>NC_064922.1:536387855-536705355 GCF_023897955.1 Schistocerca gregaria
TCTTCTATCAACCCTACCTGGTGCGGATCCCACACTGCTGAGCAGTATTCAAGCATTGGGCGAACAAGCATACTGTAACCTACTTCCTTTGTTGTCGGATTGCATTTCCTTAGGATTCTTCCAATTAATCTCAGTCTGGCATCTGCTTTACCGACGATCAACTTTATATGATCATTCCATTCATTACCTAGCATAAACTTGATCAGATCTGTAACTAATTAATGAGGTGGATACCATTCCATGGAGAGACTCTAATGATAGCATTTGTTTCACAAAGCCACACCCACATGCAGCCAGAATAGTTCAGTCGTATAATTCCCTTACGAAGAGTAATATGTAATAAATTACCATAGCTAAGTGACTAGTATTTACTGTACCTTTCTGAAGTTTTTCATAACAATTGAAGTAACACGTAGTCGAATACTATAAGCCAGGTTACACTAATGGACACTGCCTTCACCATACGAGGGGCTATAAAACTTACCTTTTGATAAAGGCACAAGGATGAACTCTTGTGTCTGATTAAATAACCCTGAAGGGACGTAACAGAAATGATGTCAAATGATATTCCTGCTTGTGGACTACCACCTAGCAGCTACTAATATTATTTCAGTTGAGATGTTTGCTTGTTTACGTCACCTCCATTGAATCAACAGTAAAATACTATTTCTTTTGGTTGTGTCTATGTAAAAAGCAAATCCTAAAATCAAAGATGATGTAACTTACCAAACGAAAGCATTGGCATGTTGATAGACCGTAATCTACCATAAGTCTATCAACATGCCAACGCTTTCCTTGGGTAAGTTACATCATCTTTTGTAAATGTATGCTTTCCCGGCGTATACAGCCTCCCGCGGCCAGGTGGTGGAGGGCACACCGCAGGTATAAAGGGACCGGCATCCGCAAAGTCTCGGCACTTCGCCAGAAGATGATGAGTATGTCACTTGTCGAAACGTTGCAGTTTAAAGACACTGCCACCCGGCTGTAAGCCCGAGAACTGTTCGCCAGCTACATCATCTTTGTTTTTCCCACGTGGAATGTTTCCCTCTATTATATTCATAAAGGCAAAGTCTTGTAAAAATCCATACCTCTAACACACTGATGTTATACCAGTCTTTTTTCTCCAATAATTATTGTTCTATCTGAGAAATATGCAACATTAGTGTGCCTTTTCTTTCTTTTTTCCCCCTTGGTGTGGCATTAACGCAATTCACATATATGTTGCAGTAGATCTATCCACCACTAATAATTAGGATGCTACATCTTTTGTCTGTTTTAATTAGATCAAACAAACCATTCCTGGCTGTTTAAATTAAGATTGAAGTGTCTTGTTTAATGACACAACAATAGAGCACCTTAAGCATACTGTTGTTGCTTATAACAATATTAGTCACCATATATAGGAGATGCTGAGTCACAGATTGGCACAACAAAAGACTGTCACAAAAAAAGCTTTCTGCTAGTAAGGCCTTCAGCAAAAATAAACGACAGACACACACTCCGCTATATGGTGAGTAGCAACTTCCCTTTTCATGATATTTTTTACATTCCATCCTCTATTTTATATTGTTGGTTATTTTATTATTGAAAAGTGGAGCTTGCATCTTAATTCAGAGTCTAATTAGCTTATTACAAAATAATTTCTTTTGTATGAACATTAAATACTAACACGGTGCACCATTAATCAACAATGAACTTTTGGTTCCAAACTAGTTTTCATTCAGTCAATGGATATGATTCCATTTGAAGTTAAAAAAAAATCAGCATTCACAATAATTTTAATTAAAAATGAAAGTAGTTGCACTTCCCCTCTTTCTTTCATAGCCTTTGGAGTGGATCCTTGTGTTTGAGCCTTTAAGATGCCTTATAATCTCGAAAATTAATCCATTTTTACAAAAGGAACCGTTTCAATAGCTGTACTCTAAATTTAAAAAAAAAAAATTCTAAATTTCATATGGGCAATGTAAGTATAATTCCATCCATAATTAAATATGTATGGAACTATTTGAGGATGTTATAATGGGTTAGGCAGGTTATTGGTCAGTTCACTAAGTAATCCAATCAGGTATCAAATTTTGTATCACATGCTGCTGGGTGCCAAAATCTTCACTTGTTTTACACTCTTTCCAATAAATATGCTTGTAATTGAAATTTCAAAGTTTGAGGTGCTATCTAAAATACCTATACTTATTCATGTCCACAATAGTCATCATATACTCTTATGATTAGCCAACAGAACGAAGTTTGATGAAATGCCATAACTACAATCACACGATAATCCAAAACCAAACAATGGAAAATCCAGGAAGGAAAGTAACAATACCAGAGAAGGAAAGTTGCTACTCACCATATAGTGCAGATGCTGAGTCACGACAGGCACAACAAAAAGATTCACACAATTAAAGCATTCAGCCATTAAGACCTTTGTCCGCAGTAGACACACATACACACGCGTGCACGCAAAGTAAACACAACTTGCACACATGTCTGCAGTCTCAGAGAGCTGAAACCACACTGCGAACAGCAGGACCAGTGCATGAGGGGAGTGGCGACTGGATGGGGGTAAGGAGGAGGCTGGAGGGGAGGGGGAGGGATAATATGGTGGGAGTGGCGGACATTGAAGTGTTGCAGTTGAAATGGAGGGCAGGAGAGAAGGTGCGGAGGGGGAAGAGGCTAAGTAGATGAAAGAAGAGAAATAAAAATAAATTAAAAGACTGGATGTGGTGGTGAAATGACAGCTGTGTAGTGCTGGAATGGGAGCAGGGAGGGTGTTGGACGGGTGAGGACAGCGACCAACGAAGGTTGAAGCCAGGAGGGTTACGGGAACGTAGGATGTATTGCAGGGAAAGTTCCCACCTGTGCAATTCAGAAAAGCTGGTGTTGGTGGGAAGGATCCATATGGCATAGGCTGTGAAGCAGTCATTGAGATGAGGGATATCATGTTTGGCAGCGTGTTCAGCAACAGGGTGGCTCACTTGTTTTTTGGCCACAGTTTGTTGGTGGCTGTTCATGCAGACAGACAGGGGTTGTGTAAGAATGGACGAGTATATTGTGTAGGTTCGGTGGACGGTGGGAGGGGTGGGAAGGATAGTGGGCAGGACATTTCTCATTTCTGGGCACGATGATAGGTAATCGAAACCCTGGCGGAGAATTTAATTCAGTTGGTCCAGTCCCGGCTAGTACTGAGTTATGAGGTGAATGCTCCTCTGTGGCCAGACTGTGGGACTCTGGGAGGTGGTGGGAGACTGGAAAGATGAGGCATGGGCGATTTGTTTTGTACAAGTATGGGAGGATAATTATGGTCAGTGAAGGCTTCAGTGAGACCCTCGGTATATTTTGAGAGGGACTGTTTGTCACTGCAGATGTGATGACCACGGGTGGCTAGTCTGTACTGAAGGGGCTTTTTGGTATGGAATGGGTGTCAGCTGTCAAAGTGGAGGTATTGCTGATGGTTAGTAGGTTTGATATGGACGGAGGTACTGATGTAGCCATCTCTGAGGTGAAGATCAACATCTAGGGAGGTGGCTTGTTGGGTTGAGTAGGACCAGGCGAAGCAAATGGGAGAGAACTTGTTGAAGTTCTGGAGGAATGTGAATAAGGTGTCCTCACCTTCAGTCCAGATAGCAAAGATGTCATCAACGAATCTGAACCAGGTGAGGAGTTTAGGATTCTGGGTTTTTAGGAAGGATTCCTCTAGATGGCCCATGAATAGATTAGCATAGGATGGTGACGTGCCGGTGTTTGTAGGTAATGCCTTCAAAGGAGAAATAATTGTGGGTGAGGATGTAGTTGGCTACATCAATACCTCCTCCCATATCAAACCTACTAACCACCAGCAATACTTACACTTTGACAGCCGACACCCATTCCATACCAAGAATTCCTTTCAAAACAGCCTACCCACCCGTGGTCATCACATCTGCAGTGACAAACAGTCCCTCTCAAAGTATACCAAGGGTCTCACTGAACCCTTCACTGACCGTAATTATCCTCGCGTCCTTGTACAAAAACAAATCTCCCGTGCCTTATCTTTCCAGTCTCCCGCCCCTCCCAAAGTCCACAGTCCAGCCACAGAGGAGCATTCCCCTCATAACTCAGTACCATCCGGGGCTGGAGCAACTGAATTACATTTTCCACCAGGGTTTCGATTACCTCTCACCATGCCCTGAAACGAGAAACGTCCTGCCCACTATCCTTCTCACCCCTCCCACCGTCCACTGAACCTACGCAATGTACTCGTCCATCCTTACACAACCTCTGCTCCCAATCCCTTACCTCATATCTCGTACCCCTGTAATAGACCTACATGCAAGACCTGTCCCATACATCCTCCTACCACCACCTACTCCTGTCCGGTCACTAACATCTCCTATCCCATCAAAGGCAGGGCTACCTGTGAAACCAGTCATGTGATTTACAAGCTAAGCTGCAACTTCTGTGCTGCATTCTATGTAGGCATGAAAACCAAAAAGCTGTCTGTCCACATGAACGGCCACCAACAAACTGTGGCCAAAAAACAAGTGGACCACCCTGTTGCTGAACACGCTACCAAAAATGATATCCCTCATCTCAATGACTGCTTCACAGCCTGTGCCTTATGGATTCTTCCCACCAACACCAGCTTTTCTGAATTGCACAGGTGGGAACTTTCCCTGCTATACATCCTATGTTCCTGTAACCCTCCTGGCCTCAACCTTCGTTAGTCACTGTCCTCACCCATCCAACCCCCTCCCTGTTCCCATTCCAGCACTGCATAGCTGTCAGTTCACCACCACACCCAGTCTTTTAATTTCTTTTTATTTCTCTCCTTTCATCAACTTACCCCCTTCCCCCTTCACACCTTCTCTCCTGCCCTCAGTCTAAACTGCAACACTTCAGTGTCTGCCACTCCCACCATATTATCCCTCCCTCCTCCCCTCCAGCCTCATTCTTACCCCCACCCAGCCGCCACTCCAATCATGCACTGGTGCTGCTGTTCACAGTGTGGTTTCAGCTCTCTGAGACGTTTGTAAGGCATTAAAAAGCCATCTTAGCTACTACAGGATATTAAATAAAAGTAAATTGATGAATTTACAAATATACTCATTTATTAAAAATTAATTGCATTTTCAAGACTTGTAGCCCACTAGGAGCCTTAGGTAATGGAAAATTCTGAACATGTTTTATTCCTTACCAGTATTGCTGGATTTGAGATTGTATCAGATTATGAAACATTTAATTTGAGTCTTAATTCACAACTTCATAGCACGTGATTTGTGAGTGGTAAATACTAAAATTCTGCTTTTTATTCTTTTAATTTACTAAACAACACTCAAACAGTTTTTCTCAAGAGAAAGGCAAACTTTAAAATGTAAATTTGCTAGCATTTCCAAAACAATTGCCTTGGTCGAATTACCTGTGTTGTTAAGTCTAAAAACTATAAATTTGATTCCATTAGCAACACCCACTACAGAAATATAGCATTTGTTCATGAAAATCATTAACATCTGATTTACTTTTACTATATACATTACTGTCTACTTATCATCTATGTAATTAAGGGAAATGTAACTAGTAAATTTGGATTGCCAGTAAGTCCACCATTTTTGAACACAGATGCATGAAAATGCACTTCATTTACTGTTGTCATGCGGAGTGGGTGTATGTCCTCTCCTATAAACAAGTGTGACGTCATTACACCACTCATTGTGCAATGTTTTGTTATTCTGAACTGGTATTACTCCACTTATGAATAAATGGAAGTCATTAACTGAAATATAAAACCACAGGTTTTATTTGAAATTTCAAAAGACTTTATTAAAATAAAATATCTGGACAAAACTCAACCTGAGACTTACAATGATACAATTTTTGTCATCATGAGATCAAAGTAACAAAAGATAAGTAACCTGCTCTCGGAATGCGCGTTAGTTACCTCACAAATTTGGATTTTGCTGTGCTAAGGTCCCATGATTAGTCATAGCAACCAGAAATTCCTCCAGAGTATGGATAGTGATATTTCAAACCAAAATTTCCTTGAACAGAGCACACATATTGTCATACTTGTATTAATGATCAGTAAAGATCCTTTGACAGCAGATGATACTCTCCATCATGCTCAGTGAAACTTTTGAACATCTTGTCAAGTCATATATTGAATGCTGATGGGGATATAATAAAATTTTGCTAATGTCAAAGATGGCTTTCAGAAATGGAGGAGAACCATTAATTATTTAAAAAATCCTGATGATCTATAAAAATTTTCATAACAGAAGATTGTCTTACAACTTTCCTCATGGGTGTTGTAGCTGCTTGCCTACTTTGTTTCTTCACTGAGTGTCTCAGTGTTGATGTACTGCGTTGCTACATTGGCTGAAAAATAGGTTGTGCATTCCAACACTGACAACAGTAAATAATGTAGCCGACAGATGCACATTTGCGTTTTACTGTATTTTACTTTCACTTTTCACAACCCCCCTATATACACATTTGTATAACCAGGGCACTATTGTTTAACTTTCGATAAGCGTCATTAATAGGTTAAAGGCGAACATCCACATACTGCTACAATAGTTTACTGTTGAACATCTAAGAGCATTAAAAAACATAACGCCGAAGTTCACAGTTATTGAAGAATAGGAAGGTATGTATGGAAACAGACAATGTCATTGTTTTTACACACGACCTATTGGTGTAACACTTATTTCACTGTTAAGTTGGTGCATTGTTGTCATTCTAACCAACACAGGTTCCTCGTGTGAAACTTTGCCATGGACTGACTGTCTTATGACCAAAATTTGGGCCCTTATATATCCTCACAATAATAGGGGCCAAACTACACATTGTTCAAAGTTAAATTTACAGAAATTACAATTAAAACCTAACTTATTTGATTAACTGCATACTTCAAAAAATTCTATCTTTGAACAGTTTCTTCTACTATAAGAGTTAGGCCAAATTATTTGTTTAAATCATGAAATTAACAAACATAAGTACACAAACAATACTTTGGACAAAACTGTTAATTACTTTGGAATTAATTAAGTGCTGGCTTTGCTAACATTTTTCTGAAAATAGCCAAATAGATACTTTCAGATTACTAGTATTTAATCTTCCAAATGTTTATAATTAGTACAGAACTTATATTTGTTTATACATCAGCAATAGAATATAAGTTACGAAACAATTACTGACTTCGCCCTACAACAAAAGATACTAACTAGGCATAGTCAAAATAAATTAGAAAATCCATTACATACGTAAAACCAAGCACAAAATTAGATGTGGTGTTATATTCTTTAAAACTTAGGGCCAACCTTTCTCTTATATGAAAATGCAGATTATGCTCATGTACGTTAATGGTAATTAGTTAAAATTGAAAAACCAAATTTAAGGAGGCAGATAGGAAAACAAGAGGGGAAGTAAAAATATCCCAGCTTGCTTCGTCACAGTGTTGGATCATGCATGCCCTTTTGCAAGAGAAAGGCTGTGTGTTGCTGACTGGCTAAGATTCATAATGTCATAAGAAGGGCAGCTTAAACATTATGTGGTTGCATCCACGGGTAGCCTGGATCATCAAATGAACTGACAGACATCTGTGCAGTATACTCACAGTACTGTTATCAACCTGCCAGATCAAAACATAGATGAAGGAGCCATTTCAGCACTTAATGCAGGAATGAATTATGATCCTGCACCTCACAATGTACCTACAGTGGATTTCACTAGTAGAGTTGAACAGGCAGTATGGCATCTCACACAGGACAATGTTGACAAGAAACAACTTACCACCAGTGGTGTTTTAGCCTCAGCCAAGTCGCCCACATCTAGCATCAGCTGAGCAGAACGAAAGGTGCTCTGTGCATTGTGGAGCGATGAAGATCTCATTGTACTTCCGGCTAACAAGGGAAATACTATGGTTGTTCTTAATTCTACTGAATATCACAGCAAAGTGGCATCACTGTTGGAGGATAGCACATCAGATGCCTAAAATGATACCCAACTCTGTCATGCAGCAGAAAAATGGCAGAGCTTCTGAAGGATTCTCGTCCACCAGAGGACATCCTGAAAAATACTTGAACTCAAGTTCCTCGACCTCACATGCTGTATGGACTATCTTAAGTCCATAAGGAAGGTATTCCATTGAGACTGGTTGTTAGTTATTGGTTGTCCTAACTACAGGTTAGCCACATATCTAAGTTAATGACTTACAGTTGGCTGTTGCAAACATCACATCAGAAACACTGAGATATTTCATTGGGAAAATCAAACAGATCAGATTTGGCCTGGATGACATTTTTGTCAGCCTGGATATTGTCTCACTATCTACAAACGTTCCAGTGGAGGACATATTGAAACTGTTGGCAGAGCATTTTCATGTTGAAATGATAAACTTGTTCCGATGTGTTATGATGACCACCTGCTTCTTGTATAGCAATAAATTTTATGGTATGATAGGTGGAATGGCTATCAGTTTTCCATTGTCTCCAGCAGTTTTACGGAACATTTTGAGAAATGTGCATTACATTTGGCTCCTTTTTGTTCAACTTTAGTTTACTGTTTATGTTGACAACATGTTTATGGTGTGGCCACACAGTGCAGCAGCTCTTGGGCACTTTCTTTAACACATGAACAGCAAGCACCCAAACATCCAATTCACTTTTGCGACACAGTAAGAAGGAAGTCTGCCATTTTTAGGTATTTTGGCCCAATGAAAATTGGATGGTCATCTTGACCACTTTGTATACCACAAGTCGACACACAATGAAATATATCTTAGTACCCAGAGCTTTCATCATCTGGTCCAGAAGACATAATTTTTATATTTGAGTGGTTTACAAAATAAAAGGTATGAAACATCATTGTGGGAATAATTGAAGTCTTTATTCAAAAGTAATCACCAGAGACCTGAGCACAACTAGCCCAGTGTTACACAAACGAAAATATTCCCTGTTCCTACCATTCCTGTCACTGTGATAGGAGCCAGTCCCCCTCTATGTCCTTCAGTTTGTCATCGAATTTGGATGGCTTCCCTTTGAGATATTTTTTTCGCACACCAAAGAAATGGAAGTTGAAGGGGTGTAGGGCAGACACTCAAGCTGTTCCCACTTTATGTGATCTTGGAGACCTATGGACGTGCATTATAGTGGAGCAGAATCATTCTCTCAAGCTGTTTGCTCTTGATGGACTTGCATGCGTTAAAGAGTGCCTCACAGTACACATCATTGTTAATGATTTTTCTGTGCTCAAGGAAATCAGTGAGTATTGGACATTGGGATCAAAAAAAGATGCTAAGCATCAACTTAGCTACTGAGGACAAGCTTGGAATTTTTAAGGATTGGTGATGACACTACATTTGTGACGTAAGATGTCTCATTGCATTATCAAAAAGCAGCATATGCAAATTTCAACTGGCTTGGTTGTTAAGATGTTCCATATCTTTTTATCTGAACACTCCTTATATACTGGGACACAGAGATGAGACAGTTTCTGATGAGTGGCCACTAAGAGGCCAAAATTTATCATCTGAAGTACATGATCTGCAAGAATAGCTATGGTTCACATGATATGAAGTCAGCATTCTTCAAGAAAAGGAAATGTGACAATGTTGAATTCATGGGGTGAGCCATCGACTGTATTCCTTCCTTTCTATGGCACTACATACAGCAAATTAAGCAGAGTTCAGGAAAGATGAGGTATAAGACCTATTTTCTGACCTCCTAAGAAGATAAAGAAGATGACAGTCTTGGCCTCAGAATCCCTGGGATTTATAACATCCTTTGTGAGCACAGAAACAGTTACACCTTTCAGTCCTTCCGTACCATTTCCAACCTCTGAGCAGAGCATCAACAGCACATAAAAAAATTAGGAACTGGAGAAATCTGCAGTTGCTGAGCACAGCCTTACAAACAACCACAAAGTACTGTTTAATGAGAAAACAGTTTTGTCCCAGGTTTCTAAATACTGGGATCCTGTGATTAACTAGTCAGTAGAAAATATGAATGTGAGATAACTTCAACCATGACTGTGGATATTGTCATAGCGATGATGCATGGAAACTAGATCTTGATGCAGAAAAGAAGTTGAAATATTCGTTGCAATGTTTAAGCTTCTACGGGAGTGGTGGCACCACTAGCATGGACGCTGACAGCATTACTTAATTAGTGATCGATCAGAAGCCTTCTATGGGCTATATAAAGCCACCATAGCAGTAGTTTAGACAGTCAGTCGCACCTGACAAAGATAATGGAGATAATTGTCTAAAGCTCAAGTTTTGACCCTGTACTGACATGGCAATAAGTTTGAGAATGTTTATCAACAATACTGTCATGAAAGACTTCATTCTCAAGTATGAAAAGTGTTTCAAGAGTTCCAGAAGTTTTCAAACATGTGTTACATGTAAGTGATCCATGTAAAATAGGATTAACAAGGGATACTGAATATGCACAAAGAAGAGCAACATGGATGGTCGCATGTTTGTTCGACTTGAGATAGCGCACCACAGAAATGCTGAAAAACCTGAATTGGCAGACACTTGAAGATACATGCCACTTATCTATTAAAAGCCAACTTTCAGAATTTCCAGAATCAATATTCAGAGAAGAATTTGTGAACAGGCTAGAACACACTGCGTATCACTCCTGGAGGTATGGCAATGAGGAGATTAAACACAGCAGGCACAGAGGCATTCAAGCAGCCATTCTTCCAGTGGTCTATACATGAATGGTATGGGAGACACCAAGTATGTGGTACAATGGAAAATACTCTCCATCATGCACTTCATAGTGCTATGCAGAGGTTGGATGTAAAAGCAGAAGGTACTGTAATAAATGAATATTGCTGTCACCAGAATGATCCTGTTGCCACGGGCATGCCCCTTGCTTTCTTCCAATCTTAGAAATGATTTCTCTTATTTAACGTGGTTTATTTTACATTAACAAATCATTGCCAGAAGTGAAAGAAATGGTAACTGAGGGGTGCTGGGTTGGGGCAAGAAAAGATTAATTGCACCCTATGCCTTTAGTCAGTAGTCTATTACTGACTAATGTTTTTGGAATGACTCCTTACCCTCTCCCTTAAAACCCACATCCTTTCATCTTTCCCTCTCCTTCCCTCTTTCTTGAAGAAAGAAATGTTTTTTAACAATTTATTTAGCTGCAGACCAGTAGTTGGAGAATGACAAGATTTTTTTTTCCAAATTGCAATAGTATATATATATATATATATATATATATATATATATATATATATATATATATATATATATATATATTAAAAACAAAGATTCCAAGACTTACCAAGCGGGAAAGCGCCAGTAGACAGGCACAATAAAATAACACACAAACACACGCACAAAATTACGAGCTTTCGCAACCGGCGGTTGCTTCGTCAGGAAAGAGGGAAGGAACGGGAAAGATGAAAGGATGTGGGTTTTAAGGGAGGGGGGAAGGAGTCATTCCAATCCCGGGAGCGGAAAGACTTACCTTAGGGGGAAAAAGGATAGGTATATACTCGCACACACACATATCCATCCATACATATACAGACACAAGCAGACATATTTAAAGGCAAAGAGTTTGGGCAGAGATGTCAGTCGAGGCGGAAGTGCAGAGGCAAAGATGATGTTGAATGACAGGTGAGGTATGAGTGGCGGCAACTTGAAATTAGCGGAGATTGAGGCCTGGTGGATAACGAGAAGAGAGGATATATTGAAGGGCAAATTCCCATCTCCGGAATTTGGATAGGGTGGTGTTGGTGGGAAGTATCCCGATAACCCGGATTGTGTAACACTGTGCCAAGATGTGCTGGCCGTGCACCAAGGCATGTTTAGCCACAGGGTGATCCTCATTACCAACAAACACTGTATGCCTGTGTCCATTCATGCGAATGGACAGTTTGTTGCTGGTCATTCCCACATAGAAAACGTCACAGTGTAGACAGGTCAGTTGGTAAATCACGTGGGTGCTTTCACACGTGGCTCAGCCTTTGATCGTGTGTACCTTCCGGGTTACAGGACTGGAGTAGGTGGTGGTGGGAGGGTGCATAGGACAGATTTTACACCGGTGGCGGTTACAAGGTTAGGAGCCAGAGGGCAGGGAAGGTGGTTTGGGGATTTCATAGGGATGAATCAAGAGGTTACGAAGGTTAGGTGGATGGCAGAAAGACACTCTTGGTGGAGTGGGGAGGATTTCATGAAGGATGGATCTCATTTTGGGGCAGGATTTTAGGAAGTCGTACCCCTGCTGGAGACCCACATGCACAGTCTGATCCAGTCCCGGGAAGTATCCTGTCACAAGTGGGGCACTTTTGGGGTTCTTCTGTGAGAGGTTCTGGGTTTGAGGGGATGAGGAAGTGGCTCTGGTTATTTGCTTCTGTACCAGGTCGGGAGGGTAGTTGTGGGATGCGAAAGCTGTTTTCAGGTTGTTGGTGTAATGGTTCAGGGATTCAGGACTGGAGCAGATTCGTTTGCCACGAAGGCCTAGGCTGTAGGGAAGGGACCGTTTGATATGGAATGGGTGGCAGCTGTCATAATGGAGGTACTGTTGTTGTTGGTGGGTTTGATGTGGACGGATGTGTGAAGCTGGCCATTGGACAGATGGAGGTCAACGTCAAGGAAAGTGGCATGGGATTTGGAGTAGGACCAGGAGAATCTGATGGAACCAAAGGAATTGAGGTTGGAGAGGAAATTCTGGAGTAGATCTTCACTGTGAGTCCAGATCATGAAGATGTCATCAATAAATCTGTACCAAACTTTGGGTTGGCAGGCTTGGATAACCAAGAAGGCTTCCTCACAGCGACCCATAAATAGGTTGGCATACGAGGGGGCCATCCTGGTACCCATGGCTGTTTCCTTTAATTGTTGGTATGTCTGGCCTTCAAAAGTGAAGAAGTTGTGGGTCAGGATGAAGCTGGCTAAGGTGATGAGGAAAGAGGTTTTAGGTAGGGTGGCAGGTGATCAGCGTGAAAGGAAGTGCTCCACTGCAGCGAGGCCCTGGACATGCGGGATATTTGTGTATAGGGAAGTGGCATCAATAGTTACAAGGATGGTTTCCGGAGGTAACAGACAGGGTAAGGATTCCAGGTGTTCGAGAAAGTGGTTGGTGTCTTTGATGAAGGATGGGAGACTGCATGTAATGGGTTGAAGGTGTTGATCTACGTAGGCAGAGATACGTTCTGTGAGGGCTTGGTAACCAGCTACAATGGGGCGGCCGGGATGTTTGGATTTGTGAATTTTAGGAAGTAGGTAGAAGGTAGGAGTGCGAGGTGTCGGTGGTGTCAGGAGTTGGATGGAGTCAGGTGAAAGGTTTTGTAGGGGGCCTAAGGTTCTGTGGATTCCTTGAAGCTCCGCCTGGACATCAGGAATTGGATTACCTTGGCAAACTTTGTATGTTGAGTTGTCTGAAAGCTGACGCAGTCCCTCAGCCACATACTCCCGACGATCAAGTACCACGGTCGTGGAACCTACTCCCAACATCACCACAGCCGAAGCCCAGGCTATCAGTGATCTGAAAGCTGACCGATCCATCATCATTCTTCCGGCTGGCGGTGCGAAGAAGAAGCGCGCTGCTCCGGCCAGCAAGGAGGAGGAGGGCGCCCGTGCGGCCAGCGCAAAGAAGGCTGGTGGCGTGAAGGCGGCGACTAGTCGGAAGGCGCGCGCCGCCAAGAAGGCGTCGGCCGCTCCCGTGGGTGCGAAGAAGGCAGCTGCGGCCAAGTCGGCCAAGGCCAAGTCGCCGTCAAAGGCGAAGAAGGCCGCCAAGAAACCGAAGGCGCCGCGCCCGAAGAAGGCGACGACGCCGTCTAAGGCGAAGGCTTCGCCCAAGAAATGTCTGCTTGTGTCTGTGTATGTGCGGATGGATGTGTGTGTGTGTGCGAGTGTACACCTGTCCTTTTTTCCCCCTAAGGTAAGTCTTTCCGCTCCCGGGATTGGAATGACTCCTTACACTCTCCCTTTAAACCCACATCCTTTCGTCTTTCCCTCTCCTTCCCTCTTTCCTGAAGAAGCAACCGTCGGTTGCGAAAGCTAGAAGTTCTGTGTGTGTGTTTTATTTATTGTGCCTATCTACCGGCGCTTTCCCGCTTGGTAAGTCTTGGAATCTTTGTTTTTAATATATTTTTCCCATGTGGAAGTTGTGTTTGTGTGTTTTGTTCATTGTGCCTGTCTGCCGGCGCTTTCCTGTGATGGTAAGGAAGCTTTAGTTGGGTTACCTTGAGTTTTTATCGTGCTATTTCACTAGGACACACTGAACCACTTGACACCATACGCACAAGTGTCCTGAAAGCATTCACAGTGTGATGTATTTTCCTTAATGACTAGTTTACTTGTTTACTGTAAC
The DNA here is from genome assembly GCF_023897955.1 of Schistocerca gregaria. NCBI lineage: Eukaryota > Metazoa > Arthropoda > Insecta > Orthoptera > Acrididae > Schistocerca > Schistocerca gregaria. The sequence goes on from NC_064922.1 coordinate 536,402,168, forward strand.
ATCACTGTAAATTTCCAAGAATGAGGCCACGTTCAATTGTCATCAGATAATAATCATAAAAATGACAAGCATTTATAATAAGTGAAACAGTGAAGAAAGAACCCACAGACAACTGTTTTTGGTATCACACTTGAGTTGTGTAGAAACAGAGATACATCATAATTGGAAGGTAGGTAATATCAATAAAAGAGATTCAAAATGGCATTAATCGTTTACCCCTTCTCAGGGTGTGGTGACACTGATAAAGGACTTGAAATTTATTCCTTGCAAATGGCCTTTCTTGAAGAACACAATAAAATTATTTTTTCTCCCAAATGGTAATAAGAAACAAAAGAATAAAGTACAATAGTAGGTTCTTTCTTCACATGCCTTGAGCTGCACTATCACAATAGGTTATTTCTGTCACTTTGAGGAGTACAGAGAAATACACACAAAAATTTTTGGAAGAGTTTAATGCATTGTTCATTAAATCTTTTTTGGAGCATCCAGTGCTGATCTGTTAGGTACAATGAGAACTGTTGTATATTAAGCTGTGTGAGATCAAATAGTGAAGGCAACAGAGGATCAAGTAAGTGAAAAGACAAGGGCTAGAAGAAATCCTTGGGTAACGGAAGAGATGCTGAATTTAATTGATCAGAGGAGAAAATATAAAAATGCAGTAAATGAAGCAGGCAAAAATGTCTCAAAAATGAGATTGACAGGAAATGCAAATTGGCTAAGCTGGGGTGGCTAGAGGACAAATGTAAGGATGTAGAGGCATATATCACTAGGGGATAAGACAGATACTGCCTACAGGTAAATTAAGAGACCTTTGGAGAAAAGGGAACCACTTTTAAAAATATCAAGAGCTCAGATGGAAAACCAGTTCTAAGCAAAGAAGGGAAACCAGAAAGGTGGAAGGAGTATATAGAGGATCTACACAAGGGTGATGTACTTGAGGACACTATTATGGAAATGGAAGGGGATGTAGATGAAATGGGAGATATGATACTACATGAAGAATTTGACAGATCACTGAAAGACCTAAGTTAAAACAAGGCCCTGGGAATAGACAACATTCCATTAAAACTATTATTAGCCTTGAGAGAGCCAGCCCTGACAAAACTCTGCTATCTGGTGAGCAAGATATATACGAGACAGGTGAAATACTCTCAGACTTTAAGAAGAATATAATAATTCCAATCCCAAAGAAATCAGATGTTGAAAGGTTAAAAATTACTGAACTATCAGTTTAATAAGTCAGAGTTGCAAAATACTAACATGAATTCCTTATAGATGAATGGAAAAACTGGTAGAAGCCAATCTCGGTGAAGATCAGTTTGGATTCCATAGAAATGTTGGAACACTTGAGGCAATACTGACACTACGAATTATCTTAGAAGATAAGAGTAAGGAAAGGCAAACCTACATTTTTAACATTTGTCGACTCAGAGAAAGCTTTTGACAGTGTTGACTGGAATACTCTTTTTTCAAATTCTGAAGGTGGGAGGGGTAAAATATAGGGACCAAAAGGCTATTCACAATTTGTACAGAAACCAGATGGTAGTTATGAGTCAATGAGCATGAAAGGGAAGCAGTGGTTGGGAAGGGAGTGATACTGGGTCGTAGCCTGTCCCCAATGTTATTCAATCTGTATTTTGAGCATGCAGTAAAGGAAACAAAAGAAAAATTTGGAGTAGGTATTAAAATCCATGGAGAAGAAATAAAAACTTTGAGGTTTGCCGATGACAATATAATAATGTCACAGACAGCAAAGGACCTGGAAGAGCAGTTGAAAGGAAAGGAGAATATAAGATGAACATCAGCAAAAGCAAAACAAAGATAATAGAATGTAGCCAAATTAAATCAGGTGATGCTGAGGGAATTAGATTAGGATTGGATTGGATTGGAGTGTTTGGGGGAAGAGACCAAACAGCGAGGTCATTGGTCTCATCGGATTAGGGAAGGAGTGGGAAGGAAGTCGGCCGTGCCCTTTCAAAGGAACCATCCTGGCATTTGCCTGGAGCGATTAAGGGAAATCACGGAAAACCTAAATCAGTATGGCCAGACACGGGATTGAACCGTCGTCCTCCCGATTGCGAGTCCAGTGTGCTAACCACTGTGCCACCTCGCTCGGTTAGATTAGGAAATGAGGCACTTAACGTAGTAAATGAGTTTTGCTACGGTTAGATTAGGAAATGAGGCACTTAACGTAGTAAATGAGTTTTGCTACCTGGGAAGGAAAATAACTGATGATGGTCAAAGTTTAGAGGATATAAAATGTAGACTGCCAATGGCAAGGAAGGCGTTTCTGAAAAAGAGAAATTTGTTAACATAGAGTATAGAATTAAGTGTCAGGAAGTCCTTTCTGAAAGTATTTGTATGGAGTGCAGCAATGTAAGGAAGTGAAACACGGACAATAAATAGTTCAGCCAAGAAGAGAATAGAAGCTTTCGAAATGTGGTGCTACAGAAAATGCTTAAGATTAGATGGTTAACTCATGTAACTAATGAGGAGGTACCAAATAGAATTGGGGAGAAGAGGAATTTATGGCACAACTTGACTGGAAGAAAGGATCAGTTGAAGGATATGTTCTGAGGCATCAAGGGGTCACAAATGTAGTATTGGAGGGCAGCATGGAGGGCAAAAATTGTAGAGGGAGATGATAGAGAGGAATACACTAAGCATATTCAGAAGGATATAGACTGCACTAGGTACTTAGAGATGAAAAAGGTTGCACAGGACAGAGTAGCATGGAGAGCTGCATCAAACCAGTCTCTGTACTGAAGACCACAACAACCACATTAGTGGTTATCTCTCTCTATATATAAAAGGCAATGTGCCAACTGACTAACCCATTATTGTCTGGCCCAAACCACTAAGGATATAAACTTGAAATTTGGAGAGAGTGTGCTGATCTTACACTACTGTAGGCACTGTTTAAGAAGGGATTTCTCAAAAATTTTATCCCTAAGGGGCGAAAAAGGGGATGAGAGGTTTTTTAAAAATATGAACAGAGAAACAGTGTTTTTTCCCTGACTGAGAAGCCAAAATTTTTATAGATTGAGCTTTAAAAATGCTTACATAATAAATACTTTGTAAAACATTTCATCTCTTATTTCACCTCCTTAGGTGCTGAATTTCCGAAAACACAATCTTATTTTCTTTATTTATAACCAAGAAGTCAAACACAAAAGCATTTAAGTAGTTCTTTCATAAATATTTATTTTAAAAAACTTTCACCCACTATTTCTTCCCCACAGGGGTTAAATGTCCAAAAATGCTGAAACACACATTACTTTATTTCTGACTAAGAAACTAAGCACCAGTTTTTGTACATCTGATAATTATTGAGTAATTTTGAGGGTAGACTTTCAAGAGACACCTTGGTGAGCAAAGTGTTGGCTGATCCTTGCTGCTTCAAAGAACTTAGTGATGTCTTTCAGTTCTGTGTTTGCTGCTTAAAACATTCTTGCATTACCTGAGTAAATAGTATTAAGTAGTCCTCTTCTTGCAGTATATCTTCTGAAGGTCATCAAAGATTTATCTGTGCTTATATCTGATGCAAGTTTGAGGTGGAGATCTCTTGTAGCAGCGTAAGTAAATAGTAACATATAACACCGAGCGAGGTGGTGCAGTGGTTAGCACACCGGACTCGCATTTGGGAGGATGATGGTTCAAACTCAAGTCCGGCCATCGTGATTTCCCTGAATTGCTTCACGTAAATGCCAGGGCACTTCCTGTGAAAGCGTACGGCCAACTTCCTTCCCTAATCCGATGGGACCAATGACGTTGCTGTTTGGTCCCTTCACCCCGAATCGTCCAACCAACCAACATATAACATTTTCGTAACAAGTTGCTGAGTTTGATGAAAAGTGGTCCTGCAAAATGTGAGCCTGTTATGGCAAATGGATTAGTGAATTTAATGCAGTAAAGTGGTAAAGGAGGTTCTGTCTCGCATCCTCGGACATTTCTGGGAGACACGTGTATATGACTTCTTTTACTGTTTGTCTTTCCCTTAAAATCCAATATTCATTCTGTAATTCAACTAATACTATAGGACTTCTTGGATGGTGTAACCATATGTGTGTTTGTCAAATAATTAACATGGATGAGAACCTTGTAAGAGTAATGGATGGTTTAACAGTACATTTATGTCTACAAAGTGAAGTCGTATGACTCCATCCTAAAGAAACAGGTTGTAAAAGTTCTATCTTTGTCTTTGCTGGGAACTTGTGTTATTCTGCTGGAAAGATTTCCTGGTGGGCCATCCGATCCAACTTCATTTTGTTGATTCTAGTTCATGGGCAGTGAATTTACCCTTTATCTGTACTGGATATGTAACATTATAGATGAAACAGAGAATCCATCCCATTATGTGCAACAGTTTCCAATAAGAACTGTATTTTGATGCCTGAATGGGACACTCCCATGTGTTAAGAGCTAGGGTTGGTTTGTATATCTTTCATGTCTCTGGTAATGGGTCACAAGAGATTTGTTGTTGAGGCCAAATTTCAGGTTTCTGAGTCAGCCATGACAGCCCATGCCACAATGACATGGAATAGTGTAATCTCTCTATTAAAGTTCCACATGATAGCAAATCTGCTGTATTGTCTGTGGAAGGGCCACTGTCCTGCATATTGATCCTTTCAACTTGCTCATTCTGAATATAAAGCTACACCTATGAGTAATACATCTCATGAAAATGAATGTTACTTGAAAATTTTCTTTGTAATGAGATAAAATGTCTTTCTGCATTGCAACAATTTGAAGAAAGGATCATATCTTTCTTTCTTAGTAATGAAACTATCCTCCTGCCTTCCACTATTTGGAATGCATTAAGGAATTTCTGCAAAGTGGTGTCATGTTGGGATGAGAGTGATCATTCTTGTTTTCCTTTTATCCCTATTAATTCTAAATCCCAGAAACGAAGCATGTCCTTGTCTAAGGATATCGAATCTTTGTTGCGGTACACATGACTTACAATTATATGCATTACAATAATACCTGACCAGCACCTGCTAAAAATTCATGCAAATCTAGAAGGAAGAAGAACTGCTCAATCAGTTAAGTGTATTAGTGGATCATCCTTTATTATTTTCCAATATTGACCTTGCATCAATAAGAATTTCAGTAGGGTTCTGGTGATCTTCGTCTTTGGAATCAGCAAATTGCATCTTATGTATATTAATATCTTGAGGAAAAGATGGAAGTTATGTATACGTGTTTCTACTTTCAAAGGCAGAAAAATTCAAAGTATTTTTGTACAAACTCCTGTCAGCTTGAAGTGAAAAAGCCTGCAGTTTTTGATGTGATATGTGGTGACTCAAGTCCTACAACAGGTAATGGTTGGTGGGTGATGACTCATATTTGGAAGTTGTTGACCAAATTCGTGCTGATGAAGCTGCATTGGCTTCCAGTGCTGAGTAAACAGCACATACCTGTATATTTTTTTTTAGTCCAGTCAGATCTGTGATCCACACACAGGCAGTTTGAAGATATATGAAGAGGGGTCACTGAACATCAATCGCCTGGTCGTCTTGAAGCCGCACTTGCAGAACAAGCTCAACACAGAAGTGAAGACGGCGTCAGGCCCAGTCATTTTTCTCCTGAAAAATGAGCACATTGCATTAGTAGACATTGTCTACAACTTGAATCAAAAGCACACCTCACACACTTCAAAGGTACTCTACTGGCGGAGTTGACACCATGCCTGTGTCATGTCTCGTTCCTGCACCTGGTGCCCCGTCTGCATTGCATCGCATCCTGGTGCCATGCATGCACTGAATTGCATCTCATTCCCTCACCTGGCACAGTGTTATTGTTCATTTTTGAAGCATCACCTGCGACCAGCTTTGCAAAAGAAGCTGCTACACTTTCTGCGCAACCCATCTACCACTTTGCACGACAATTCGCGGGCACATACAGTGCAAGCTGTGGCTGCTCTGTTCGGTCAGTGGAACTGGGAAGTACGGTACCATCCACCATACGCCCTGGACTTAAGTCCTTGTGACTTTGATTCAAGATGAAGGAACCACTTCATGGCATTTGCTTCAGAACTGTTCCAGAGATTCGATTGTCAGTAGACTGCTCCATTCACACCACCAATAAAACAGGCTCTGCTAACGCTATACTACGCCTTCCACATCACTAGAAACGGGTTCTACACAACACTGATGACTACTTTGAAGGGCAGTAACAGGTGCAAACATGTAACTTTTTTGTATCGGTTGTGAATGAATGGTTGCCACTATTTAAGTTCAAACCCTCGTATAATGACTGGCAGAACATATATCGTTCTTATGGCTTTATTTATGTTACTAGTCGCAGATATATAATACAAAGAGTAATGCACTACAGAGTATTTATTTAACCCTTGACAATGGATATTCTTCTGGTTAGAGTACAATTTTGTTAAGTCCTAGGATGCGAGGCAATAATCAGCTGCATCCTTGTGTATAGAGCATGTGCTTGAAAACCCATACTGAACAGATTTACTGGTCACAGATCTTTAACTGTTGTTGTTCTAGTCTTCTTTGGAATAAGCATAGTGATTCCAGTTTAGGAAAGCCAACCATACCAATTCATTAAAAATATATGTCACCTGTTCATCAAACAGATGCTACTAGCGAACGAAAAATTCTACTGGTGCTCCATGTGCGTCCACTGATTTGACTGGTTCCCATTTTATCGTTTGTATATTGGACTATGAGCGTGTGATTTCTCTAAGACTATGGCAGATCTTTGTACAGAGAGTTTGTTTTGGCGTTGGTTAGCTTGTGTGGAGAAAACCATTGCACACTCTTGCAAAGTGTTTGAATTTTCTCATGCGGCTGATCTTGTCTGTTATTATTACCTTGCTGATTTTGTGATTTTCCATATTTATTAATAAAGATAGATAACTCTCTATGATTTTGATTTTCATTTTGTGCCGTCTTATGTATGTGGTTTTCTTATGTCTTGCATGCAGTTTCCCTTAGCGCATTGGGTGTCTTGAGATATCTGCACAGTGAGCATTGATTCACTTAAGCGATCTATGTTGTTTGTTTTTTGTCTTGTACCTGAGTTGATAAGGATGTAATTTGGTCTTCTCTATTAAGAGTCTGCATTGAGGACAAATACACCTAAGACGGTCTGTTACACTGCGCATAGCACACGTACATGCCTGTATTCCATACATGATTCTTGCTTTGTATAACTGTAATAATATCAAATAGGACAAGACTTGATTTTTTTACATTCAGTGTGTGTAATAAGAACACCATTGTCTGTGTTGAAGAACCTATTATTCTGACAATTTTCTCTTTGAATCTATATACTAGTATCATTTGCATTCAGGGCCTGCTGCATTTGTCTAGCAAGATTTTCATGGGACAGAATGCAGTTATATGTTCGCATGTTAAGACTGTCATCTTGTTAATCTCTCATTTGCAATTCAGAAACTCCACACATCAATTTGTGTTATTACCTGTTCGTAAATAAGTTTTGTCACTGAATCATTACTGCTAGCTTCCTAAAAAGAAGGCTGCACACTGTTTTCATTATAAGTCAATGGAACAGAATGGAATGGCGGGGCACGTGACGTCACCATCAAATGGTGGTATGCACACACAGAATAGAACATCAACATGTCAGTTTGTTTAGCTCAGTACTAAATGGAGTGATATACCAGTCACAATTCAAATATTTCAAATACAGTATTAGAATAAAAGAACTTGGAAAGAGTATGTTTATGACTGGCCAAAGCAAACTGTAATGGATGCTTTCCTGAGACATTAAACAATATGAAATACGTCAAACAAATAGTACAAACGATCAACATTTCTTTGCTGGCGTAGGACAATACATAGCCTTTTTCTCTTTCTAAGGAACAAATAACATCAAATACAACTGGACTTGCTCCTTCACAACTCCTGTTTTTTTTTTTTTTTTTGTACCATTCCAGCCTTCTTCACATAGAAAGAATGGATTACACTTCTATCTCATTTGTTGACACTAAGCTTGTTATTAATGGAAAATATTTTCTCCCATTCCATATTATTAAAATCCATTACCAGATCCATGTATGTAAGGTATGTTTCCTAGCTTTCTCTAAATATACCCTATATTATTAGTCGCATATTTTAAAACAGGTTCTCAAGAAGCCCTGATTCCCTCAGACCAAACTTGTCCTAGGTGCAATTTCCCCAACCATTCTTCCACAAAGTATTCTTGCAAGTATTGACACTTTACAATTACTATTTTTTTTCAAAATTTCATTGTTGCTTTCCCAGTTTCATAAATTTTGTTCTGCTTGAGGATTTCTTCTTTCCCTGCATTTTGGCCTGATGCCTGTATAGTCACATTGACGTTTCATTAACACACAGATACTTCTTCCTTCTTGTTTAAACAAAGCTTTCTGTAATTCAAGATAGGGACTGAATCGCTCCAACTATTTTCTTGCAATGTGGGCTCATTTTCATTCGCATAATATCTTCTGCTTTCAGTTACTTTCGTCATCTCCATACCTGCCAATTTTTGAAAAGGGCTATCAGTGTGACAAAAAATCAATGTTTTTTTAAATAACCTGGCTTTATAAAAATAATAATACTTTTGGGCTACAAAATACAATAATTCGTGCTTTAAACAGCATACTTCAATGAAATCACATCGGCTTCATCATAGGCTAATGATTTGCAGATGAACATAACAATCTAGAAGAAATCCATGTTAAACAGCAGCAGACATGGTAAATATTGGTTCGGAGCATACACAACAGTACTTCATTGATAAATTGAGCAGATATGTGATAACTGAAAGATACTTTACCCAATGAAAATTATTTAATTCAACACAGGCAAGAAATAATATACTACACACTGCAAATTGCATTTTAGTTTGACTTTGAAGTCATAATTGTGGCCTTTTTAGCTTTCTGCAAAAAAACCCTGAGAAAATGCTTTGTCATAACAGGATACAGAACTCCAGGTCTTTGAAACAGAGACTCCAGAGGTTCATTGGAAATGGATGACCTGAACTCTATTCTATTTTCCTTCACAAGGCTGAAAACATGTTCACATTCTGCATTGCTATGGGGTATGGTGACAACAAAGAGCATTATTGTAGAAATTCAATTATACTTAAGAAATCCATCAACTGCACGAATTCTTGATATTTGTGCCTAACTGGAATCACTTGTAGCATTTTGATTTGCAGCCAAAGTGTCATCCACCTAAATAGCTGTAAAATGCCTTTGAAGCTCATTCACCACCTCATCTGTAGTTTCATTCTCTTTCTTGCATAACATGATATGTTCAATTTTGTCCAACCTAGCAACTTGAACATGCTTTACGACATCACACTGAAGTAGAAACTTGTGATGATGTAGTCACAGGCAGTACACTAGTAGTTTCTCACTCATGAAAATAACAGGGATTTGTCTGTATCCTGGAGATCATTCATGTACAATGTCTGAATGCCAATATCTAACTCATCATCAGTACTTTGATTTTGAATCAAATTGTACTCAACTTCAAGCAATAAGTAGGTTTTGACAATTTTGGGCTTAACAAATGAGGCAAACAACTGCTTTAGCAAATCCACTACAAGTTCTAACAAAAAGTGAACTTGTGCAGAAGAAATCTGAAGGGCAACATTCAGTTTGTCAAATACAGGAATAATCACATGGAAGAAGGTGCAAAAGATCTTGTTCAAGTTTGAGGACAGAAACACAAACAATTCTTCTTCATGTGTTGTAGCAGAAGTCTTACTTTTAGGGCAGGTTTGTCACATATGGAATAATATGCCATTCTTTTAGGGGCAGATTTAGTAACAGAATCAAGAATTCTCTTCTTCTGATATTCTTTCGATCCACTTTCTTCAACTCTAGGTATTCTGAAAGATGTAAAGCTTGTTGAAATGTACATAATATTACTTCCTGCTTGAAGAAAGAAAGAAGCAGATCCCCCTAGTCCAGCAGTCTATCCAAACATCTGGTCTGAAGATAATCACCTAGTACATACATGCTTCAGAATTTTCTTTGCCTCTTTATTGTGAAAGTTCTGAAATTTCTGAAGGCGTTCTTTCCTTTTGACACTCTTCCCTAAGAAATAAAATATATCAACAAGTGTCTCATCCACTATAAGTGGTAATCTTCCATCACCTTCCTCAGCTGCTAGATTAATGAGGTGGAAAATGCAACCTATAATGGCAACACCTGGTTGAACTTCCTTCCAAACTGCTGGAACCCCATTTTTGTGTCCTATCACAACAGGAGCAGAAAGCCACTCAGTTTTCAGTTGGCTGATAACATCAGGTTACCTATGTTTCACCCTGTTGAGTCCTCGTCTAATGCTGGTATGGATAGCACAGTGCTCACTACTTATTCCCATGGAATGTCATAGAATGTAAAAACAACAGAATACAACTTGGTATTCGTATCATTGCTTCCATCCACTGCTAAAGAAAATGGCCCATTCTGAAGGCACTTAACAACTTCAGATGATGCATTTTTCACCATTTTATTTACAGTGCATGTAGTTTTTATGTGACCATATCTATATTTCTTTTAACTTCTGATGTGGGAAACATCATCTTAAGTAAAGCACCAGCATGATCAGACACACTTAAGGACACATTGTGTTCCATCAAAACTGAAGTAAAAAGATACTTGGCCCTAATTATGTCACTGTCAACGTTTCCAGACCTGCCAAAAAAGGTGTTGATTTTCTTGTTATCTTTCTTCGATTTAATACAACTTATGTATTTACACTTGACGATTACTTAAATTGTTTCTACCACCATGTGCAATATTAACATCACTCCCACATACCATGCAAAAGGCAAATTTTTCTCCCTTTCTTGATTTTAGTACACACTGAAAATCAACATAATATGAGTCTTTAAATGTCTGGAAGTGTTGTTTCTTATCAGATTTGTTCATGAATCCTACAACAAGAATATAGAGCAAATGAAAATGTCCAACAACAGATGTCTCGATATGTACTGAAACATCAAAAAGACCTGGGTCACTGAATGTCACACAAAATTATAACAAACCCCACTGACTGACCACTCTCCAGGACGACAACACGACAGCAGTGGCCCCTATGTGAGGGGGACATAAGTGCCATACCTGACTGGTCATGGCCCAGTTCTACAACAGCTTCAAGACTAGCAATGTGGATAGAAGCATCAATTCTAATCACTTGCTTGCACTGTCTATGTAACAAGGACTTGGGAGTTGTTATACTGAAGACATTTCTTATTTTGTCTGTCATCCTTTGCTTGCGACACATCTGTGTAACATGAAGTTAAGTATGGTATTTTTTCCATTTTGAAATTAAACTCATTAATACACTTTGTTTGAATGTTGCCTAGTGATCCGAGAAAGCAGGAGTCCAAGATGATCATGATGACGATGACTGGTTTGTGGGGTGCTCAACGGCGCGGTTATCAGTGCCTGTACAAACACCCAACCTTTGCTCAGCCCACTCTCACCACTTTCATGAATGATGATGAAATGACGAGGACAACACAAACACCCAGTCATCTCGAGGTAGGTGAAAATCTCTGACTCCGCCAGGAATCGAACCCGGGACCCCGTGCTCGGGAAGCTAGAACGCGACTGCGAGCTGCGGACAGGGTTCCAAGACATCCCATATTTGATGACTACTGGATTTAACACAGAGCCTGTCGACACACAAGATTCATATGGAGTAATTGTTATCCTGGCTTTAAATTCAGTTCCAATGATGACACAAACATCACATGGTTGGAAGTACCAATCATATCAAAGAATGAGTTATCAACTATCGTAGACTTGCCTTCAACTGAAGAAATCAATCAACTGTATCGAAGTGGTGTGATTATCAAATATTAACATTCCAAATTTTTGTGTGTGTCATACAATGATGCCATCCATCCATAAAATACTGCGATTTCCGTAAATTTTATGGATAAACTGTAATAGGGAGTACAGTGTTTAGAGGTGCAAACCTGCTAACTACGTGATTTCAGTATCTCATCCGTTACCCGTAGCATCCTAGTGTCTGCATTTTTCCAATTCTATTGTCTTTTCTGTTGCATTTAATATATTTCTTTTAAAACCATTCAGTCAGCTTTTTACACTAATAACTTCATGAAGCACCAGCATTTCCTTTTGTCCTATGTCCTTCCAAAGCTGGTTTTTTCAACTCTGTTAGTTTCCACTATTGTTTTCTCAGCTGATTTTTTTCAGCTTGGTTAGCTTCCGTTACTGCTTTCTCTTTATCTCCCTGAATTTCAAGTGGCATTGCAGACATTATTATTAGGTTACGGTTTCATTAACATCAGCACCTGGATAACTCTTGCAATTCTTAACTTGATTTCTGAATTTTGACTTAACCAAACAGTATTTAACATTGTATTGTGTGAGATCCTCAGGCATCTTCCAAAATATGTTGTTTTCAAAGCGTTCTCAATAAATGTATTCACAGCAACTAAATTCTGCCCAGCAAAGAATTCTGTTATTCTTATGCTTCCAATCATTTTGCTTCCAAAATCAAACTGTTAAGTTATTTCCTGTCCCCGATATTCACCAATGACTGCTTTCCAGTCACCATTTTGATTAAATCCAAATCGTCCTCTGACATGTTTCATAAATGCATTAATACAACCACCACTCTTTCAGTTCCACTGACACATCATCTGTATTTGGCTTGCATGCTTTTGTGCTTGTTGGACATCTATTCAATTTCATTAGCAACACTTTTTGCTTGCTGCAGTTAACCTATTATTCTATTGTCAATTTCCCTATATATAACTATTCCTAATCCTGCTCCACTTAATCTGACCCAGTATGAATACTCCCACGATAACCACTAAACACCCCCCTCATCAATGCATCTCACTCATATACGCATAAAACTACATTTACATATGAGGTCTGTTACAAAAATTCTGGAACATTTGTAATTTCACATCAATGGTGGCTGGCATCCCTGCACACGCCTATGTTTGAAGTGTAACTGCCATAAGTATCATTGTTGTATGTCTGTTAGTTATTGTACTGAATACAAATTTGCCATCTCGAAATTCGCAAACTGTTCGACACAGAGTTAGAGGAGCAACATGTCTGGATTCAGTTTTGCGTGAAACTCAAGAAAATGTTCACACACACACACACACACACCCACACACACCCACACACACCCCAAATGATGCAGGAAGCATATGGTGCCGAGTGCTTAAGCAGTACTCAGCGTTACGAATAGTCAGACAAAAGTTAAAGATGACCCTTGTTCAGGAAGCCATTCGACATCTACCAATGACACCCATCAACGTCAATGAAATTGTGCACGCCAATTGAAGACAGAAGGGATTGCAAAAGAATGTAATTTCAGGTGGCCCAGTCATGAAATCCTGACACAGCATCTTAGAATGCATCATGTTGCCACAAAGTTTGTCCCACAGCTCGTGAGTCAAGACCATACAGACTTTCACCTCGCAATCTGTGAAGTGCTTTTCGATCACACAAATGAGACCAAGATATTCCTTAAGAGAATCATAATTGGTCTGGTGATGAGATTTGGGTCTACAGTTTTTATGCTGAGACTAAGATTCAACCTTCACAATAGGTCAGGAAAGGTTCCCCAAGACCATAAAAAATCTCATGTGGTCAGGTCAGTCATGCTGATAGTTTTCTTTGACTTTGAAGGATTAGTTCAATGTAAATTCATACCACAGAGATGGGACTATTGGGACATGTTGCAATGCCTGCGAGATAATGTGAGCAGCTTTGGCATGAATTTCACTAACACTCTCTTCGTGACCAAATATTCAGTCACAACGGATGTTCCAAGAAAGTGCTGATGCCTATCTCTTCAAGAATTTCTCTGAAAGTCACACAATGGTTTTGCATCACCACAGTGTTCACTTTGACAATGGCATGGTCATCTGAGCGTGCTGAAAGTCGACCAGAACATGGCTCACTCTCCACTGACATGCAACTGTCTTTAAACCAGTTGTATCACTCCTTAATCCATGTGATGCCCATAGAATCGTCATCCATGTGATGCCCATAGAATCGTCATCCATGTGATGCCCATAGAATCGTGACTGAAAACCATCTGAATGTTCTGATTGGTTTCCACCTGGATGTTGCTCGGTTTCTGGCAAAATTTGGTGTAGTGGCTCTGCTACAGTTGTTCAGTCATTTTCAAAACAGATGCAAGCACCACACACTACTTCACTTGTTGCTTGCCAGCAACTGACACGATCGACAAATCAGAAAAAATTCACACATGCGCACAAAGGGTCAAGGTCAGCTCCTGCAAGCACACAAGATTCAAATCCAGCAGGTGTTTACAAAAACAAACGAGGTCGGATTCTTTTCTAACAGACCTTGTAAATGTGTACTTCCAGTTTGGAAGTGCTGAGCAGAACCAATTCACTTTATGGTATTTCGTATCAGAATTTCTGCTGTTGACTACACACTGGAAAATCTGGGATCAAGCAAACAAAGTGCAATACACAAGTAGATTAAAAATATGACTTCATTTATACCCTTAAAGTATTAAATATCTAGACAGAATTAGTGTATTTACAGTTTAAGAAATGTACAAAATTTAAAATAAATTTACACTGGATTTCTTTTTCCTCTTATACATCAGCAATCTTATTAGTTACAGTAATCATACAATTTGTAATAAGGCAATGAAGTATATTGAGAGTGCAAGAACTTCTTGACTTATCTGAAGTCACACATTTAGCCTAGGTACAAAACCAATAAAACAAGCAAATAATTCTGTATAAAATATAACTGGTTTCTGTAAGAAATTAAGTAACATGTCAATGTTAAACCCACTGGTGCATCGTATGTTAACCAGGGTTCAAAATATGAGAACTTTTTACATCTTGAGCTTTCACACACCACAACATTGTGCAATGGATACTGCTTATTATGTAAAACTGATTCTAATCCAACATCACGTGAATGCAACATACATAATTCAAAAAGCAGCTCTCTGTGGGCTAGTGAAAACACTTCAAGATACCTTAGATACTAAAAATGGTGATTACTCTCAGTAAATGCAGAAGCTGTGGATTAAGTAATTCCAATTTCAGTCTTTTGAAACTGAACTGAATAAAATACAAACAACAACAATGAGAAACAACAAAGGTAAATCCACACAAAAGCCACTAATGTTCCTTAAATTATGAAAACAACGTCTTGCTAGTACATCACAACACAGATTTGTGGCAACATACACAAAAAACCTTCTCACTCAATGACCAAAGCTGTATTTTGTGACACAGGTCAGTTACTGTAGTATCACAAAAAACTGGTGAAATTTAAACGCAGACAGTTTCATGTTTTACACATTAGATATCCATGTTTGTCCACCAACTATTCACTTTTCATAGATGATCACAGACAAAAATCATCTGGTTTCACACTGTAGAGTGGTGCTCTTTAATTTAAAGATGCTATAAAGTTCATTCTATACATCATCATCTGAAAAAAAAGAAAAAAAAGAAAGGAAAAAAAAGGAAAAAGAAAAACACGAGATAACCATATTAGTAATAATAACTACATACTTTTAATATCAAGAACCAAAAATCACATGCAACATACTCCAACCACGGACAAAAGATCATTTATTTTCTTTAAAAAAAAAAAAAAATAAGGGAGCTGCTGCACCACAGAGGCACATGTAGGGCAGCTGAGAAATTAACCATTACCTTCAACTTAACAGAAGATAGCTGGTACAACAAACAAAGTGAAACTACATGGCAGACAAGATGATATTTGCTGTGCCATAAAATAAGAATACGACAGCTGACAAGGGAATGCTCCAATCCGACTGTCAAAGCCTGTCTTGAAATCTTTTATACAGGAAGAGAACATTGAGAGAAACGTATTGTCAAAATTGTAGCTGCTAAGAAATATTGCAATTATTTTTAAACAATGCTGAAAATTGGCAAATTTGTAGTTCACCAGGTGTTGGGTGAAATGTACACACCTACTGTAGTTTTAGCAGGTAGCACATGCACAACACGGCAGGCGCATATCCTTGGCTGTTGGTATGTTGTTGAATAGGTGACACAGCATGACAAAATCGTAATTTGTAAAGTGAATATTAGTTTTTATTGCTAGTTTCCCTGTCACAGCTCATCAAAGTTACTATTCACTAGAATTTGCAACTCATGTAATATCCATAACACTCAGCAGCTCCCTTTGCAGTATTGCCACAATGAAGATGAAACTGAATTAATTTTCTTTGTATATGTTTCCTAATAGCATCTGTCTTTGTGCAGCTTCCAGAGTTTCACACTAATGTGGAATACAATACTGTTTTAAACCTTGCAAAGATGAAATATGAAGACTATGATATGCAATCAGAGTCACCTGGTTGTCCTGAAGACCTACATATGTGTCATTTATTAGTTAATTTGTGTCAACATTAGAAGAAAAAAAAAATACAATACCTTCCTTTCAAGCCCTCCAAGCCCAAAGAAAATATGTACAGTAAGAGTTTTCAGTGACAAAGAAAAGGCCATACATTTTTTAGTTAAACAAAGGGGATAGAGGGGGGGATGGGGGGGGGGAGGGAGGGAGGGAGGGAGGGGGAGAGAGAGAGAGAGAGAGAGAGAGAGAGAGAGAGAGAGAGAGTTAATAGGTGATACTACAGAGAAGCAAACCACACTTTATCTTTTCAAGTGAAAGAAAGACCAAGTCGCTTGTGCAGTCGATGAATGCCATGACACATTCGTATAAAATGATGCCAGTAATAAGTATCAGTGGATTAATTATTGTATTCACAGCTTTATATATGTCTTCACAAAACTCACAGCAAATAATTAGGACCACAAATTTAAAAAAGGACTGTTTAGTTGCAAAAATCTTGTAACTGGCATAGCAAAACATGGGAAAAATGGGAGAGAATAATTTTCAATATTACTGCTGAAATGTCTTCTTTTCAGTTGCAGAAATTAATTCACTGCTTTTGTTGGACTCTTGGCCTGGACATAACACTCCTTTGTCTTTATGAGGATGGCAAAAAGATTATTAATATAATTCTGATTCCACTCTGAACTAATAGCATGATTTAGCCTATATATAAAGAAATGGTTCCACAGTGTAAAGCTTTTTTTCCCTTTTTTTAAAATTATTGTCCAAATATAATTCCTGATAGTTCTGTTAAATGTCAGTCATTTGTGCATTGTCAGTTTGTACCACCATGTTTTAAGAATTTGATCAAGTGTGCCTGGTACGGAGTACTATAAGCAGGACAACCAGGACTTCACCCAGTTCTGCCTAAATAGGACTAATAATTACAGTGAAGTTCCTGAATGCATTAATTTTTCTTTTATCAGGTGTGCCTCGTTTAAGTCTCTCTCTCTCTCTCTCTCTCTCTCTCTCTCTCTCTCTTTCTCTCTCTCTCTCTCCATCCAATAGACACTTCTCAGGTTTGTGATGACTGCAGGGAACAAACAAGGAACTGCTTCAATGTTAGAAAAATATATATTATTAGAAAATCATTGAAACAGCTGTGCTACAGGAATTGTCGTAAAATATTTCATGTTACCAAATTAATGTCCCGACTGATGGAAGTTGTCTCAAATGTTACATCATACACTGCCTCGATTTTCTAATCACTTGTTTAACAATTACCTCTGCAACAACTTGGATGTCAATATGAACTGCACATTATTCTGATGCACTTTGGCATTCATGCTATGCGGTGCTACGTATCATGTCACTGTTACATCTACTTATTCACCGATGAACGGCTGGAACAGCTGTACAAACTGCTGTTATAAGTGATTCTTCATGTAGCAAAAATAAAAAATAAAAATTACTTGCATGCACCTTCGCAGCAAATGTGGCACTGCATTTCTTTCGGTGTATTCTTCTTGTGAGGCAAATTACAGGATAGGTTCCAACATATCGGATTGGACCACTTCCTTGTGAGAAGAAGAAAAGGTGATACACCATACCTTCCAGTTTGTGGCACACAATTACATTCCATAATACCCATACCAAATATAAGAGTGAGACCTGGTTTGTTGCCTCATATTCTAACTGGAGTTATAACATTGAGTTGACTGACAATTCTGCTTGCAATATTTTATGAGCCGAACTAAAATAACTTCTCAAAATTTCTGCACAACTCATTGGATGTCTGATTAGTATCTGCAAGTTATACAGTGATTGGGTTTCCATATCATTCACAAAGTACACAAAATCAGAAGTGTCAAAGTGATACATAACACTCCAGAGGAACAATGAATATCCCTATGTATTGTTACTAACAAATACACTCACAACAAGAGTTGGTTACAGTGGAAAAAAGTGCAAATAATGTACATTATTTTTAGTTTTATTATTCATGTGGTCAGCCATAATGAGGCACAATGTGCCCCATCGTGCCTCTTTGGTAAAGGACAGCGGTCACAGCAGCTAAGAGGAAATACCATCAGATCAAACACGAAAATCCATATTCCATGGATTGCCATTCTGCTCTGGAGATTTGCCAACTTTCCAAGAAGTCACTAATCAAGTAACTTTTAACACTGTTTAGTAACATCAGCAACAGTAAATTAAAAAACAAGAACGACAATGACAACAACAATGACAACAACAACAACAATCCAGATTGCAATCAGTTAATTATTTTTTATTCTGGTTACCAACTTCACTTTGTATGGCCATCTTCTGACCTGACGCTCAGAGGACATGAGGACCAAGCATACAGAACTGCTGCAAACGCCAACTGGTCCTGATACCAGTCACTAAAGTGCAGCTGGTGACTGGTACCAGGTGGTGCTCACAGTGGTGTCTGAAGATGGACATATAGATCAAAATTGGTCACTGGAATTAAAAATAAATAATTTATTACAATCTGGCTGTTTTTAGTTAAAAATCATATACCATCAATAGAAAAACAATGTAACAGAAGTGAGATGAACTTCTGAGCTGGAACTTATCTCGTATCCATGAGTATTAGAAAGTTATATTATTACGAGTGGTTGATTTGAAGTGAAAGAAAATATATTGCTTGTTAAGACAGGAATATGTAGGCAGTTTATTTTTAAAATGTGATGTAAATGAGAAAACATTTTTTGGATCTAAAGAAGTTATTACAGCTTTGGTGATACAAGTCCTGAAGATCAATGTGGAAAGTACTGTTATACAAATATAACAACAATCCTATGTTTGAAGAAACTGTTACACCGCAACATATGAGGGTCACTCCAAAAAAATCGGAAAAGTGATGCTAATATATCATTTTCCAAAAAGTTACCTACACATCTCCTCAAGGCACCCTTGTATGCGTGGGTGCACACCCCTAATTAATTAGTAAAGCTTCTGCAATATGCCTTCAAGTTAACAATTTGTAAGCACAATTTTCAGGACTTGCAACAATGTTCGTAAGTGCTTTCTCTCACATCTCGACAGACAAAGACAATGAAGAGCTGATGGAACTGTATTCCGATTTGGAACTTCTCAGTATTTCTAGCCACCCTGTGACTATCTACACTATCATGAATTAACGAAGTTCTGTACCGACTCATTCATGTGATGGCAACTCTAACAAGTTTCACACAACCATGATTGATATGAACACAACTATCACAGATGTGAAGTACATAAATGTAAAATGAGAGAAGTGCAACCTGTATATAGGTTTCGTCATCGAATCAGCACTGTTTCTTTAAGAAATTTACAGCATACGTGGACCCATACATAAAAAGGAGGAGGTCAGTTGGCAGTGAGGCCACCAGTATTTCTAAGTACTTGGTAAAAATGACTTGTGATATGAAGAGAAACACAATAATTGTAATATCACTTGAAGTAACCAAACACATCCCACCTCAATTTCTTGCTATTGCAGCTAAGTATGCAGTCAGAAGATAGAACATTCCTAACAGTATTGTACAGTTTGTTTTATGTGGTATACACACTGTACTAGTCTGATGATTCCAGAAGGTATTTACTTTTTCCCCTCTGCTGGGTATTATTTGAATAGTAATGTTGTGAGGACAGTCAATTTATACCATTTTCTGTTTACGTGTGTGTACAGTCCTGCAGTATTTTAGAAATGACAACTTTTCTGCCTAAACTCTTTTTAAATGTATTTATTTCTTTAGAAGGAAGGAAAATTGGGTTTAATGTCCTGTCAACAACAAGGTCATAAGAAATAGAACACAAGCTTGGATTGTATCAAGGATGGTGAAGCAAATTGGATATGCCCTTTCAAAGGAACCATCACTGCATTTTCCTGGAGAGATTTAGGGAAATCACAGAAAACCTACACCTGGATAGTCGGACACAGGTTTCAACCATCGTCTTCCCAAATGTGAGCCCAGTGTGCTAACCAATGCACCACCTTATTTCTTTATGATAGTGATTTTAGGTATTGTGTCATTCTCAACCAACAGCTGTAACAACATTAAGTTGCTAAAAACAAGTACATATTAATGGATCGCTGGACAGCATGAGTGTGGTGGTGTTGCTGGGGACGGGGAGGGGGGGGGGGGGGGGGGGAGAGCGGGTGTGTTGCTCTACTCCGAATGCAGCTGGAGAACCCCTGGGCATGGAACCCCTGGGCATGAGAGATGGAGAGACTCCATCTGACCATCAGTACTTTGCATTATCCCAAGAACATTGGCAGCACAGACAAGATAATAAAATTTTAGGAAAGACAAATATTAAAAATGGTGAATACAAAAGAATAAGGAGAATAAAAAGGTGGGAAGGGCAGGAGACAGGCTGGACCACCGATCTAGGGCCACCTTACGTGTCCTGGGACAGAGCAGGCAAGAGGCGCCCCTACAACCCTTCAGGTGGTGAATGAGGCCAAAACTACACCACCTCACAGAGACTAGTAGCAAGAATCACCTTTGTGGGTAAAACATAAAACCAGGTCAGCCATTAGCACCAGAGGTAGCAGTCATGAAGTTTAAGATACCGCTGGAAGGCATCTAAATTTGGGCAGTGTAATAGGGTGTAGGCCACTATTGGGTGGGCAACTCATTGGCAAAAAGGGCGGGGGGTGGGGGCTTCACTTCAGAGAATGTGCCCATGGATCAGCCAAGTAAGGCCAATGTATAGCTGGAAAAGGACAGTGGATTCCCTGCAAAAAGGGAAGACTGCCATCATCATGGTCTCCTTTATTGCCCTCAGTCTCTTGGGGAGTCCAAGGTGGACCATACTCAGTTCCATGCCGCTACATCTAATGGTGTAGAGTTGACTGAATGTCCAGTTCTGAAACACCATTTCCAAAATTGACAACATCCTGATAGCCAACTTTGTCAACCAGTTGGCATGTACATTCCCTGAGATCCCAACATGACCAAGGATGCAAAGACGAGCTGCTGTTCAGCTTGGTGGACATCAGAAAGAAGATCCCGGAATGTTGTGACTAATGGGTGATGAGGGTAGCACTGGTCTACAGACTGAAGACTGGTCAGAGTGTTGCTGCACCTTAGAAGCATCTTGCAGGTGCAAGAACAAGCATGGCTAAGAGCTTGTTTGATGGCTGCCAATTCAGCTGTGAAGACTCAACACAGAGCTCTATGGCACCCCATTCTCTTGGATATGGATGGGGGGATGTTTCTGTGGGAAGCATCAATTTGAACCTGGAAAGTACAGTGCTAAAAGAAATTCTGGGCAAAAATTGACAGCTATCCTACTCATGTAAGGTACTAAGGATATTGTGTTGCCATGTGGAGTCATAATCCTTCTGCACATCAAAGAAGATGGCAATAAGGTGTGGACATTGGTCACAAGCTGCCAAGATGGCAGAATCCAGGCAAACAATGTTGTCAGCAGTGGAAAGGCCTTTGCAAAAACCACCCTGGCTCACAATGCACCAGAAAAGCTTACAGAGAACACTGGTGAGACTAACTGGGTGATTAGCTGTCCATTTCTAAGGTGTTTCAGGACAATGATGCTTTCCCGCTATTGAGATGGTAACTCATCCTCGTTCCTTTTATGGTTGAAGATGGTAAGGAGATGATGCTGACAATCCACTGAGAGGTGTTTTAGCATTTGGTTGTGGATGCAGTCTGGCCCAGGAACTGATCAGTGCAAAAAGGGTAGGGCACTAATGGGTTCACACTCATTGAATGGAGCATTAGAAGGCTCCAGGTGGGTGTAGTGAAAGATAAGTGCATTCACTCCATCCACTGTTTGAAGACACAAAATGCAGACTGATAATTCTCAGATGCAGACGCTCAAGCATAATGCAGAGCAAAATGTTCGATGACAGTGTGTGGGTCAGTGAAGACAGTACCGTGCATGGAAATAGCACATACACCTGTAGGAGGCTGTAATCTCTAGAGGAGGCTGACCTTTGCTGAACCTATGAAGGAGTGGTACATGGTCCAATGGTTGAGACATACAGTTCCCTGCATTCTTGTTTGTGCCATTTTATTAAGTGGCACACCCAGGCATGGAGCCATTTACAGGCAATAATGTGCTCTATAGATGGATTCCACTCAGGGCATTGGAGCCCTGCCTTTGATCTATAATTGCCATTTTATTAAGTGGCACACCCAGGCATGGAGGCATTTACAGGCAATAATGTGCTCTATAGATGGATTCCACTCAGGGCATTGGAGCCCTGCCTTTGATCTATAATAGCCTCTATGATTTCAGAGATCCATCAAGGTACTGTCTTCCAACAGCAGGATCCCACAGAATAGGGGATTGACTAGTCAGCTGCCGACAGAACAGTTGCCCTTGTACTCTTGACAGCTGTGTTAATACTTCCATGTAGTGGAGAGCTAAAGGACAACAGTGGAGGTGAAAGTATCTCAGAACCATTGTTGAAAGCACATCTGGGAGGACATCTACGGAAATGATACTGACGGAAGGGCAGGAAGATCAGGAACTGGTCACTACCACGCAGGTCATCACGGGCTCCCCATTGGATGGATGAGAGAAGACAAGGACTGCAAACGGGAAGATCAATAGCTAAATAAGTTCCATGTGCAACATTGAAATGTGTGGAGGCATCAGTATACATGAGGAAAGTCACGACCTGCCAGTAAGTTTTCAATGTCTTTACCATGGTCAGTGATCATGGTTCCACCCCACTAGAGGTTATGTGCTTTGAAGTCACCCAAGATTGGGAAAGGGAGCAAGGGAGGAGTGGGGGGAGTGGGGGAGTGGGGGGAGGGGGGGAGTGGGGGGAGGGGGGGGGGGAGTGAGGGGACCCGAGAAACCAATGCAGACAATATGTTCTGTGACACATCACCACCACTGGGATGGACATAAACAGTACAGACAGAAAATCCTGAGATGCCCTTACCTGAACTGCCACAGCCTCCAAAACTGTACCAAGAGGACCAAGTTTGCTAGATACAGAGCCCAAAACATATGAGCAAACTCCACTTGACACTCTACCATAGCCAGCGTGATTCTTAAAATATTTCTGGTAACCACAAATGCTTGGGTCTGCATTGCTAGAAACAGGCTTCCTGAAAGGCAATGCAGAGACTAGAGGAGGTGCTTACAAGATGTCATAGTTCATCCAGGTGGTGGAAAGAACCACTATACTTCCTCTTGGGAATCTTTCTGTTAGCATAATGAGTGGGTGTGTAGGGACCAAGGAGGCAGGTTATACCCCAAGATCAGCTGATGACGCTCATTGAGAATTTGTGGTTATCAAGATACACAGGTTCTGAACTCATTGCATGGTGCAATCTGGAACCTCAGGGACCACTAGAATCGCCACCTTGGCCACAAAAGCAGAACACAAAGGACTGGTGGCGTGGGTGTCATCTGATTCTCCTTCTTCTTAGAAGACCTTTTTTTTAATCTTTGGTCTCCTTAAGGGGTTTAGATGACCGGGAGGGTTTTTATGAATTAGTTTTAGGGACTGAAGAAGATTGTGAACCCTTATGAACAGCAGCCTGTGTCTCCTTCAGCCACTGGTTGGTATCCTGCTGCAGACCGGCAGAAACTTTGGAGGGAAATGTTGCGAGGGACACCTTCCTGGCTTGAGAAGCCAGACGAGAGTGATGCATCTCTGGCCGGGGGTGGGGATTGATGTCCCTGGTGGATTGGCGAGCCACTGCTCCCAAAGTGACTGTGTAGGAAGCAGCAGCAGGAAGAGAGTCCCAATCCACGATGGATTCAGGCATGGTCAAGTGCCCCTGAGGGCCTGCTGTAAAAGGCGTAATGGGTAAACGTATCATTGTCAGAGAGGGCGATGTCATCATAGCTATAGCACACAACATTGTCACATATGGAGGCTGTAGATGCTTGTACTTTTTCTTAGTCTCTTTGTACAATAGTTTGTCCAGAGTCTTATATTCCCCTATTTTCTCTCTCTCTGAAAGACAGTGCAGTCTAGGGGGTGGGGGTGGGGGGGGGGGGGGGGGGACAGGGAGAATAACGCTCTCCACAAATGCCACAGTCGTCATGAGGGACACATTGGCATGCAACTGTTGTCCACAATCCCTACAGACTGGGGTGGCACAGCAATTCGAAGACATGTACCTGACTTTTATGCTTCTGAAGCATTGCATGGGCAGGTGGGGGGACTTATGGCTTCACATCACATCAGTATACCATCACCTTCATCTTTCAGCAATGGATCATGTTAAAACAGGCCAAGAGGAGGACCCCAGTAGCAATACTATTGTCCCTTGGTCTCCTATAGACATAATGGACAATGTGTACACCCTGTTGCTCTAATTTGGCATGTAGCTCATCATCAGAGGGGGTCATGCAAGAAAATGATGTCCTGAGCCATATTTAGACTACTATGGGATATGATAGTCACTGGACTGTCACAAGCAAGCAATGCTTGTGCCTGAGCAAGAGATGTGTTTTAAACAAAACTGACCCCCTCTTCATTTTGGAGATGGGTGCAGCTTCCCCAAATTTGTCCTCTATATTCTCCACAAAGAGTAACAGCTTTGTGACAAATCCCCATCAGTACTTATATAGGGTGTTTCAAAAATGACCGGTATATTTGAAACCCCCCCATGAACCATGGACCTTGCCGTTGGTGGGGAGGCTTGCGTGCCTCAGCGATACAGATGGCCGTACCGTAGGTGCAACCACAACGGAGGGGTATCTGTTGAGAGGTCAGACAAACGTGTGGTTCCTGAAGAGGGGCAGCAGCCTTTTCAGTAGTTGCAGGGGCAACAGTCTGGATGATTGACTGATGTGGCCTTGCAACATTAACCAAAACGGCCTTGCTGTGCTGGTACTGCGAACGGCTGAAAGCAAGGGGAAACTACAGCCGTAATTTTTCCCGAGGACATGCAGCTTTACTGTATGATTAAATGATGATGGCATCCTCTTGGGTAAAATATTCCGGAGGTAAAATAGTCCCCCATTCGGATCTCCGGGTGGGGACTACTCAGGAGGATGTCGTTATCAGGAGAAAGAAAACTGGCGTTCTACGGATCAGAGCGTGGAATGTCAGATCCCTTAATCGGGCAGGTAGGTTAGAAAATTTAAAAAGGGAAATGGATAGGTTGAAGTTAGATATAGTGGGAATTAGTGAAGTTCGGTGGCAGGAGAAACAAGACTTCTGGTCAGGTGACTGCAGGGTTATAAACACAAAATCAAATAGGGGTAATGCAGGAGTAGGTTTAATAATGAATAGGAAAATAGGAATGCGGGTAAGCTACTACAAACAGCATAGTGAACGCATTGTTGTGGCCAAGATAGATACGAAGCCCACACCTACTACAGTAGTACAAGTTTATATGCCAACTAGATCTGCAGATGACGAAGAAATTGAAGAAATGTACGATGAAATAAAAGAAATTATTCAGATAGTGAAGGGAGACGAAAATTTAATAGTAATGGGTGACTGGAATTCAAGTGTAGGAAAAGGGAGAGAAGGAAACATAGTAGGTGAGTATGGATTGGGGCTAGGAAATGAAAGAGGAAGCCGCCTAGTAGAATTTTGCAAAGAGCACAACTTAATCATAGCTAACACTTGGTTTAAGAATCATGAAAGAAGGTTGTACACGTGGAAGAACCCTGAAGATACTAAAAGGTATCAGATAGATTATATAATGGTAAGACAGAGATTTAGGAACCAGGTTTTAAGTTGTAAGACATTTCCAGGGGCAGATGTGGACTCTGACCACAATCTATTGGTTATGACCTGTAGATTAAAAACTGAAGAAACTGCAAAAATGAGGAAAATTAAGGAGATGGGACCTGGATAAACTGAAAGAACCAGAGGTTGTACAGAGTTTCAGGGAGAGCATAAGGGAACAATTGACAGGAATAGGGGAAAGAAATACAGTAGAAGAAGAATGGGTAGCTCTGAGGGATGAAGTAGTGAAGGCAGCAGAGGATAAAGTAGGTACAAAGACGAGGGCTGCTGGGTAACAGAAGAAATATTGAATTTAATTGATGAAAGGAGAAAATATAAAAATGCAGTAAATGAAGCAGGCAAAAAGGAATACAAACGTCTCAAAAATGAGGTCGACAGGAAGTGCAAAATGGCTAAACAGGGATGGCTAGAGGACAAATGTAAGGATGTAGAAGCTTATCTCACTAGGGGTAAGATAGATACTGCCTACAGGAAAATTAAAGATACCTTTGGAGAGAAGAAAACCATGTGTATGAATATCAAGAGCTCAGATGGCAGCCCAGTTCTAAGCAAAGAAGGGAAGGCAGAAAGGTGGAAGGAGTATATAGAAGGTTTATACAAGGGCGATGTACTTGAGGACAATATTATGGAAATGGAAGAAGATGTAGATGAAGACGAAATGGGAGATACGATACTGCGTGAAGAGTTTGACAGAGCACTGAAAGACCTGAGTCGAAACAAGGCCCCCGGAGTAGACAACATTCCATTAGAACTACTGACGGCCTTGGGAGAACCAGTCCTGACAAAACTCTACCAGCTGGTGAGCAAGATGTATGAGACAGGCGAAATACCCTCAGACTTCAAGAAGAATATAATAATTCCAATCCCAAAGAAAGCAGGTGCTGACAGATGTGAAAATTACCGAACTATCAGTTTAATAAGCCACGGCTGCAAAATACTAACGCGAATTCTTTACAGACGAATGGAAAAACTGGTAGATGCAGACCTCGGGGAGGATCAGTTTGGATTCCGTCGAAATGTTGGAACACGTGAGGCAATACTGACCTTACGACTTATCTTAGAAGAAAGATTAAGAAAAGGCAAACCTACGTTTCTAGGACTTAGAGAAAGCTTTTGACAATGTTGACTGGAATACTCTTTTTCAAATTCTAAAGGTGGCAGGGGTAAAATACAGGGAGCGAAAGGCTATTTACAATTTGTACAGAAACCAGATGGCAGTTATTAAAGTCGAGGGGCATGAAAGGGAAGCAGTGGTTGGGAAAGGAGTGAGACAGGGTTGTAGCCTCTCCCCGATGTTATTCAATCTGTATATTGAGCAAGCAGTAAAGGAAACAAAAGAAAAATTTGGAGGAGGTATTAAAATTCATGGAGAAGAAGTAAAAACTTTGAGGTTCGCCGATGACATTGTAATTCTGTCAGAGACGGCGAAGGATTTGGAAGAGCAGTTGAACGGAATGGACAGTGTCTTGAAAAGAGGATATAAGATGAACATCAACAAAAGCAAAACTAGGATAATGGAATGTAGTCAAATTAAATCGGGTGATGCTGAGGGAATTAGATTAGGAAATGACACACTTAAAGTAGTGAAGGAGTTTTGCTATTTAGGAAGTAAAATAACTGATGATGGTCGAAGTAGGGAGGATATAAAATGTAGACTGGCAATGGCAAGGAAAGCGTTTCTGAAGAAGAGAAATTTGTTAACATCGAATATAGATTTATGTATCAGGAAGTCGTTTCTGAAAGTATTTGTTTGGAGTGTAGCCATGTATGGAAGTGAAACATGGACGATAACTAGTTTGGACAAGAAGAGAATAGAAGCTTTTGAAATGTGATGCTACAGAAGAATGCTGAAGATTAGATGGGTAGATCACATAACTAATGAGGAGGTATTGAATAGGATTGGGGAGAAGAGAAGTTTGTGGCACAACTTGACTAGAAGAAGGGATCGGTTGGTAGGACATGTTTTGAGGCATCAAGGGATCACAAATTTAGCATTGGAGGGCAGCGTGGATGGTAAAAATCGTAGAGCGAGACCGAGAGATGAGTACACTAAGCAGATTCAGAAGGATGTGG
Organism: Schistocerca gregaria; assembly: GCF_023897955.1. Taxonomy (NCBI): domain Eukaryota; kingdom Metazoa; phylum Arthropoda; class Insecta; order Orthoptera; family Acrididae; genus Schistocerca; species Schistocerca gregaria. The sequence continues at coordinate 536,430,280 of NC_064922.1, forward strand.
GTTGCAGTAGGTACTGGGAGATGAAGCAGCTTGCACAGGATAGAGTAGCATGGAGAGCTGCATCAAACCAGTCTCAGGACTGAAGACAACAACAACAACAACAACAACAACATATTTGAAACGGCAATAAAAACTAAATGAGCAGCAATAGAAATACATCGTTTGTTGCAATATGCTTAGGACAACAGTACATTTTCAGGCGGACAAACTTTCGAAATTACAGTAGTTACAATTTCAACAACAGATGGCGCTGCAAGTGATGTGAAAGATATAGAAGACAACGCAGTCTGTGAGTGCGCCATTCTGTACGTCGTCTTTCTGCTGTAAGCGTGTGCTGTTCACAACGTGCAAGTGTGCTGTGGACAACATGGTTTATTCCTTAGAACAGAGGATTTTTCAGGAGTTGGAATTCCACCGCCTAGAACACAGTGTTGTTGCAACAAGACAAAGTTTTCAACGGAGGTTTAATGTAACCAAAGGACCGAAAAGCAATACAATAAAGGATCTGTTTGAAAAATTTCAACGGACTGGGAACGTGACGGATGAACATGCTGGGAAGGTAGGGCAACTGTGTACAGCAACCACAGAGGGAAACCTGCAGCTAGTGCAGCAGGTGATCCAACAGTGGCCTCGGGTTTCCGTTCGCCGTGTTGCAGCTGCGGTCCAAATGACGCCAACGTCCACGTATCGTCTCATGCGCCAGAGTTAACACCTCTATCCATACAAAATTCAAACGCGGCAACCCCTCAGCGCCGCTACCATTGCTGCACGAGAGACATTCGCTAACGATATAGTGCACAGGATTGATGACGGCGATATGCATGTGGGCAGCATTTGGTTTACTGACGAAGCTTATTTTTACCTGGACGGCTTCATCAATAAACAGAACTGGCGCATATAGGGAACCGAAAAGTCCCATGTTGCAGTCCCATCATCCCTGCATCCTCAAAAAGTACTGGTCTGGGCCGCCATTTCTTCCAAAGGAATCATTGGCCCATTTTTCAGATCCGAAACGATTACTGCATCATGCTATCTGGACATTCTTCGTGAATTTGTGGTGGTACAAACTGCCTTAGACGACACTGCGAACACCTCGTGGTTTATGAAAGATGATGCCCGGCCACATCACACGGCCGACGTCTTTAATTTCCTGAATGAATATTTTGATGATCGTGTGATTGCTTTGGGCTATCCGAAACATACAGGAGGCGCCGTGGATTGGCCTCCCTATTCGCCAGACATGAACCCCTGTGACTTCTTTCTGTGGGGACACTTGAAAGACCAGGTGTACCACCAGAATCCAGAAACAATTGAACAGCTGAAGCAGTACATCTCATCTGCATGTGAAGCCATTCCGCCAGACACGTTGTCAAAGGTTTCGGGTAATTTCATTCAGAGACTACGCCATATTATTGCTACGCATGGTGGATATGTGGAAAATATCGTACTATAGAGTTTCCCAGACTGCAGCACCATCTGTTGTTGAAAATTGTAACTACTGTAATTTCGAAAGTTTGTCCGCCTGAAAATGTACTGTTGTCCCAAGCATATTGCAACAAACGGTGTATTTCTATCGCTGCTCGTTTAGTTTGTATTGCTGTTTCAAATATACCAGTCATTTTTGAAACACACTGTATAAACCAGGTATTGGGATTGAATATTTCTCTGCTGCTTAACCCAAAGTTCCTACCAGGGCATAGCGAGGGAAGGATACATTTTGGGGTCATATCTCACTGCACTGAACAAATTCTTTCCTTCTGAAGAGATTGTTGGGATTGTATGACCACCAGCAGGGGAAACTCATCTGCTTCATATGCAAGTCATCTGCCATGGTGCCACCCACTGCTGGGGTTCACCCCTTGGGAGCCACCCTTCCTCAGCAACAGCTACCTGGCCATCTGTTACTCAGTCCCTGTGCCCCTGACAAGATGAGCACATACTCCTTGGGGAGTTTCCACTTCAGGCACCAACAGAGAGATCCCTGGGTCCAGCAGTCTACCACAGTGCAGGTACTTGACGATGACACCCCCCCCCCCCTTCCTCCCCACACTGGGATGGCAACCAAATTGGGTTTTGGGCATACTACCTCACTAGAAAGGAAATGGTGCTAAGATGGAAAGGCACAAAGGTGGAACATATACAACAATGGGCAACCTTTCCTGCATGATTCATACTTCTGAAAAATTTGGGAAAGTGTTGGCAGGTCAGACCCAATAATGGGGACAATGTATTGATTATTGAGAAAGTGCAAAAAGCACAGGAAGTGAAACAAAAAAAATAGGGTGCAAAATAATGTACATGGTGCAAATGAGGTCTTCAGCAGGAAAACCATCTGTAAAGACCGGGGGGGAAAGGGACAGTGGAAGTATAGGCTTGCAGCACAGGAAGGGAAGCGGTGCTGCAAAGGCTGGGGCCCTCTGGTAGCCAAGTACATACTTACAAAGGGTTGTGGGCTCCCTGTGGGACATCAGTGTTCAATGTAAACTGCTAAAACACCATTTTTCATGTTGGTGGTCATGTAAACTGTTAAAATAATTCTACAAAATGGTCTCTTGAGTTTATGTTGTTACAGCTGTTACTAGAAAATGGCACAATAACTGAGATCACAAACATAAATAAATACATTTAATAAAAGTCCTGGCAAAAAAATCTTGTCACCTCCATTTGTCAAGTTATATTCCCACTGCAGAAGATGCAGCATGCAGTCAAGATTCTCAGTTTTCATACATACCATGATACCACCATTTTGTCTTCTTTGGATTCTTATTACACGTTTTGACATAAAATGAGTTGTCAGGTGGCCTTTTCTGAAAATAAAAGTACATAAACTTAGCTTCTTATTCTATGCATGGAATTCCAAGTACTAGTACTACTACTACTACTACTACTACTACTACTACTAACAATAATAATAACAATAATAATACAAGCTACTGAATTAGTTGTTGTACAATTTGGAGTTGTGGAACAAGTCAGATTTATGGTTACAGTACACTTTCTCAGCAAAAAACATGGCAACCTGCTGACCATTTACACGATTCCTAAAGTTGTGTGTGTATTTCCCTTCCCTTGCAAATGATATTTTGATTCCTTTTGTAAGCCAGGGTTTTCTTGTGTCTTATTAGTGTCATATTTCATTGTTTTGTAATGAATGCAGCTGTTAAAGAATGATGGAAACCCATCTACGAATATACTGAATTTGGAATTGACAATGTGCCACATTATACAAATTCATCTAGTCAGCTTCCTGTATGACTACCTTGAAACTTTCTGTTGTCTGTTCATTAATTATCCTGTTTTCCATAAATCACTTCATTGGAATGAGACATTTCATTTCGTATGGATATGTGCTGATTAAAATTCAGGGTGTATACGTAGACAAGGAAAAAAAATTCCCGGATTTTTCCTGGATTTCCCGGTTAAAAATACACTTTTTCTGTGTTAAGTGACAGTATACTCTTCCTTGACACTGTAAAACTCATCAATCCTGTGGATGTTTATGGTTTTATATACCGACACAGAATTTCCCAGCACTTTAGAAAATGAAACTCAGGGAGGAAAAACACATTTTGAAAGACCTTTGATATGCAGCAACATGTACACTGCTTATATTCGTATTATGAAGGTATATATTTGAATTCCATCAAACACCGCATGTCACTTTTCAAAGCATTGAAATAGAGATTGCGATGAACTTTTGTAAGCCAGTCATAGCTCATGTCACGTGATCTCGCCAGACGATGACAGCATACAACACATGATGTAGTCAGCCAATGGCAATATCACTCTTAAGTAGCGGGAAAACGCAAGTAAGAAAAGGTAATGGTTTAAATTAATATACATAGCATCCACATATAATATTGGACTCGAAGATTAATAAGCTAGAAGAGAAGCTAAGCTTCCACATATAATGTTCATCTTTGTTGCGTGTGTTACACTTACAATACATTGTACAAATGTGCCAGTAAAATTTTTAATAACGACATAATGTCTGATCTTCTGGGCTCGAAATTCTTCTAAATTGGCGTCCTCAAAGAGTTGATTTTTAAATGAGAGTCAAAGACTTTATGATTTACGAAATTCATTGTACATTCTCACACATAGTTCATCTTGTGTAAAAGGAAATTTGCTTTGAATGTAATGCTTTTCAAACCACCATTCGCAATATTTTCCCGCGACCTGTTAGAAATAGGTTCGTTTCAGCAGTTGCAAGAGAGTGCTAGATAAGAGCCATCACTGCGCTGGCGCAGCTACGCAGGAAGATCTTACAATATGTCATAAAGAAAACAAGACATCAGAGGATACTTCAAGAGCGTCGGAATTTCATGAACCATACTAAAATGCATAATTCGGCTTAAAGTGCACATTCGTATGTCCAGATTCGGATGTAAATTTCCTTGGAGTAGCAGTACTGCATTATGTCATGTTTGGTTCTCTGTTATGGCATAAAGCCATACATGGACTTTAAATGCAGCAAACAGCTGAAAGTAGCCAACAGTGTGAAATTTAACACTTTGTTTCAAATAAATTTACTGTCAGCAGAAAAGATTAATAAAAGCCATATCTCTTTAGCGAACTGACAAAAATAACTTCATTGTTCTGCAACGCTGGCTCTGAGAAAGGTGGAAATAAATTCTGAAACTAGTAACATATTTTTGCCTTCCGTAATTATGCGAACATATTTTAATTGATTTGATAGCTCCTGGCTACAGAAATACATCGTGTTTTCATTTAATGTGAGAGCAATAAATGAAGAGGAAACAACAAAATCACGGAACGTAAACACACGTCACGTGGAGACGACCCACCTCCCCACCACAACTCAGAATACTCTACGCATCAGCCCCAGATTTTCTATATTTCCGAACCGGGGAAATATTAGCTAGTGGCGCCTAGCCACACTTCCTTAACCAGAAGCGGGAGAAGGTACTTCTCATACACGACTCAACTGCGCATGCACAAGAGCCCGCCCGCAACTGCTCAAACGAATCTAATTTAAACAGTTGTCATGTCACACTCATCCGAGGCAATTTGTTGTTAAGAAGCATTGCATAGTCTTCCTAAAGCCTTTGACACACTTGGTTGTTGGCAGACGCTTGTATGAGCACTGTATTTTGTTGTTGTATACGGCGCACTTCCTTTGCAACTTAAATTTTATTTTCATTTATTTTTCTTTTTTTCTCTCTCATTTCTGCAGTATTATTCTTCAGTAGTGGGATACAGTAATTCCTTTGTTAGAGTATTGGTTCTTACAAGTCAAAATTACAAAAAATTAACTGAAAACTAAAACAATGAAACATTCCCAGAATTCTAAACAATTCCCGGGTTTTCCCAGATGAAAAAATTCCTGGGTTTTTCCTGAATCTCCCAGTTGTCCCAGATCGTATACACCCTGTAATTACTTTGTGACTGATGTTTCAGTGAGTATAGTGGTAGGAGCCCCGAGTGTCAGGCAATCGCACCTGTAACTCGGGCTTCATTTGCTTGCTGTGTTACCTGTTCTGCTGGCACGAACAGCAGAGCCTTACCAAGTGACACGGCTTGCAGTGTTTGGCAGGGGCCAGGCAGTAGACTGAATGGGCAGGAGAGGGGAGGAGAAGAAATGTCAAACATGCAGTGATTTTTGCATTTTCTGTTGGGCCATTAAAATATATTTTTATGCAAATAAGACAAAACTACATCTACTGCTGAAGTTGGTATTTTGATAAGTGCTTTACGTTCTGCACAAATATAACTGGAAAGAACATATCACACTCTCAATTTTTATCAAGTGATCAAAAATAAACTATTTGGTTAAAAACTTTTATTCTCTTGCATCTTATAGTCCCACGTTGTAGCTTGCCATTACTGGTCTTATGGTTACCATTAGATCACTGAATTTAAGTGCTGTTGGACTTGACTAGCTCCTGGATGAGTGACCGTCCAGGCCTGCCGAGTGCGATGGGTGACTTTCTAGGTCTGCCGAGTGCTACTGGCAAGCGGAGCACACTCAGTCCTTGTAAGGCCAAGTGATTAAGAAGTAATGGCTCAAGTCAGAATACCTGACAATGGCTGACCACATGCCCCTCCATTTCCACATCTATACTACATGATGAAAGGTATCCGAGCGCCCCCAAAAACATATTTTTTCATATTAGGTGCATTGTGCTGTCACCTACTGTCAGGTACTCCACACCAACAAACTCAGTAGTCATTAGGCATCGTGAGAGAGCAGAATGGAGTGCTCTGCAGAACTCAAGCACTTCGAAGGAGGTCAGGTGATCGGGTGTCACTTGTGTCATACATCTGTGAGATTTCCACACTCACAAACATCCCTAGGTCCACTGTTTCCAATGTGATAGTGAAGTGGACACACGAAGGGACTCATACAGCACAAAAGTGTACTGGTCGACCTTGTCTGCTGACTGACAAGCTGTCCAGACCATCACACAAGAATTCCAAACTGCATCTGGATATACTGCATGTACTATGACATTAGGTGGGAAGTGAGAAAACTTGGGTTTCTTGGTTGAGCAGCTGCTCATAAGCCTCACATCATGCTGGTGAATGCCAAACGACGCCTTGCTTGGTGTAAGAAGCGTAAACACTGGACGATTGTACAGTGGAAAAATGTTGTATGGAGTGATGAATCATGGTACACAATGTGGCGATCCGATGGCAGGGAGTGGGTATGGCAAATGCTTGGTGAACATCATCTGCCAGCTTGTGTAGTGCCAACAGTAAAATTCGGAGGCGGTAGTGTTATTGTGTGGTTGTGTTTTTCATGGGGGGAGGGGTGTTTTGCAAGGCACTATCACAGCATAGGCCTACATCAATGTTTTAAGCACCTTCTTGCTTTCCACTGTTGAAGAGCAATTCGGGGATGGTGATTGCTTCTTTCAACAAAATTGAGCACCTGTTCATAATGTACAGCCAGTGACGGAGCAGTTACACGACAATAACATCCCTGTAATGGACTGTCCTGCACAGAATCCTACAGCACACCTTTGGGATATTTTGGAACACCGACTTCATGCTAGGCCTCACCGACCAACATCGATACCTCTCCTCAGTGCTAAACTCCATGAAGAATGGGCTGCCATTCCCCAAGTAACATTCCAGCACCTGACTGAACATATGCCTGTGAGAGTGGAAGCTGTCATCAAGGTTAAGGGTGGGCCAATACCATATTGAATTCCCACATTACCGATGGAGGTTGTCATGAACTTGTAAGTCATCAGCCAACTGTCCGGATACTTCTGATCATATAATCTAGTGATGCCTATTGGCTGAGGACGACATGGCAGTCGGTTGGTACCATTGAGCCTTCAGAGGCCTGTGAAGACAGAGTTTAGTTTTTGTTACTTTAGTGGTTATAGATATTATGATGTTTTGAAATTAAGAAATCTATGGCATTTAATTCAGGGAACTTGAAGTAAAAATGTGGTTGCTTGATAATTTCTGTTCAGTGGACTTTATATCATATCTTACTGTACATGAAATGCAGCCATCCTACCAAAATTGTTAAGGTGGAAAGAGAGCCATATCTCACTACAAAGTGAAATAAATATAATTGATGTAGTTGTAATACATCACACTGTGCCACAATCATAGTTGTACCTGTGCACTATGCCAAATTTATTTATTTGTTTGTGCTTCTTACACTATTTATCAACTCCATCAGTAATCTAAGTTGGCATTACAGTTGCAATGTACTGTAACAAGATAAAATAAAACAAAACTTTTTTTGCGTGACACATTAGGATAAGAGTAAAGCATTGGAATGTGTTGCAAATCTCAGTCCCGCCAAACATATACATTAGAAAATTTGAAGGTTATTCCACTGAGGCAGTCCAAATTGTCTACAGGGAAGAGAGGAAGCATTGCCTCAGTATTTGAAATATGACAATAGCGCAAGCCAATCTCGAGGTACCTTGTAATAAACAGAATTACACTCAGGGCTAGATGACCAGCTGCAAGCCTAGACGCTGCCAAGAACAGGAAGGAGTCTCCAGACATGACCAAATATAGTAATGGAAGAAACACTATGTACATCACCAACAGCTCAAGAGTGTTCTGGAAGCAGGTATTGGGACCATATAAGAAGCAGCACACAACACAAAGGTAAGAGTAGACACTGCAGTCTCCAGTCGACACAAACTCTGTGTCACATGTCGTTGGATGTTGGACTTTGACTATCTGACTCGACATGGCACCAGCCATTGATAAGGAGATTGGTTTTCAGAGCAGCAGATGGGCTACTGATGAGATGTTAGTTGGGAGATAGTGCAAGACTAGGCTTCAGTGGTATGTAGCAAGTGTGGGCACTTAGCATTTACATCCTGATCCCTTATTATCCTCACCAAATTCTGTACTCTGCAGTATTTCTAGCTTATATCTAGCAGCTGTCAAGAGTTCTACAAGCCACTCATTGAGTATTCGCTTAAGGAAAGACCCCTGTGACTGTAGCTGTGTGTCCTTTGCACTCCCTCTCAGGTCACAACAGGAGCAGAAAAAAAAAAAAAAAAAAAAAAAAAAAAAAAAAAAAAAAAAAAAAAAAAAAAACCTGGCTCCAGTTGTGGGGTGTTTTGTATATGGTGAAGCAGGGATGAGACACAGAGGTGTAGGGAAGATTTGCAGAATCAGCCCAGCTCTGAGTGAAGAAGAGGTACAATTCAGGCATTGCCATCTGCAGCCAACATGGGCAAGAGGCCCACTGTGCCAGAGGCTTTGCTACTTGCAACCTATGTGGGCAAGATGACCACCATACCAGAGGTGCCACTACTTGCAGCCGATGTGGGTGAAAAGCCCATCATACTACATGTATTGTCATTTGCAGCTGATAACCGGCATGAGCAAGAGGCTCACTGTAACAGGTGCCAGACAGTGGCACACCAACACAGCTAGCAGCTCAACATCTGCAAAAGGGTAGTGAAAAAAAAAAAGAAAAAAAAAAACCAACAGCTGATTCATTACATAATGCCATGTTGTTGTTGTCTTCAGTCCTGAGACTGGTTTGATGCAGCTCTCCATGCTACTCTATCATGTGCAAGCTTCTTCATCTCCCAGTACCTACTGCAGCCTGCATCCTTCTGAATCTGCTTAGTGTATTCATCTCTTGGTCTCCCTCTACGATTTTTACCCTCCACGCTGCCATCCAATACTAAATTGGTGATCCCTTGATGCCTCAGAACATGTCCTACCAATCGATCCCTTCTTCTAGGCAAGTTGTGCGAAAAGCTCCTCTTCTCCCCAATTCTATTCAATACCTCCTCATTAGTTATGTGATCTACCCATCTAATCTTCTGCATTCTTCTGTAACATAATGCCATGAATAGTGTAAATCGTCAGTATCTGAGCTATAGTGAGGCTATGAAACTAGTACCTAGGAAATTCGATGGGGACAGGGTCAGCTTTCCAAGTTTTTAGATAACTATGACAGTGCCTACGAGCTGGACGAATCGAAAGCTAAGAAACTATTTTTAAAATATATTATAGGACAAATCATTGGACAGCCGCTAGTAAGTTAGAAGTAAGACATCAAACAGAGACTTGGTCCACTGTGGTCTGATGGGGCACCCATGTTATTACAATGTAATTCCATTTCCGTTAAACAATGAAGCAGGTAATAAATAATGTTGGTTTTAGTAGTAATGAAGTAGTTGGTAAACTGGGCCAGTTGGTATTCATAAAGGATTGCTTCACGACTGAATAAAGACAGTGATGCATGCACATGGGGAATGGGTAACCATTATCAGAAGTAATTGATTTGGCATTAACAAAAGAATGCGCGATCACATTCAATCAGGAAAGTTACAAGGCAGTCATACTCCCAAAACAGGCCCACAAAATAGTGAGAGAGTGTTTTAATTGTGGGAAGTATGGCCCTATGGTGCACGATTGCAGACAAAGACTCCATATATGCAAAATTAACCACTCACAGACAGCACACCCCCGATCGGAATGGTCCAGTTTATCTATTAGTGATAATTATGTTCGATAGTACAGAGCAGATGGTTTATGGTCCAAGTACACCCCCCCCCCCCCCCCACATCACCCCCTAAGTCAGATGTACACAGTGTAATTCACACATGCGGTGTTGAATTACACTTTGTACATCTGACTTGAGGATGGGTGAGGGGTGGGGGGGCCATCTCCTCTGTACTGTCAAACATTATTATCAGTAACAGCGCATGCGCCCTCACACGCGTACACACTCATGTACAAAACCAAAGCCAGTTACTTGTTTTACATGTCACCGAACAGGGCTTTATGTGAGAGACTGCAATGAGAGCTGGTGGGTGAACCTACACAGGAAGAACACATTGGGAAATAAACAGCGAGCACAGTGCAGTGGTCACATCACGCTGTGTTGGTGATAATATATACAGCACACTGCACAGGAAAGAATACTGCATACAATTACAAAGTGTTAACACTAACAGTACTCACGTGAATTTATTAATCAATAGTGGAGCCCACATGAGTTTGATTAAAGCCACCACTTTAGAAAGAAAGAATGGGGACCTGAGAAAAGCTGCAACAACTCAAAGCATAGCAAACAAAGAGATCTGACCCAACAGACAAATTAAGCTGAATCCACATAGCAAGATGGGCTTTGAATATGCTCAGGATTTTCAGATTGTAGGCGCATTCACACAGATTTACCTTTTGAGAGATTACTAGGACAGGATTTTCTAGGAAGGCATAAAGTTGTAATTAACTATGAACACACGAGAATTAGTTTATGGGAAAGATGGGTAGAGCTGAGGGAAGCCAAAAAGGAGGCAAAGATATCAAAACAGAATTGGCAATAAATACAACTGTTGAGACCTGGGGAACCAGTTACGCATTTGTAACCACACATGGACGTACAAGGGACTGCGAACCAATAGGTAGAAAGACAGAGGCATTTTGAGACAGGAAAGTCAAATAGTCCAGGGTTCAATAACAGAGCCACCAGCTGCTACGAACCACGTGAACCGAGTTTTACATAAGAGGACAAATATAGCTCCATTATGAGGCCAGTCTACTCATGTGCTGTCACCTTCCACCATCAGCGAACAACAGAAGGAAGGCTCACAAGGGAATGCATTCCAGTCAATGATGACAAACAGAGAAATACAAATGCGAAGGATTCCAGCCAGCAGAATTTACCAGCAATTACACACAGAGGAGAAACTGTAATCTGTTCTTGGGAAGAATGTTTTGTGAAGATGTGCATAGTGCAGGTACTAGTGGCAGAAGTTCTGATTCCCAAGCAAGAAATTCAACATGGTGTGCACATTTCAGAAGTGCTAGAGACTGTTCAATAAGAAACTCAGTGTATTTAACACTTGGGATCAAGACATTCGATTAGAGTTGCCTGAAGCATTCACGGAACAAACCACCCTCCACCCCACCCCTCCCCAGTAGTTACAAAATTCAATAAGTAGCAACCAAACAGAAGGTCATGACGAAGCCGGGACTCAGTCTGCTTAAGGAAAATATTTGACTCAAACACTGAAGTAGTGAATAAAAATCATCTTCGGTGGGGGTATTGTTTGATGGTTTCTGCTTTGGCAGGGTCAGGTTGTAATCCCTAAGCTGTTAATATGTGACCTAAGAAAGTGACTTCGATTTGCACGAATTTGCACTTATCTACTTGCGACTTCAAATACCCTTGCCTCAATCACATAACCTTGAGAGGATATGTGCTGCATACAATGATACATTTCACTTGCCTCAGGATGTGTTACATCACACCACATTGGGTATGGTGCAAGATGATTTGGGGATCCGTAAACCAGGTGTTTACTGTATTCCAAGTAAACACAGTAAGGCATGTGCCGAGGACACTGTATGGACAATCAAAGAAAGATGCAAGGAATGCAGAAAACACACCAAATTCAAGCAACCAGCAAAATCTGTTATTACACCACATGGCATGGCTACAGGGAACAAAATGAAGTATGAAGAAATTGAACTGCTAAGACACACCACATCATTTTGGGACAGTATTCTGAAGGTGGCTATTGAAATGAGAGTGGCTGACAGGCTGAGCAACAGAGGCACCGAGTTCACTCCCAGCAAGCTTGAGTCCCACCATTCTGCCAGCTAAAATGAAAGCTTCACCCAAGAGTGATTCCCGCACCCAAAGCAGACCACAGGAGTACTGAGAGGCCAGAATTTGTGCCCAGCATCCAGTAGTACTGTCCTCCACCACTCCACCTGTCACTGTCTGTGACCATCAGTGGAGGAGGCAATAAGAGTATAAAGGAGGTCAGATGTAGCAAAGACACTCATTCTACAGGTATCACCTGAAGATGATGGCTAGCTACCATGCTGAAATATTACGTTATGAAAAGGACTGCACCCAGCTGGACAACACTACAAACAATAAGTAGACGACTTGTTTCTTTTTTTTGGTGCATGTGCAACCATTGAGTGCATGAACAAGTAGTATGTCATTTATGAGCTGCCAACTCTGCTCCCCAGCACTGACATCTGTCAGTCGCAAAGTAATTCTAATGGGAGTCTAGTGCAGTATCATGGGTAGAGAGACCATTCAGTACTGGATAAACATTTATATCATTTGGGGTATAAAAAAATGGTTCAAATGGCTCTGAGCACTATGGGACTCAACTTCTGAGGTCATTAGTCCCCTAGAACTTAGAACCAGTTAAACTTAACTAACCTAAGGACATAACACACATCCATGCCCGAGGCAGGATTCAAACCTGCGACTGTAGCGGTCTCGCGGTTCCAGACTGCAGCACCTAGAACCGCACGGCCACTTCGGCTGGCTTTTGGAGTATAGTTCAGTACAATGGATAGAGAGGCCATTCAGTACTAGACAAACATTTACATCATAGATTACATAACCATCTATAAAGAGTATTAATGTATTGCTTTCCTGAGTAGTTCTGGTGAGAAAATTAACAACATAACTAATGTTGATTCTCTTTTCCCAAGCAACACAGGTTGTTTTTGAAGTGCTACTGCCAAGCATAGTTTTTCAAGTCTTTATTCCCCCTCATTAAAGTTTATATAGTGAGAGTTTTAACAAACTTAAAATTACTCTGTACAATATGTGTGCACATCAGTTTCTGAGTTAGTGATTAATGAGGAGCACATTACGTAAGAGAGAGAAAACTGTAGATAAAATGGAAGTAATACCACTACAAAAAGTAAACAATAACACAAGCTAGTAGTTTTATAGCACACACTTCAAACGTTTTGGTTGAGAAAGGAAAACTCACACTAAATCTAATGTCAATAATATTATCAACAATACTAAAAAGGACAGATTGCTATTCTCTTTGAAGATGACAGGCACAACAAAAAGATTGTTACACGTTTAACTTTCGGCCAAAGTCTTTTTCAGCACCCCCCCCCCCCCCCACACACACACATACTTACACACCTCACACACACATGACCTTCATCTCCAGCCACTCAGGCCAGAATGCAATTGTTGTGATGAACAAAAGCAGCAATCCAGAGAGTGGCGGGGAAGAGGCAGAGTCTCAGCCCTTCCCAGAACCTCTCCTTTGAATCGATTTGCCTCCTCATCCCTATGAACCACCACTCACCCAGAGAGTGGTGGGGAAGGGGCAGAGTCTCAGCCCTTCCCAGAACCTCTCCTCTGAATTAATTTGCCTCCTCATCCCTATGAACCACCACTCACCCATCTTCTACATGCTCCACAAACCAAACAATCCTGAACACCCCCCCCCCCCCCCCACTGTAGCTGGTTATTGTGTCTCCTATGAAAGAATGTAAGCTCTCATTAACCAAAACTTCCAACCAATTGCCAGTAATTTAGCATCCAATGTCAAAGATCCCAAAAAATTCCTTCACCAACACTCCACCATCCCCACCTCTTTGCCTTCTGGATCCCTAATCTTCACTGTTGATGCCACCTCCCTATACACAAGTATCTCTCATGTCCATTGTCTTACTGCTGTTGAATACTATCTTTCTCAATGTCCTTTACACTCCAAACCCACTCCCTCTTTCCTCTTACACCCTATTAACTTTATCCTAACTCACAACTACTACCCTTTGAAGGGAAGGTATACAGACAAATCAGCAGCACAGTCATGGGCCCCCACATAGCATCATCCTATTCCAACCTGCTAATGGACCATCCAGAGGGAATCTTCGTAGCCTCCAAAAACCCCTGTTCTGGTTCAAGCTCACTGATGACATCTTTGTGAGCTGGACTCAGGGCCAAGACACCCTATTCTCTTTCCTTCACAACCTTAACTCATTCTCAGCCATCTGCTTCACCTGGTCCTCCTCAACTCAGTGTGCCACTTTCCTGATGACCTACTCTTTGATGGATCCATCTACACCTCTGTGCACATCAAACCCACCAACAGTACCTGCTTTTTAGCAGCTTCCATCCATTTCACATCCAAAAATCCATCCAATACCACCTGGCCACCCAGGAACAGTGTATCTGCGAAGATGAAAACTCCCCTGCCCAGTTTGCTGAAGGTCTCACTTCACAGACAGGCACTAAACCCCCCCCCCCCCCCCCCCACACACACACACACACCCGGTCCACAAGTAGATCTCCTGTGCCATATCTACACACAACCCGAATCCTTCCACTACTCCCAAGAACCAGCTACAAAGGAGTGCACCCTTTTTTTATTCCCTGAAATGAGGGACATTGTACTAAGGATCCTGGCATGTAATTACAAACATTCGGACAAGGCTTTTTAGTAAGCTGCTGACAAATGCTGATCACTAATATATAGAGCCAGAAGAACATTGACATGCTATATGATTTAAGTCACTGCCACAGGAGCATACTGTTTCTAAATAGAGATTATTATAAGTTAAAATGAAAGCTCTAAATTAATAATACATCTTGAAGTGCATGCATGGAAAATTGAACATATAAGTGAAGATGAGGAAGTTCTGTTGTCCTTTCAACTGGCGAGTGGTAGATATAGCAACAATTTTTAATGGAGGAGAAACAAATGTGTAAATTCCTTGAAAAATTAAAATTTTTTGTAGCATATACAATACTAACTGACCTACAGAAATCAGAAACATCAAAACAGAACACTTACACTACTGGTCATTACAATTGCTACACTACGAAGATGACATGCTACAGATGCGAAATTTAATCGACAGGAAGAAGATGCTGTAATATGCAAATGATTAGCTTTCCAGAGCATTCACACAAGGTTGGCGCCAGTGGCGACACCTACAACGTGCTGACATGAGGAAAGTTTCCAACCGATTTGTCATACACAAACAGCAGTTGACCGGTGTTGCCTGGTGAAACATTGTTGTCATGACTCATGTAAGGAGGAGAAATGCGTACCATCACATTTCCAACTTTGATAAAGGTCAGATTGTAGCCTATTGTGATTGCAGTGTATTGTATCGCGACATTACTGCTCGCATTGGTTGAGATCCAATGACTGTTAGCACAATATGGAATCGGTGGGTTCAGGAGGGTAATACGGAATGCCATGCTGGATCCCAACGGCCTCGTATCATTAGCAGTCGAGGTGACAGGCGTTTGCAGCAGCATGGACTATCAGCTCAGAGACCATGGCTGCGGTTACCCTTGACGCTCCATCACAGACACGAGTGCCTGCGACGGTGTACTCAACGACAAACCTGGGTGCACGAATTGCAAAACGTCATTTTTTTATGAATCCAGGTTCTGTTCACAGCATCATCCCAGTTGCAGAGATTATGCCATTTTGCAACATTCTACAACATCATAATGTTTGACCTTGCTGTTTAATTATTTTTTCTGTTTTTGTCTCAGTGTATCTTCTTACTACAGTTTGGGGAGACAGCCTCTTATTCTGTATTCCTGTTATCCTTTACAGTGTTTTCCTAGCAGTCACCCTGGGTATTGCAACTTTCCCTCCATCTGGCTTCCTATGTGGAAGCTATCACAGACTCATCTTATTCCTGCATAAGCTGTCCTTACTCCCATATTCCTTATCATCCTCCTCTGTTGGTCCTTCCTCTAACTACATTGTTCCATCCACATCAACATTTATTGCTCGTGGAAACCACACATTTTTGTTGTACCACCAAACATCGAGACCTTGAGAGGTGGTGGAACAGATTTCTGTACACAGTGGTACCTCTAATACCCAGTAGCACATCTTCTTGCATTGATGCATGCCTGTATTAATTGTGACATACTATCCACAAGTTCATCAAGGCACTGTTGGTCCCTCAACGGCGATTTGCTGTAGATTCCTCAGAGTGGTTGGTGGGTCACATTGTCCATAAATAGCCCTTTTCAGTCTATACCAGGCATGTTCAATAGGATTCATGTGTGGAGAACATGTTGGCCACTCTAGTCGAGCGATGTCGTTATCCTGAAGGAAGTCATTCACAAGAGGTGCACGATGGGAGCATAAACTGTCATCCATAAAGACAAATGCCTCACCAATATGCTGCTGATATGGTTACACTATTGATCAGAGGATGGTATTCACATATCACAGCCGATATGATGGCTTCCATGACCACCAACGGCGTATGTCGGCCCCACGTAATGCCACCCCAAAACATCAGGGAACCTCCACCTTGCACTCACCGGACAGTGTGTCTCTGACGATTGTCTGGTTGAAGGCATATGCGACACTCATTGGTGAAGAGAACATGATCCCAATCCCGAGTGGTCCATTCGGCATGTTGTTGGGCCCATCTGTTCTGCGCTGCATGGTGTTTTGTTTGCAAAGGTGGACTTCGCCATGGGCATCGGGAGTGAAGTTGCACATTATGCAGCCTATTGCACACAGCTTGAGTCTTAACACGAGGTCCTGTGACTGCACTAAAAGCATTATTCAACATGGTGGCGTTGCTGTCAGGATTCCTCCGAGCCATAATCTGTAGGTAGTGGTCATCCACTGCAGTAGTAACCCTTGGACAGCCTGAGTGAGGCATGACATTGACAGTTCCTGTCTCTCTGTACCTCCTCCATGTCACAATAACACTCCGAGGTGCCTGGACACTTCCCTTGTTGAGAGCCCTTCCTGTCACAAAGTAACAATGTGGATGCGATCGAATTGCAGTACTGACTGTCTAGGAATGGTTAACTACAGACAACACAAGCCGTGTACCTCCTTCCTGGTGGAATGACTGGAACTGATTAGATGTCAGACACCCTCTGTCTAATAGGTGCTGCTCATGCACGGTTGTTTACATCTTTGGGTGGGTTTAGTGACATTTCTGAACAGTCAAAAGGACTGCGTCTGTGATACAATACCCACAGTAAACGTCTATCTTCGGGAGTTCTGGGAACTGGGGTGATGCAAAACTTTTTAATTTTGTGTGTGTGTGCAGGTGTGTGTGTGTGTGTGTGTGTGAGAGAGAGAGAGAGAGAGAGAGAGAGAGAGAGAGAGAGAGAAAATGCACAACTGAGGCTGAAACCCAGGTTTTGTGAGCAACACATGCACTGCTACAGAATCCCCCCCCCCCCCCAAACACACACACTTTTTTGTCTATGCATATGACTATGACTGGGAGGTTTTCTATAATTCAGATTTGGTGATAAGAAAAAATATAAAAATATAATTTTTTGCAAGACATTATCTCACTTTCTTAAATGAAATTATAGGGAGCTTTTTCTGCATTTACTACAGACTGATGTAGAAATCTCTTTAGCACAACACTTCTCTATTTGAAAGATAATTAAAAGTTGTTGGTTGCTTTTATTCCTAGATCCCATAAGGATCAACAACTTATATGTTATGTGTAACACATTCCAACAGTAATCTTAAATATATTTCAAGAATGTTACACTGATTTTCAGTATGTGAGCTTATAAAGAAATGGTAAAAATGCTAGTGTTTACTACCTTCTCTTTACAACTGCTAAGCATGGAGACTATGCTAAGGCAGACTGACTGTACTGAAAGTGCTGGCGACCAATCTTCAGTCAAAATTGACAAACAGATATGTCCGTTACTATACACATGTGGATGGACTGGAATATTTGGTCCTATGAATGTAACCTGCAAGAGAGCAATAAATTTACCAATATGTAAAAAAATTTACATTTTTTTTTCGCATTAAGACCCACAATATTTGTCCAGAATAAATTGTAAGAGTAAAGTCATTCAATATATCAAATGCAAGCATTACCTTAATTTTTTACAGCTAAAACAGTACCTAATTAATAAAAGAGTAAAGTACTAATTATCTATGAGGATTTCAGATCAATAACCAGTATGAATGAAGCAAGCCTATTCAAGTAACACAACTAAGTTAAAATGATTAATCAATTGAAAATTTGTCATAAGAACAAGATTGTTGCAGAATGCAGCCAAATTACATTAAGAGAATATGATCACACAAAATTATGAGAATCAAAGATGTCAGTCCACAGAGAGCCACTACCATAATTTGACAATGAAGCATACAATTGCTGAAAAAGTTTTTTTTTTTATGCTGTCAGATGTGTGGCATTTAACTGGTGACCATAGTGCTGCAGATTATTATTGAAATGCCCATTAGTAATTAGAGCAAGTGTGAATCATGGTCATTATTCTTCATTTAAATTTTCCTTAACTGCTTCTTTGAAACCCATTTTCCTATTTTTTTCTAAGGAAACACTGTTCAGTTCAAAATTAGCAGACTATTCACAAGAAACACATCTCCTCCTCCTCCTCCTTCTCAGGGTTTCATATTTTTATCAGTACTAAAATCAGACCAATCATTGTAATTTACATTTTATCCAGCAGAGAGTTATCTAAAAGAAAGTAACTTCTTGTCACTTACTGGTAAAACTTATACTGTTCCCATGTAACCTTCTTGATTTATCAAAAATGAATCAGAATATGGCAACAGCTGCTTCTTCGGCTACAAAGACATTTGGGAACTTGGCCATCCTGCCAACTACTGATATCCTCATTGTATGAATAGAGAGTCAATCACAATTACAAAACAAAATGTGAAGCCTCAGAAAACAGTGTGGATCTCAAAATAAGAGTGATGATTAATCAACACTACTATATAGAGAATCTAAAGGTAAATTTGTACTAACGAGCTGATCGAGGAATTATCCTACCACCGTAAAATACTTCAAGTGCCAAAGTAAGTTTTTTCCTCTCTTTTGAAAATGAAAGATGATGTGTTACACCCAGCTAATGTAACTCACCCCAAACCCCCATCATGTCAAAGCTCATCTCTAGCTATTCTTCTGCCCACTGATGGGCAGCTGTAACTCCATAAGGACAAGAACGGATATGGAAATAGAACAGGAGAAAGCCTCCGGATTTCATATTAACTGGAGTGATCACATAGGCTCAGTAAAGCATGTGGCAGGCTTTGGTTCATTCGTAGAATACAGGGATAATATAAAAGTGTGACTACAGCCTAAAATAAGCAGAAAAACTTTCAGACACATGTAGATATTGTGTTAGTTTTCTTATTTACATGGCTGCGGTCTGCTGAGAGTCGAGGGAAAAAAGAAAATATAAGAAAACTCCTCTCACGGTAATGCTTCATCTTCTTTGCTGACATGAGATTTGTATACACAATGGTGCCAAATATTGTAATATTTGTATGTAAGACAATTCCAGCAGACATGGCCATAGAGGGAGAGGGGGGCAGGGGGGGGGGGGGGATCAGAGAATAGTACATTTGCACTCATTATCTACAACACTACAAAATCAGGGCTTACAAACTATTTTGGAGTGTTTTCCTTTTTGTCAATGCAATTCTTGACTTCCTTCTCAAGTAGACTGTTGTGACTTCACCAACCCAATATTAAAAAAAGATACACAAATCTTTCTTGGAACTATGAAATTCAAAGACTTGCACAGAAAATGTAAGCTATGTTCTTCACTATAAAAATAATCTCCAATGCTGCTGTGCCTGAAAAGCAACAGCTTGTTTACTTATTTTCATTTTATACTTTTCTATGACGATATTCTTCAGGGCATCTCTGTTCATTCACGAAGAATATTCTTTGCCCATAAAAGGGCAATTACAATGATCCGCAGGGTCGGTCAGCATACTACAAGCTTGATGTGGTTTAAGCACTTTGGAATTAACTCTACTGTTCTTGCACACATATCACCCCCCTCCCCATCCCCCAATAGTATATAGTATAATATGGACTGATTTCATTTCAAAGGGACTGGAGCACGTACTCAGTTCCATCAAAGTCCTATGGCCCAGGAACTTAACCATTCAATAACCTTTTGGAGCAGCCTTTACAAAGTTATTCTAGTTCCCTTCCAAATGATTCTGCTGGACAAGATGTGTAAGCAATCATGTCACTATCACACTCTTGGTTGTGTATAAAACACCCCATTTATGATGGGATCCCTGGCTGGTATCTTGGGTACTTGTTCTTATGTTGTTGAACTGACTCCAGATTTTTCTTGGCAGTTGTATGGCTGTAGTGATTTTTGTCTGATTCTTCAGGCCTTGTCCAGAAAACTGTGTCCAATTAGCTCTTCAGGCCACCCAGGCTTTCTAGATTTAAGCCCAATAAATGGAAGATAAGAAATATATTTTTATTGCAATGTTTTTAGTTACCAGTCTGTAGCAAAAATTATTCAATTCTTAGTCCACACTCTGTTGTTATACAAGATCTGGTGGTGCTATATTGCACAAAACATGAAACGTGGAAACTTGTGTTTATTTTATTTTCAATATATTGTTTGGATGGACATCAATCTCGCTGAGAACTTGCTGCAGCCATATAGAAGCTCAGTATCTGCTTACAGAAAACACAACTGATAATATTGCTGTATATTAAAGTGTCTGCTTGTCGCCCCCCCCCCCCCCCCACTCCCCCCACCCCCACCCCCACCCCCTGCCTCCAACTTGTTCCAGTAAACTTTTGATAATGCTAGTCCTAGTTTCAATAATTTGTCCAGTTATTTCAGTATTTCCTCTAAACATTGGAGAGTGATCAAGTATTTCACCTAAATATTTAGTACATAGGTTGCAGTTTAGCTGTCAACTGCAGCGTCTGATACTAAGTTTTATTCCAGTGACCTTGTTCTTTAAGTGGAATATACACATCTTCATTTTACTGGGGCTCGGAAAGGGCCTTCACTGTTTATAATGTGCACTTTGTGTACCTTGATCTTTGGAGGGTTTTCTTCTCCTTTTGAAATTACTTGTATGGCTAGAGCAATATCATCTGCATCACAGTATTTTTGACATGTTCTTGCCAATATCTTGGTTGTATATAATTTGAACAATATGGGAACTTGAATCACCTTGTGGCAGTTCATTTTCTGTCTTACACGATTTACTGGAACATTTTCCTACAGCGATTCTGAATAAGAAATTTTTAAACCGATTCCAATAGTTTAGTGAGTTTACAACACAAATGACTAAAATTACATAACTGAATGTGCAATGGAATAAGACGTTTATAGGGAGTCTCACTCCACACAGTTATAGTCAAGGCTACAAAGCTGAGTAGTTGCAGAAGGACCATAACAAAGACATTGACCATCCACATCCACAGGCATTTGATGGACTACACATGAAGTAAATATGCACTTAAGCAAAGCAACGGAAGCAGTCTTTCTTTGAAAACAGCTTACAAATTCCTCATCATATATGCCAAGACATTCTCCTGCAGAAATATTGTAAATGAATTCAACTGACCTTTCTGTTGTAGTCTCTTCAGAATCCATCAAAATGCAAGGTTCTATACTATACTGAATCCAAAGTCACTCAAAAGAGTCCACTAAGCTACTGAATGATACAGGCTACCAAATTGTAGTCAACATTGTTGTATCTAACACCTACATAGTCATTGCTACACAACAGGTGAAAGCATGATTTGCCGGAAAAAGACAAGAGAGGTCACATTAAGTTTTAAGTACCACCTCAAACACATAGTGTTAAATAAGTAATATTTTGTTTGCTTGCAGGTGCATGTCTGCCCTCCTGGTTCACACTGAAACCCCAGAAACCCCATGGCTCTGAGCTGTAGCACGCTACTCTAAGAGCCAAAAGAAAATGGCGCAGCTACTGACAAAGTAGTGTGGCATGCAGAAATTCTTTTTCCATTTTTGAAGGGGGAACAATGCATGCTTTGTTGATAGCAACAATGTAGCATCATATGACAAAGTGGTTAAATGGAAAAGACACTTCCAGTGTAGTCAACCACATTGGAATGATGAACAAGGAGGCAGACCATTTCTGTCAAGAACCTAGAATTGCATGAGAAGTTGATGTCCTGATGCTCGAAGATCAGAGTAACACAATCTAGGCAACTGTGAAAAAAAATGAAAGTCAGTCATGGAACAGTTTTCAAACCATGGACGACATTTTGAATATGATGCAAGCCAACACCCAGTACATGTTGTGAGCTCACATACATTAAAACTGTCAGTCGAACTGAGGTGGAATTGGAAATTTTACGCTGTGTCAAGGAGCGGTCTTTTTTAGTGATGTAATCACCACAGATAAATGCTGGATGTGTCACCATAAACAAGATGAAAGAGTAAAGCAAGCATGGAAAAACATGGATAACCACCACCATAAAAGGTGAAGACCCAAGCATAATGGGGCAAGGTGATACTGAGTATTTTTTTGGGACTGCCACTGTGTGGTGCTGACAGATTATGTTCCAATCGGCAATCAGTCACAAGCACATACTACTGAATTACCCTGACAAGAATATGAGAGGCTGTCAAGATGCAGTATTGCTGGAAGCTGTCCAAGGGGGTGTTTTTGCTCCATAATGACACCCCAGCTCATTATACAAGGGCATAATTACACATGATGTTTGTTTGGGCTATCAAATTTTGCCTCACCATCTTTATCTGACACAGTGCCTAGTGACTTTTTCCTCTTTCCTTGGATGAATAAACTATTGTGGCAGGAATGTACAGTAACCAAAATGTAGATTTCTAAAAACAAATTCTCTACCATGTCATCAGTAAATGGGAAAATCTGTCACATTGAAGGATGAATACACAGAAAAGAATTAAGGCATCATCAAGCTCCACAGCTGCAACTTGATCTTTTCAAGGCAGTAAATAAAACTTCATGGTCACCACTTGTACACTGTTCTACAAATTTACCCCATTTGGACTCTGTCAGGTTATTCCTACCAGATCTTGGAATTTTTCATTAAAGCATAACTCACATACACCAAGGTGACCAAAGTCATGAGATAACAATATTTGCGCATACAGATTGCAGTAGTGCCACATACACTAGGTAAAAGAGGGCAGTGTGTTGGAGGAGCTGTCTTATGCACTCACCTGATTCATGTGAAAAGGTTTCAGATGTGATTTGGCCATGCAAGGAACATTTCATTTTGAAAATCATTAAAGAACTCAAGAGACTGCTGAGAATAACAGATTTCAGGCATTACCTCTCACCATGGACAATGCAGTGGCCAACAGCCTTCACTTAATGACAGAGCAACAGTGTTTGCATAAAGTTGTCAGTGCTACAAGCAATAATGCATCAAATAACCACAGAAATCAATGAGGGATGTACCACAAATGTATCAACTAGGACAGTGCGGTGAAATTTGGAGTTAATGGACTAATGCAGTAGATGACCAACTAGAGTGCCTTCGCCAACAGCATGATATCGCATGCACCACCTCTACTGCGCTCATGACCATAGCCGATACTCCCTACACATGACTGGAACACTGTGGCCTGGTAATTTCAGTTGGTAAGGGCTGTTGGTATGGTTTGAGTGTGGTGCAGACCCCATGGACTCTAGTTGTCATCAAGGCACTATTCAAACTGGTGGTGGCTGTGCTAACATGGAATGGATTGAACCAACCATTGACTGGAAACAGTTTGGCTACTTGGAGACCATCTACAGCCATTCATGGACTCCATATCTCCAAACAACGATTGAATTTTTATGTATGACAATGCACCATGTCACCAGGCCACAACTGTTTGCGACTGGTTTGAAGAACATTTTGAGCAATTTGTATGAACGATTTTGTCACCCATTGAACATATACGTGATATAATTGACATGTCAGTTTGTGCACAAAATTCTACATTGGAAACACTTTTGCAATTACGGACAGCTATAGAGGCAGCATGGCTCAATATTTCTGCAAGGGACTTCCCACAAATTGTTGAGACCATGCCATGTCGAGTTGCTGCACTACAATGGACAAAAGGAGATCTGACACGACATCAGGACGTACCCCATGATTTTAAATCACCACAGTGTACTTCTCTCCTGATGCTAAATGAATCCACCCTTAAACACTGGTTTTCTGACATAATTATAGTTTTAATCTCTGCAGTCCCAACCGAAATTAGGTACTGAACTCTGAAATTACTGAGTAATGTAATCACTTTATGAAAAGAATAGTTGCTACTCACCATATAGTGGAGATGCTGAGTCGCAAATAAGCACAAAAAAAGACTGTTGGAAAATGAGGTTTTAGCCAACAATGCATTTGTTGGAAAAAAAAACCAAGCGCGCGCGCGCACACACACACACACACACACACACACACACACACACACACACACACACACACACACAGTATCTGGCACCTGAAGTCTGACATTTTGGCTTCAGTTGCCAGAGACTGTGTGTGTGTGTGTGTGTGTGTGTGTGTGTGTGTGTGTGTGTGTGTGTGTGTGTGTGCATTTTCAACAAAGCCCTTGTTGGCCGAAACCACAGTTTCCAACAGCCTAGACTCAGCATCTCCTCTATATGGTGAGTAGCAACTATCTTTTTCGTAATATTATTACAGTCCATCCTGGATTTTCAATTGTTTGAGTTATGTAATCATCTTCAAATCAATTTAAAAGCTCCCCTCTGCAGGTATAGAAAGGATTTTTTTTTACCAGCAATTTCATGTTAATAATGACTGACTAATGCTTGCATCCACAATCACCAACAGAAGAATTACGTTGGTCCCATTGTAGAAGGAGACTTTAAAATCAGTTATGGTACCATGATACATGTAAAATTTGACACTGTTCTGAACACATTTACACTTCAGAACATGAAATTGGAATTGTCAATGTTGGTTTTTCTTTTTCATAACTAAACCAGACAAAATCATTAATATGTGAAAAACTCAAGGATCTAATGAATTACCTGTTTCAGCCATAGTAATGTGGGCAAAACTGTGCTGGCAAAGTTCCAGTATGAAACAAATATTTCATTCTATGTGGCAGATTGGGATAGTTAACCGTATGGTAAAATTGTAGCTTTTGGGGTTAGTGTTTTTCAGACTATCATTAGTCGAGTTCACAACTGTTTGACAAACAGCATGATATTTTGGCTTTGAGACACAACTTGAGGATGACTAAAACTGTTTTCAAATACATACATCCTGGAATATCTGTTGGAAAAATAAAACGCTATGTTAATATTTTAATGCTATTAAATAAAGTGATGCACTGGGAGGATTTCCAACCATTCAGTACAGACTGACTGCTCAAGAAACGTCTCTTTCTGAAACAAGCACATCACAAAACCATATGCACTCCTTATCTCACTTGTCTATGTATACCACTAATTACAAGTATAGCAAATCATGGAAAGTCATTAAAAGAAAACAAAAAACAAACAAAAAATCTTCAGGCTACAGTTATAATGGAACGATTCTAAATGACCACAGCAGCACGACAATCAGTGCAGAGCAGGACTGGTGAAATAAATCAGTGATACTGGATGCATGTGTGCAACAAAGAGCAGAACGGTGTAGCAATGAAGGGATCAAACATGTTTGTCACAAAGCTGTGACAAAAGTGTTTAAGTATTACGGATATACACTCCTGGAAATGGAACAAATAACACATTGACACCGGTGTGTCAGACCCACCATACTTGCTCCGGACACTGCGAGAGGGCTGTACAAGCAATGATCACACGCACAGCACAGCGGACACACCAGGAACCGCGGTGTTGGCCGTCGAATAGCGCTAGCTGCGCAGCATTTTTGCACCGCCGCCGTCAGTGTTAGCCAGTTTGCTGTGGCATACGGAGTTCCATCGCAGTCTTTAACACTGGTAGCATGCCGCGACAGCGTGGACGTGAACCGTATGTGCAGTTGACGGACTTTGAGCGAGGGCGTATAGTGGGCATGCGGGAGGCCGGGTGGACGTACCGCCGAATTGCTCAACACGTGGGGCGTGAGGTCTCTACAGTACATCGATGTTGTCGCCAGTGGTCGGCGGAAGGTGCACGTGCCCGTCGACCTGGGACCGGACCGCAGCAACGCACGTATGCACGCCAAGACCGTAGGATCCTACGCAGTGCCGTAGGGGACCGCTCCGCCACTTCCCAGCAAATTAGGGACACTGTTGCTCCTGGGGTATCGGCGAGGACCATTCGCAACCATCTCCATGAAGCTGGGCTACGGTCCCGCACACCGTTAGGCCGTCTTCCGCTCACGCCCCAACATCGTGCAGCCCGCCTCCAGTGG
The DNA here is from genome assembly GCF_023897955.1 of Schistocerca gregaria. Classification (NCBI taxonomy): domain Eukaryota; kingdom Metazoa; phylum Arthropoda; class Insecta; order Orthoptera; family Acrididae; genus Schistocerca; species Schistocerca gregaria. Next base: position 536,456,647 of record NC_064922.1, read on the forward strand.
TGTCGCGACAGGCGTGAATGGAGGGACGAATGCAGACGTGTCGTCTTCAGCGACAAGAGTCGCTTCTGCCTTGGTGCCAATGATGGTCGTATGCGTGTTTGGCGCCGTGCAGGTGAGCGCCACAATCAGGACTGCATACGACCGAGGCACACAGGGCCAACACCCGGCATCATGGTGTGGGGAGCGATCTCCTACACTGGCCGTACACCTCTGGTGATCGTCGAGGGGACACTGAATAGTGCACGGTGCATCCAAACCGTCATCGAACCCATCGTTCTACCATTCCTAGACCAGCTAGGGAACTTGCTGTTCCAACAGGACAATGCACGTCCGCATGTATCCTGTGCCACCCAACGTGCTCTAGAAGGTGTAAGTCAACTACCCTGGCCAGCAAGATCTCCGGATCTGTTCCCCATTGAGCATGTTTGGGACTGGATGAAACGTCGTCTCACGCGGTCTGCACGTCCAGCACGAACGCTGGTCCAACTGAGGCGCCAGGTGGAAATGGCATGGCAAGCCGTTCCACAGGACTACATCCAGCATCTCTACGGTCGTCTCCATGGGAGAATAGCAGCCTGCATTGCTGCGAAAGGTGGATATTCACTGTACTAGTGCCGACACTGTGCATGCTCTGTTGCCTGTGTCTATGTGCCTGTGGTTCTGTCAGTGTGATCATGTGATGTATCTGACCCCAGGAATGTGTCAATAAAGTTTCCCCTTCCTGGGACAATGAATTCACGGTGTTCTTATTTCAATTTCCAGGAGTGTATTTGGGCAGCACCAGCCGAATTCCATTACAGACAATAGCTTGCTAGCAACTGTACTTTTTTTTCACGATTGTCAGAAAAAAAAAAGACATCAGCAGACACCTTAATATCAGCTGCTTTTACCTGGCATCCTTTATAGGATCAGCACGATGATTGTCAGAATAGATGAAATTTTGGACAAATTGTTGTATTACATGGCAGGAGAATCACTGACTATTTAACAGATCTCCGTTTTCACATTTCCTTAGTCTTTTACTTTTACTGACATAAAGCGAGAGTCAATAGTGAAGTTAAAAGTAACATAGCTGGTAAACACACTGAAATCATTTATTTTGTAACAAATTTTGGAATAACATCTCTTACTTGGATAACTTCATTTGTCACAATATCAAAGTTGTTTCCTGTTTCAAAACTACCTTGCATGAATGCTTGATTTCTCACTGCACATTGCTCTTTGATGTTCAGGGGTCTCTCTAGGATAATAAAAGCATTTTGCACAATATCACCAGTAAATTACAGTAAAGTTTCTACTGACTTCTAACATATTTTTCACTTAATATTCATTGTTTCAAAAGCACATTGTAGAAAGATATTTGTTGAAATTTTTTTCTCTGAATCTAAACTCTACTGAGCAAATGCCATAACAATGATTATGCCTCATCTCCAATGAGCATGTAAGGCAGTACAACAGACATCTGTAGCAGTAAACATTATGGCAGTATATTAAAGTTCCCCGATTGCATCAAGTGACACTCGCTTGAAGACCAAATGGTACTGTTGCTTTGTTTCCTATTTCTCCTATGGTGATTCTAATGAAACCCCTGTGAACATTTGTAACTGTTTGTTCTATGATTGAGTAAACATGTTTACAGTTAAAAAAACCACTGTGTAGAATTTTGTGGGCATTTTAATGAATGTTCATTTCTTCTTTTGACCTACATGGGCCACAAAGTTAGTCCAAGTAGATTGTAGTTCGTGTCTTTTGTACCATAAGCTGTAGTCAAACATGGTAGTTTTGAAGTGATATACACAAGTACAACATGATAAAACTTTTCATTTCTCTGACTGATTGGATGGATAGACCATACACTCAGTTCCTTTTAGACACACATTGACATAAATGATAAACTCTAACAGCACTGTATCCTAAGTACACTCATGATAGTATCACATTTCAAACTTCAAGAAACTGTAGATAACAACTCTTCCCACTCATTGGGCAATTTCTTTGGTCAGGATAATGTACTGCACTGCTCAGTTGCCCCACTATACATGCATGAGAAATGCTGATGTGGTGCTAACCCAACACTCTGTGCTGCACTTCTCTCGAGCATCACTCCACTACAACCTGGGGCTCAAGCACGGACTGAAATTATCTAGGACAGACAATGCATTACAAATAAGTAATCATTTTACACTTCAATTTGGATTTTTTTTGTGAAGTTCTAAACTACTCTGTTTTCTTGTGGAAATTGTTACCAGAGGCAGTTTTGCTTTTGGTGGAGGTGGTGATGGGAGGGGGGGGGGGATACTGTTGGTGGAGGTAGGGGGTGATGGTGGTGGGGTTGGAAGCTGGCAGTGGTGGTGCTCATGGGGGAATGGGGAAATGTGGTGGTGGTGGTGGTGGTGGTGGTGGTGGTGGTGGTGCTGCTGCTGCTGCTGCTGGCAGCGGCAGCAGCAGACATTATCACCTAGAACACTCTTACCCATATATTTTATTTCATTTTTGCTTTCATTTTTTGACAGTCTATCTTCTATTAAAATTAAAAATTTGACTCACACACTCATCTTGTATTTGGATGAAGTAGTGCCCCACCCCTACCAGCCATCCTCACTAATGCTTACCATGGATTCCTCACAATCTTCTCAGGTGATTATACCCTTAATCAGATCACAGCTCTTCTGTATCTCTGTCCAGATTACTGAGTTATCCATTTGTATTGTAGGACTTAGGCAGAATTAGAAACCCAGATTGAGCTTCCTTTTACGTTACTTGTCACCTATCACATCTCACTTTATATACAGGGTGTTTCAAAAATGACCGGTATATTTGAAACGGCAGTAAAAACTAAATGAGCAGCGATAGAAATACACCGTTTGTTGCAATATGCTTGGGACAACAGTAAATTTTCAGGCGGACAAACTTTCGAAATTACAGTAGTTACGATTTTTAACAACAGATGGCGCTGCAAGTGATGTGAAAGATATAGAAGACAACGCAGTCTGTGGGTGCGCCATTCTGTACGTCGTCTTTCTGCTGTAAGCGTGTGCTGTTCACAATGTGCAAGTGTGCTGTGGACAACATGGTTTATTCCTTAGAACAGAGGATTTTTCAGGTGTTGGAATTCCACCGCCTAGAACAGAGTGTTGTTGCAACAAGACAAAGTTTTCAACGGAGGTTTAATGTAACCAAAGGACCGAAAAGCAATACAATAAAGGATCTGTTTGAAAAATTTCAACGGACTGGGAACGTGACGGATGGAGGTGCTGGAAAGGTAGGGCGACCGCGTACGGCAACCACAGAGGGCAACGCGCAGCTAGTGCAGCAGGTGATCCAGCAGCGGCCTCGGGTTTCCGTTCGCCGTGTTGCAGCTGCGGTCCAAATGACGCCATCGTCCACGTATCGTCTCATGCGCCAGAGTTTACACCTCTATCCATACAAAATTCAAATGCGGCAACCCCTCAGCGCCGCTACCATTGCTGCAGGAGAGACATTCGCTAACGATATAGTGCACAGGATTGATGACGGCGATATGCATGTGGGCAGCATTTGGTTTACTGACGAAGCTTATTTTTACCTGGACGGCTTCGTCAATAAACAGAACTGGCGCATATGGGGAACCGAAAAGTCCCATGTTGCAGTCCCATCATCCCTGCATCCTCAAAAAGTACTGGTCTGGGCCGCCATTTCTTCCAAAGGAATCATTGGCCCATTTTTCAGATCCGAAACGATTACTGCATCATGCTATCTGGACATTCTTCGTGAATTTGTGGCGGTACAAACTGCCTTAGACGACACTGCGAACACCTCGTGGTTTATGAAAGATGATGCCCGGCCACATCACACGGCCGACGTCTTTAATTTCCTGAATGAATATTTTGATGATCGTGTGATTGCTTTGGGCTATCCGAAACATACAGGAGGCGCCGTGGATTGGCCTCCCTATTCGCCAGACATGAACCCCTGTGACTTCTTTCTGTGGGGACACTTGAAAGACCAGGTGTACCACCAGAATCCAGAAACAATTGAACAGCTGAAGCAGTACATCTCATCTGCATGTGAAGCCATTCCGCCAGACACGTTGTCAAAGGTTTCGGGTAATTTCATTCAGAGACCACGCCATATTATTGCTACGCATGGTGGATATGTGGAAAATATCGTACTATAGAGTTTCCCAGACTGCAGCACCATCTGTTGTTGAAAATTGTAACTACTGTAATTTCGAAAGTTTGTCCGCCTGAAAATGTACTGTTGTCCCAAGCATATTGCAACAAACGGTGTATTTCTATCGCTGCTCGTTTAGTTTGTATTGCCGTTTCAAATATACCGGTCATTTTTGAAACACCCTGTACCATATGTAAAGTAAAGATTTTGTGATAGGACAATTCACACCTCTAATGACAGTGTCTGGTGTTGTTGATTTCACTGCTTTTACTACTGTATTTTTCTGCAATAAGGAAGAATTGACTAGTCAGTCACTGTCCTGACTGAACTGCCCTTTATCTTCCATGCACTTTAGGTCTGATCCACTCTCTTAGAAAGAAACTTGCAGTTCCAAATCAATGAACTAAGTATTTATTTTCATGTGTTTTAGTCGACCTTACTACAGTTTCCTTCCAGCCTGATGGGCATTAATAATAAATAAAATTATTTTATTGTACTTCTGTACTGATGTTCAGTGAAGATTTCCCATGAAAGTTGAACCATCTTACTGACAAAAATTACAAATTGTCTCCGACACTGTAACTGGTGACCTTTGTTGTTATTAAGTTCATTTTATATAAATTATTTTTTCACATTCCTTCATGATCTTGAAATCTTTGCAAATATTAGCCTGTAAAGTGTTTAAATCAAGGTTATGAATGCCATATTTAGAAAAAGAACCCGAATGTTAAGTACCTCTGGTGAGTCAAAGGGGTATTTTGAACTAAATTTGAACTGGAGTTGGAACTGCTCGCCCTCATATAGTGTACCTTGTGCACCATCCATCTGAATAATCCATCTGGAAAAGAAGAGAGAGAAATACAAAAATAATGATTAATACAAATGTAACTGACTTCCAATGGCACTTGCTGTCTATAATACAACAAATATATTTCCAGCCTTAATACATAAAACACAGGAAACAATATCTACAAGTAAGGGAACATGAATATAAGAAAAATTGTGTTTGCCATTCCACTCCAAATGGCCATTTCAAAAACAAATCATGTAAAGGGTGATACAAAAATGAGGTAGAAACAGTGAAGAATGAAAAAGCACTCGAATCCCACTGAAGTCTCAGTACAGTGACATATACAAATCCCTAAGAAAAACTGAATGCAAATCGAGACCTATAATATACATATTACTTAAGAATCATTCTTCTATGACATGAACAGAGTTGTCAAGCAGATATTGATTTATGTTAGTACTTTTGCTTTCAAACTGTAACTGATTGTTTTCAGCAAATGTGAAGTTACGGAGAGAGAAAGGCTGGCCATTACTGCCAGTAACTACATTTAACAGCAAACCTCTGTTCCTAGCCTTTGGAACTATTAGTTCTTTCCCCAAGAAGGAAAGCAGGGTAGGTTGCGGACAGTCAGAAAGGAGAAACAGGTCACTCAGACCCATGCATGGGAGGAACCCACCTGTAGAGGGGACAAGGAGAAACAAAAATCAAAATCACTTTTAAATATGTTAATCGGCAGTACTGGAATTTCACCTCCTTAAGGTAAGCAGTGGCTAGCCACTCTGTCTCATTGCAATTTTATTGATTTCTAATGCGAATTTTTCTTCTGATACTATAAATGTACTGATACTGATACTATACTGATACTGATACTATAAATGTACTGATTAATGGAAAATCTCATATAAAAAAGTGAAACAAATACTAACAAAGAGATACCGGAGTTGGCCAGTACTTACCTCAGCTGAGTACATCCGATAGATACACAAAAAAACAACCGAAAATTTACGTTCCTAGCTTTCGGAATAAATGTTCCTTCATCAGGGAGGAGAGAGGGGAAAGAAAGGGAAGAAGGGAAAGTGGATTTAGTTACTCACAACCCAGGTTATGAAGCAACAGCGAAAGGAAAACAGGGAGGGTAGCAAGGATGGAGGCATAGTTGTCAGAGGGAAGTCGAAGATATTCTACTGTAGGTACTGTGCCAGTTTCAAACCAAAGAGGATGCATACAGAGGTAAAGAGGTATATAGTATAAAGATGTAGGATGAAAAGATGCATGAATGGCTGAAGAGGAAAGGGAAAGAGGAGAAGACTGAAGAGTAAATGGGAGTGAGGTTGTTTAACGTAGGTTCAGTCCAGGGGGATGGCGGGATGAAAGGATGTGTTGGAGTGTAAGTTCCCATCTCCGCAGTTCAGAGGGACTGGTGTTGGGTGGGAGAAGCCAAATGGCACATACGGTGTAGCAGGTTCCTAGGCCCCTAGAATTATGCTGGAGGGCATGCTCCGCTACTGGGTATTGGACATCTCCTAGGTGGACAGTTCGTCTGTGTCCGTTCATGCGCTCAGCCAGTTTAGTTGTTGTCATACCAATGTAAAAGGCTGTGCAGTGCAGGTATGTCAGCTGATAAATGACATGTGTAGTTTCACACGTGGCCCTGCCTTGAATCGTGTATGTTTTACCAGTTGCGGGGCTGGAGTAGGTGGTTGTGGGGGGATGCATGGGGCAGGTTTTGCAGCAGGGTCGGTTACAGGGGTAGGAACCACTGGGTAGAGAAGGTAGTCTGGGAATATTGTAGGGTTTAACAAGGATGTTACGGAGGTTAGGGGGGCGACGAAAGGCAACTCTGGGTGGTGTGGGGAGAATTTTGTCAAGGGATGATCTTATTTCAGGGGTTGACTTGAGAAAGTCATATCCCTGGCGGAGTAATTTATTGATGTATTCGAGGCCAGGATAATATTGGGTGACAAGGGGGATGCTTCTGTGTGGTCTGAGGGTAGGAACATTGTTGTTGGACGGGGAGGAATGTATTGCTCGGGTGATCTGTTTGTGGACAAGGTCTGCAGAATAGTTGCAGGAGAGGAAAGCACTGGTCAGGTTATTGGTGTAATTGTTGAGGGATTCGTCACTGGAGCAGATACGTTTGCCACGAATACCTAAGCTGTAGGGAAGGGAACGTTTGATGTGGAATGGATGGCAGCTATCAAAGTGAAGGTACTGTTGTTTGTTTGTGGGTTTGATATGGACAGAGGTGTGGATGTGAGCTTCAACAAGATGAAGGTCAACATCCAGGAAGGTGGCTTTGGTTTTGGAGAAGGACCAGGTGAAATTCAGATTCGAAAACAAGTTGAGGTTATGGAGGAAATTAAGGAGTGGTTCTTCACCATGAGTCCAGACCACAAAGATGTCATCTATAAACCTATACCAGGCCAGGGGAAGCAGCTGTTGGGTCTTCAGGAAAGCCTCCTCCATGCGGCCCATGAAGAGGTTGGCATAGGACGGAGCCATCCTGGTTCCCATGGCAGTTCCCCTGATTTGTTTGTAGGTCTGGCCTTCAAAAGTGAAGTAATTATGGGTGAGGATGAAGTTGGTAAGTGTGATAAGGAACGAGGTTTTTGGAAGATCTTCGGGTGGGCGTTAGGGGAGGTAGTGCTCAAGGGCAGAGAGACCATGGGTGTGTGGGATGTTTGTGTAAAGGGATGTAGCATCTATGGTGACAAGAAAGGTTTCAGGTGAGAAAGGAGTGGGAATGGATTTGAGGCGTTCTAGGAAGTGCTTTGTGTCCTTGATGTAGGATGGGAGTTTGCGGGTGATAGGTTGGAGGTGTTGGTCTACCAGAGCTGAGATACGTTCTGTTGGGGCTTTGAAGCCTGCTACAATGGGACGGCCAGGATGGTTCTCTTTGTGGATTTTGGGTAATAGGTAGAAGGTAGGGGTACGTGGCTCAGGTGGAGTGAGTAAGTCTATGGAGCGGTCTGTTTTCAGCTCCTTAATGGCACGGGATTCAGCTGGGGTGATGTTTGGAGTTGTCAGGATGTTCTTCAAGAAGGACTGGGAGTCAACACTGGTTGTGAGGAATTCCTGAAATGTCTGCAAGGGATGGTTTTGGGGGAGGGGAGGAGGATCCCATTGAGAAGGCGGTTGGAACTGTTCTAGACAAGGTTCAACACTGGGTCTAGTATTTGGGGGCTGTGTTTGGGTAGTGAAGTGATATTTCCAGTTGAGGTTCCGGGTGAATGAGAGGAGATCTTTAGCTAGGGCAGTGTGGTTGAATTTAGGTGTGGGGCTAAAGGTTAAGCCTTTTGATAGAACAGATGTCTCTGGAGGAGAGAGGGATCTGGATGAGAGGTTTAGAACTTAACCTGAATGAGAGGTTAAGTTCTAAACCTCTCATCCAGATCCCTCTCTCCTCCAGAGACATCTGTTCTATCAAAAGGCTTAACCTTTAGCCCCACACCTAAATTCAACCACACTGCCCTAGTTGAGATTCCGGGTGAATGAGAGGATATCTTTAACTAGGGCAGTGTGGTTGAATTCTCCCGGCGGATAAAGGCTCCACAACTGTGGTACTTGACCGTGTGGAATTGGCAGAAGGACTGCGTCAACTCTCCGACACCTCAACCTACAAAGCTGTTACCCAGGATCCCATTCCCTCCATCCATACTGAGCTGCAGAAAACCCAAAAAATCCAAGGTCCCTCACAAGGTCTCACAACGGCTTCCATAGACTTACTCACTCCACCTGAGCCACGTACCCCTACCTTCTACCTATTACCCAAAATCCACAAAGAGAACCAAAAACCTCGTTCCTTATCACACTTACCAACTTCATCCTCACCCATAATTACTTCACTTTTGAAGGCCAGACCTACAAACAAATCAGGGGAACTGCCATGGGAACCAGGATGGCTCCGTCCTATGCCAACCTCTTCATGGGCCGCATGGAGGAGGCTTTCCTGAAGACCCAACAGCTGCTTCCCCTGGCCTGGTATAGGTTTATAGATGACATCTTTGTGGTCTGGACTCATGGTGAAGAACCACTCCTTAATTTCCTCCATAACCTCAACTTGTTTTCGAATCTGAATTTCACCTGGTCCTTCTCCAAAACCAAAGCCACCTTCCTGGATGTTGACCTTCATCTTGTTGAAGCTCACATCCACACCTCTGTCCAAATCAAACCCACAAACAAACAACAGTACCTTCACTTTGATAGCTGCCATCCATTCCACATCAAACGTTCCCTTCCCTACAGCTTAGGTATTCGTGGCAAACGTATCTGCTCCAGTGACGAATCCCTCAACAATAACCTGACCAGTGCTTTCCTCTCCTGCAACTATTCTGCAGACCTTGTCCACAAACAGATCACCCAAGCAATACATTCCTCCCCGTCCAACAACAATGTTCCTACCCTCAGACCACACAGAAGCATCCCCCTTGTCACCCAATATTATCCTGGCCTCGAATACATCAATAAATTACTCCGCCAGGGATATGACTTTCTCAAGTCAATCCCTGAAATAAGATCATCCCTTGACAAAATTCTCCCCACACCACCCAGAGTTGCCTTTCGTCGCCCCCCTAACCTCCGTAACATCCTTGTTAAACCCTACAATATTCCCAGACTACCTTCTCTACCCAGTGGTTCCTACCCCTGTAACCGACCCTGCTGCAAAACCTGCCCCATGCATCCCCCCACAACCACCTACTCCAGCCCCGCAACTGGTAAAACATACACGATTCAAGGCAGGGCCACGTGTGAAACTACACATGTCATTTATCAGCTGACATGCCTGCACTGCACAGCCTTTTACATTGGTATGACAACAACTAAACTGGCTGAGCGCATGAACGGACACAGACGAACTGTCCACCTAGGAGATGTCCAATACCCAGTAGCGGAGCATGCCCTCCAGCATAATTCTAGGGGCCTAGGAACCTGCTACACCGTATGTGCCATTTGGCTTCTCCCACCCAACACCAGTCCCTCTGAACTGCGGAGATGGGAACTTACACTCCAACATATCCTTTCATCCCGCCATCCCCCTGGACTGAACCTACGTTAAACAACCTCACTCCCATTTACTCTTCAGTCTTCTCCTCTTTCCCTTTCCTCTTTAGCCATTCATGCATCTTTTCATCCTACATCTTTATACTATATACCTCTTTACCTCTGTATGCATCCTCTTTGGTTTGAAACTGGCACAGTACCTACAGTAGAATATCTTCGACTTCCCTCTGACAACTGTGCCTCCATCCTTGCTACCCTCCCTGTTTTCCTTTCCCTGTTGCTTCATAATCGGGGTTGTGAGTAACTAAATCCACTTTCCCTTCTTCCCTTCTTTCCCCTCTCTCCTCCCTGATGAAGGAACATTTATTCCGAAAGCTAGGAACGTAAATTTTCAGTTGTTTTTTTGTGTATCTATCGGATGTACTAAGCTGAGGTAAGTACTGGCCAGCTCCGCTATCTCTTTTTCTAGTATTTATTAATGTACTGTCACGCTTTATTTGGTATGCCAAATTATTTGAAAACCTATCCTCAAAAGATTCCAGAAAGATCATCATATAAATTTCACTATTATATACTACTGTTGAATGAACACTTTCTTCCTCATCTATATCAACATACATTGTGCTCAGACACATGTAATACATCAAATCTCTTTTCAAGCAAGAAGAAAGGAATGAAGCTCAGAATTCAGTAGCCCCCTCCTAATCTACAAGGCTAACATGACCTGTGCATGGAGATTCGATGCCATCTACTCCTGTCTACATACTACATGTGTGTAGAATCCATTATATCAAAAGGCACTGCACTCAGATCAATGTTTTCTAATGAACATATTTCATCCCTGATATGAACTTCTGAATGCCTGGCAAACTACATCAGCTGACACTAAAACATAACTAATGGGTTCACAATGTTATCCAGACACAAATTTCTTACATGTGGAAGAAGGTGGAAGTCAGAGGGAATAAAATCTTGTAAATAGGATTATGTTCTAACAATTTGTATTTCAAATCCCTTTGCTTTACCACTACACTATATTCACTCCAGGCCTCTTCTCACACATTTTCATCCAGCTGAGGTAATAAATAAAAATAAATCCTTTTACATCCTAGGAAACACTGGCTATAAACTTTCTGGCAAAAGAAATCAACTTCATCTTTTATGACGGAGGTCCATCAGTTTCTAAAGTTATAATCACAGAGTTCATTCTGGTTGACTGATGCTTCACCCACAGTTTTAAACTAGCACTAGAAACAACTTTAAAAAGTTTCAACGATGTTGATAAATTGCTCTCCATATATGCTTTTGATCATATTTCAACAAATTTGACAACTAGCTTGGGCAAAACTTTATCTTATTTCTAATTTGAAAACTAATTTGTTATTTTTATTGATATGCCTATTGTTCAGCATGTCATACACATTCAGCAACTGATCAAACAGATGTGTTTCAAGTATTGCCAGAATCAGAAACAAAATTCAGTGTCAATGCAAAATAAATCCACATTGAAATGTCTACTACAGTTGCTTGTTTTACTGTACAATGACACTGAACTTTGGGTCTGACTATGGCAGTAACTGAAAGATGCCATGATGTAATATAATTAACAAAAAAATTTTGTTGTTGACAATGGGATTAAAAAATTAAATCACCCATCCCTCATCCGGGTCTAGCATGTGGTGGGAGGCATCCCAACCCCAACCATATTTACCTCATCTCAAAAGCAGTTTAAAACATTAGAGCTGCAAATGAAACCAGAGTTAGCGCCCAGAGACACAATTCTGTTTGTTTTGTTTTGTTTTAGGGCACAAAAACAACTAGTGTGATACATGTCCAAGTCACAACTGTAGAACATGAAGACAAAGAGAGAAGTTAAAAATGAAGGGGGAAGACAGCTAAAAACAGGGATGTGGAGAAAGGACTATAAAATATGCCATAGAGAAAAGAAGGTCCTGAACTAAAGATAAAATGCCCTTCACTGTATTGCTATGACAGATAAAAAGTACAACATAGCCGACAGCCCACACATAGTTCATTAAAACGGCCAATAACTCAAACGACAAACACAAATGAGAATGTAAGTGTTTAAAATAACAGAATTCCATCAGGAAATGGAGGACTGTCAAAGGTTGAGGGCACTGAGCACAAAGTGATAAAGGAGCACCACTTAACAAATGGTAATGGCTAAGAACACAGTGTCCTAGCTAAAACGAATTTCTCAAGGCGAGAGGGCCAAGAGGAGGTCATCCAAACTGCTGGGAGAGGTTTAATTCCCCGGAGCTTGTTCCCATGAAGGGAGGACCAGCGGTGATGCCAAAGTGACATGATCTATTGACAGACGGCAACACAGACATCATTAGAGGAAATGTTAGAACTAGTAGGCTGAGATACGGGGACTGCAGCCTTGGCAGCAGCCTCGTTTCCTATCAGACTGACATGAACAGGAACCCACATACACAAGAGTTGGCAGGTAACAGCTTTCCTGGAACAGTTGCACTAAGGGACGTATGGTGTACAGCACACAAAGGCTTTGAAGGGCACTGTGACACACTGAGTAGATGACACAATTGAAAAGCCTGTGTCACCGGAGGTACTGCATGGCCTGATACAGGGCAAAGAGCTCTGCTGTAAATACTAAGCAGTGTTCCAGAAGCAGATCCCAAAAAATGTCGGTGCCAATGATGAAGGCACACCCGACACCATGATCAGTCCGAGAGCCATTAGTGTATACACAGGTACTCCGCGAAGTTCTGTGTGAAGGTCGGGAAAGTGAAGGCGATACAGTGAGGCTGGAGTAGTGTCCTTAGGAAGCAAATGATGGCCAAGGTGAGCACGAACCGCTGCGCGAAGCCAAGGTGGCAAAGGGTTCACACCCATCAGGAAAGTGGAAGGCAGTGTGAAGTTAAGCTGCCGGAGCAACAGCTGAAAGCGAACTCCAGGAGGTAACACAGAAGAGGGATGCACCCCATACTGATGATCAAAGGAGTCCTCTAAAAAGGAGGCATATGATGGGTAGCCACGCATGGCAGACAAATGGCATGCATATCTGCTGAGGAGAAAGTCATGGTGGTAGGACAGAGGTAGTTCGGCAGCTTCTGTGTACAGACACTCAGTCTGACTAGTATAAAAGGCACCAGTCGCCAAACGGATGCCACGATGGTGCATAGAATGAGACGGCATAAGAGGGATTGATGCGCAGATGCACAAATGAAACACCCATAGTATAGTTTCCAACGGACAAGGGACTAGTACAAATAGAGGAGGGTGGTTTGATCTGCTCTCCAGGCCAGAAAGTACCACTGAGGATACTTAGGACACTGAGGGACTGCGTACAGCAGGCTGCCAGGTAAGACATATGGGAGGACCAAGAAAGTTTACTATTGAGTGTCAGCCCCAGTAATTTCGTACTTTCAATGAATGGAAGAGCAACATGCCCAAGATGTAAAGATGGAGGAAGAAACCAATTGCACCACCAGAAATTTATTCAAACGGTTTTGCCAGTGAAAAATGAAAGCCTCTGTCAATGCTCCATAAGTAAATGTGATCAAGACATGGCTGAAGATGAAGCTCAATGAGACAGGTCAGTGGAGAACTGCAATAGATGTCAAAATCGTCAATGAAAAGGAAGCAAGAGATACCTGGTGGGAGACAAGCCATAATAGGTTTACTGGTGACAGCAAAGAGAATGACACACATGATGGAACCCAGGGGCACACTATTTTCCTGGATAAAGGTGTCTGACAATGCAGAACCTACACGTACCTTGACAAGTCGGTCTTTTAAAAATTCCTGACGGAAACGGGGCAGGCAGGCATGGAAGCCAGACATGTAGAGAGTAAAGAGGATACCAGTCCTCCAGCAGGTATCCTAGGCTTTCTCCAAATCAGAAAACATGGCCACAATCTGAGATTTCCACATAAAACGATTCATGATATGGGTGGACAAAGTGACAAGATGGTAAACTGCAGAACAACACACTCGAAATCCACACCGTGCAGTGGTTAGTAAATTGCAAGGCCGAGCCATCATACCAGCCCAGCATGAATCATATGTTCCATCACCTTGCATACACAGCTGGTGAAAGAAATGGGGCGGCTGCTAGAAGGAAGTGTTTGTCCTTACCAGGCTTAGGTATGGGTAAGACAGTGGGTTCACACCATGGTCTGGGAAACATGCCCTTTGGACAGATGCAGTTGTATGTATGAAACAGAAGATACTTGCCCATAAGAGAAAGGTGTTGCAACATCTGAAAGTGAACATCGTCTGGCCCTGGGGTGGAGGATTGGGATGAAGTGAGAGGATGATCTAGCTCCTTCATAGTTAAGGCGGCATTGTAGCACTCATGATTCTGAGAAGAGAAGGGTATCGCCCCAGCCTCCTCCACTCGTTTCTGATAGAGGAAGGTGGGCTGATAGTGGGAGGAGCTCAAAATTTGCACAAAATGGCAGCTCAAGGTGTTGGAGATAGCAGCAGTGTCCACTATGACATTGTCTGCTACTGTCAGGCCGGAAATTGGGGAATGGAACTTGGTCCCAGAGAGCCGTTGGAGGTTTGCCCACACAAAGGAATAGGCAGTGGAACTGTTGGAAGAGCTAGTAAATAAAATCCAGCTAGCATTGTTGCTATCATGATGACCGCAACGACACTGTTCACGCAACTGTTTATAACAAATGCAGTTTTCCATCACAGGATGACGGTTACAAATGCGGGGAGCAAATCTCCACGCACGAATTGTGTCTCGGGACTGAGGGACCATTACATGGTGCAGTAAAGACGAAGTGTGAGGGATGGAACATTCTGTGGCGGTAAGGATAATGGTTGTAAGATACTCCACCTCGTCATCACAAATGGGGAAATGTTGTTCGTCAAAGGTCACCAAGGAGGAGTAAAGCCTCCAGTCGGTTTTAGAAAGCTACCATTTGGGTGTGCACGTACGTGGGGTAGGAGTCAGCAAACAGGTACTACACGGGAAATGGTCACTCGAGTATGTGTCAGAGAGAACAGACCACTCGAGATGATCGGCAGGCTGGACAGTGCAGAAGGATAGGTCCAAATGGGAATAGGTCTATGTGGAGTCTGAAAGAAACATGGGTGACTCCCGTGTTAATGCAGATGAGGTTAAAGTTGACTGAGAAGGTCAGCTGAAAGGGCAACTCTTCTGGGAAAACCCCAAAGGGGATGGTGCACATTACGGTCATCGAGCAGCAGAAAGGGGTGAGGTAGCTGCCCAATAAGTTGGAGGAAGCCTACCCTGGTGACCTCAAATGACAGAGCGAAGTAAATGGTACAAAGGAAAAAGGTCAGGTGAGGAAGGAAAATGCAGACAGCAACAACTTGAAGCCGGGTAGTCAGGGAAATGGGTTGACTATGAATGTCATCCAGGATGAGCACTATGACTCCCTATGAGATGGAATGCCATCTTTGGGGGTAAGGTCAAAGCGGACTGGGAAGAAAAGCGGGAGCTCAAAGAATTCGTGCGGACGAAATTTTGTTTCTTGGAGGCAGAGAACAAGCGGCCACTGGGAATCAAAGAGCAGCCATAAGTCCTCTTTGTTGGATGGAAGGCCATGAACATTCCTTTGGAGGAAAGTCATGATAGGGAAAGGGAAGGAGAGAAAAAAAAATGAACGGGTGTCAACTTAGTGGCCTCAAAGTGCCAGCGTTTGAAGACTCACTGCTACAGAGTATAGAAGCTGGAGGATCCTGCACCATGAGACCCACAAAGATGTTGGCATTCTCCTTCAGTTGGTCTATAAAGTCCAGGGCAGCAAAACAATTGGCGGTGCGCATCGGTGACGTATCATGTGGTGACACCATTGAAGAGGATCTCCAAGATGGTGAAAGAGAAGACCATTTGCCTTTGTTTGATTCCTTGAAGCCTTTCCAGTTGGCAGAGAAAGACTCAGTCATTTGTTGGCTGGTGGGAGAGGGGGAGGGGGAGGGGGAGACATAGGAAGTCTTCGCAGGGGTATTCCTTCTGTCCTTTCCGCCCTACCAGTTGTGTAGCAGGTGACATCGCCCCATGTGGCAAAAGTTTGGTGGCTTGTTGCACAGCTGGAGGAGGAGATGCGGATGCTACCATGACACCGGGCAATTTTACAACCATGGTGCTGAATTTGAGGTCACATGTCTGCATGGCCATGTCCTTCATTGAGCAAATTGTAGCAAGAACATTACTGTAAGTGCGGGATGGTAGAACACAGGGTTTGCAACTAGCCAATAACTTGCGAGTGACCAGGTAAGGCACTTTTTCCTTTACCTGGAGCTCCTGGGCAGCTTGTTCATCAACATACATGGGAAATCTCGAGAGGAGGCAGCATGGTAGCCATTGCAGTTGATTCAGTGCGGAAGAGAAGGCACACAATTGCCCTCGTTGTGCATCCCTACCACATGTTACACATTTGGCTGGGTCTCAACAGGACATTCAAGTATGGCTGAAACAACAACACTGATAGAAGCGCATCAGGTTTGGCATTTCCGGACAGACTGTGGTAACTTCATAATCTGCTTTGATCTTGGATGGAAGCACCACAAAAGTGAGACAAAGAGTGCATGTGGGCACTAAGGGTGCATCTACATTTCTCATCACCCAATGGACTGCAATGACATCCTCGTCAGAGGGATATGTTTGGATTTCTGCCTCGTCAGAGCATTGAGCAGCCTAGTGCAAATGACACCACGGGAAGATTTCAGAGTTCTATGGGCCTCGACACAAAAAGGATAGCGAAGCGGCAAGCAGTAGTTGTGCTTGAGAATCAGTAGTAGTCTCCAAAAGCAAAGTGCCATTGCGTAAACAACAGCAGGATTTCACAGGGGCGGCAATCAACACTTTTCAATTGCATCAACACATTTGTGAATAAGAAACAGATTTACCATTGCAAAGGACTGACCATCTTCAGTATGTGAAACCATGAAGAGCTGTGGTGCAGCTGGGAGAGAGTATGTATCAGGAGCTTCATTCCATTTACATTTGGTATACATTGAGTGCAAAGCTGATTATTGGCTCACTGCTGGAAAATCCACCATGATTGTCAGCGTCTTCAATGGCACACTCCTTCCAACTGAGGGCCCCCTCAGATGAGAGTGCAGCTGCCTTAGGTGATTGTTCACACCTCAGGTCACATCTCCAGAACACCTGACAGAGGGACCAATCGGCAATTTGGGAAGGTTGCAACTTAAGCAATCACCCCTCCCTGGGCCTGGCTGTACCAGGGGGTAGGTGCAAACCCTACCTGTTGACCTGGGCTTGGGAATTATCCATTACCTAGGCACCTATTATGTGTCAGGCACATGGGCCGGGCTTTAGGAGTGCACAGGGGGGAAGACGACAAAGAGGAACCTCAAACACCGAAGCACAGGAAGGACAGGAGAAGGTGAATGAAGAAATAAAAAAAGGAACTAGAAACAGTGGTGAGACTGTTCTGATGTCAGCTACTGAAAATGCAGAACACAGTCCCAAGAAACACCCTAGACATGTTCCCCAAGAGAGGAAAAAAGGAATAGCAAGAGGACAGGCATGCAGCATGGAAGGCAAAAGATGCTGGAAAGGCGAGAGCCCAATGGTAGCCAAGCACAAACCCGCCAAAGAGTGGCGAGCCCTCTGGAGGCAGTAAAAATTCTGATCAACATTACAGACGACATTTTCATCCCAGGAGAATCAACAACTGTACTGATATTAATACAATTTTCATTCTGAAATTTTAGAGTTTGCATTTGAGGGATCACACAAACATACCATTGTCTGATCATCATGCTGACACGCATATGGAGAACATAGTAATAGGTACCACTTGCATAGAGAAGCAACTGAAAGAATTTGAAACAAATAAGTCACCAGGTCTGGATGGAATTCCAATTTAGTTTTACATAGAGTACCATACAGCAAAGGCCTCTCAATTAGCTTGCATTTATCATGAATCTTTTGCCCAGCACAGATTTCCAAGCAATAGGAAAAAAGTGTAAGTGACTCCTGTATATAAGAAGGATACAAAAACAGACTCACAAAATTACTGACCAATGTACTTGACTCGTTTGCTGCAAAATTCTTAAACATATTCTGAGTCTGAATATAATAAATTTGAGATGGGAGAGCTTCTGTCTACAAACCAGCATGGATTCAGAAAGCATTACTCATGTGAGACTCAGCTTTCACCGTTCTCATATGATCTCCTGTCAACCATGGATGAAGGGCAATAGCCAGATCCCACATTGGAATCTAATATGGTGCCCCACTGGAGAAAGTAAATGAAGGTCCATGCATTTGGATTAGGTTGTTCATCATCAGGAGTGTCCAGAGAAGTGTGATAGTACCACTCTTATCCATACTAATACTATAAATGCAAAAGTTACCCTGTATGTTACATTTTCACAACTACATTGCTAAACCAAATTTGATGACATCTGGTATGGAGATGGCTTGAACTTTGAGGAAGGACATAGGCTACTTCAGAAAGTAAAAAATAATCGATCCTGTATATGGTGTACTCGAGTCAGATGCAGGTGATGCTTGAGAGGAGGTTGGTGACTTATTATTATTATTATTAATTGTATTATTATTATTCTGTGACAATGTGATTCCGATGTCTTCCCGTGTGCACATTTTCTGAAATTTTAAAAAGAACTACTATACCTCAATTAAATATTTAAACATAAAGTCACAAAGCAATGTGAAATAGACTGAGCACATAAGGGTGCTAGTACAGAAGGCGACAGATCAGCTTCAGTTTACTGGGAGAATTTTAGGAAAGTGTAGTTCATCTGCAAAGGATACCACATATTTGTTACTGGTAGGTTCGATCAACACGCAAGTATTACAGAGATGCTTCATGAACTCAATTGGGAATCCCTGAAGGAAAGACAACATTCTTTTCGAGAAACACTACTGAGAAAATTTAGACAACTGGCATTTGCAGCAGTCTGCAGAATGATTCTACAACCACCCACCCACATTTTGCATACAGATCACAAAGATAAGAGAAATTAAAGTTCCTCCAGGGAAGTGCCTTCCTTCAGGGGAATGACCATAGATGGTTTTGGCATAGTGCTGGATGCAAACATATATACTTCCTGCACAGTGTAGATAGCAGCTGTTTTAAAATCACTTGATGGCTGTGTTAGGAGCTTCAAAGTGCAGTTCAGACACACCAACATAATTCTACAACATGAGAGTGCAGGATGACTATATGCTGAAGGTATGTGATGGTGTATTAAGATGCTTCATGTGCTTCAGAGTTCTGAACACAATGAAAAATTCAATTTACAAATGTATCACAATACCTTCTCCGCAAAAGATCATGGACACTACAACGGTGAAGAGTGTGAGAAGTGGAGGTGGAAAAATTAAAGAAAGAGTTAAGTAATGTGACTGAAATAAATATTCATCATATCTAATCAGAGAAATAAGCACCTTAATAATTTTACCCAATACTTTCATTACAAAAATATATTTTTGTTTTCAGGATGAGCACTCAGCAAATGCACCTGCAAATTGAACAAGTTTCCATACTACTTTTCAGATTGCCAAAGCAATGATCAGTTCACTGAAGGAGAGCTTATAAAGACAGGTTTGGTGTCCGCAGCTGAGCAAATAGCTCCTGAGATACTTCACGAGTTTCAGGCAGTTAGTTTCTCTCATTCAACCATTTGCAGAATTCAAGAAATAACTAATAATGATTCAGATAAGGTAATGGTTCTTGCAAAAAAATATTTCCTTTTCATTGAGTTGGATGAGTGCACAGGCATTACTGACATTGTGCATAGTAGATGGTAGTCTCATTGTCGCAGAAGAATTACTGGACTTGGTTCTGATGAAAGACAATACAGCAGGGCCAAATAATCTCACTTGTGTGCACAAGTGAGTTGAAAATATGGGTCTTCAACAGAAAAATCTCACATCAGTTTCCGCGTATGGCGTAACAGCTATAGTTGGCCAAAATACTTGTTTCATGTCTCTTTTAAGAGAGATGCTACAATTGTTGTCCATTCCACATGAGACTTCTGCAATGCCTTGCATTTTCCACTATGAGAATTTTTGTGTTAAAAATGTGAACATGACAGAAGGGATGAATGTTGTGACTCATACAAGAAATTTCACCTGCTGTTATTCTCTCAATCATCACCAGTTTAAACCCTGTTTAGAAGACCAGAAAATCATTTATGGCGAAGTGCCACATCACTGTGAAATACACTGGCTGCGTGAAGGTAAAAGCCTTGAGAGATTTTTTGAACTTTGGAGTGAAATAGATATATTTATGGTCATGAGTCGTAAGCCTGGTGCTGAATTGAAAACAAATGGTGGATAGCAGTTTTGGTCCACCTCTGTGACATTACATGCCATTTGAAAGTTCTGAATTTAGCATTGCAGGGTAAGAACATGTTAATGTCACAGATGTATGACTGTTCAGGGCCTTTGTGTTTAGACAGCTAGTACTTGTGAACACTGGTCTTTTTTAAAGTTTAATTCCTTTTCACTTTTATTTTGATGTCGGTAATGTGGAAACTGAGCTGCAGTTAAAACTTGTAGACCTACAATGAGAAAGGTAATTGGTTTCAAGTTTAATATTAATTTTAATCTTGCAAACTTTTATAACAATTTTCTTCAAGACAAATTTCTACAAACTTTACAAATCTGCAGCTTTGATTATGCCAATGTTTGGATCAACATACTTATGTGAGCAACTGTTTTCCACTATGAAGAGAATAAAATCTACCCACAGATGCTCATCTTTGAATTAGCAGTGCTCAAAAAGTAGTACCAGATATTGATACATTGTGAAAAGCAAAATATGTAACATTCATTGATATTCTGCATTTTTATTTTAAATATTTAAATAAAATGGTTAAAAATACAAATTTATGTCAATTAAAATTTTGTCCTAAAGAAAAACATTCATTATAGCTCTGCACTGAATGAGATAGTAAGATCGATAACTGAAAAGGTGCCATGGGCAGCCATTAAGTGTGTAAGGATATAGTCATTAAGAAGACACAGTCAAAATTTGAAAGAAATTAGTTAACTGGAAGGTCCCTCCACACGGGGTGGTGTGCACTGTGATCTTCAAGTAGGAGAAAGGGGGAGGGGGCTGTTGTATTAAGGTGATCACCTTAATTGCTGTAGTTGTTTGAACTCACTTTACTGTCCCTTCCAATGTGGTATGGGGAGGAATCCAGTCACTGATGATATCTGTGCAAACCAGAGTACATATCCCTCAGATCTTCTCTCAGAGCCAGTACAGTTCTTAAAGAAATCCTAATTCATGCCCTCTCACCCTCATTGCATGCAGCTCTCTGCCAGTGCACCCACCAGTCTATTCCCTCTCTGCTTCTCTCCTTTTCTGCTAGCTGACCCCCCCCCCCCCTCCTCCCCCTCTTCCCACCACAGCATCCAGATGCTTCACCTGGCAGCCTTGTCCTCAAGTCCCTGCAAGCTCCACCAGACAGAGCTCTTGTCTCCCCCAACACACACCCTGCCGCCTTACAATGTGTGGTGCAAGTAATCAAAAGAGAGGTAAGGCGAGGCTGCATACTCCTAGCAAACTTTCAAAAAGTGTCGGCCACAGCCTGATTATACACAGTCCATTCCTTGAATCTGTGTGTTCCCTGAAGGGTTATTGCGAGTGGTGGGTTTGTCTGTGTGTGTGTGTGTGTGTGTGTGTGTGTGTGTGTGTGTGTGTGTGTGTGTGTGTGCGAGAGAGAGAGAGAGAGAGAGAGAGAGAGAGAGAGAGAGAGAGAGAGAGAGAGAAGAAGAATTATGCAAGTCATCTAAATTGGCAACACATGGGAAGAAGAGACACTTCGAGAGGAGGATCGCAAAGCTCTATACTTTTCAAGATGTGATTTACCACGACATACACATATTTATTAGAGAAGAAGTGTCCCACCCTCAAAAGCGCTATCCTTCTACAAGAGGAGCAGCTTCAGCAACAGAATTTTCACCCAACCATATACAAGTGTTGTGAAAATTCTGCACAACTGGATAGTGTGGTAGGCAGGAAGTGTTGGTCCTGAGTGCATGACCCCAGTGATCACATATAAAAAGGTTTCCTGGGTTGAAAATTTGTTTCAGTAAGACCTGAAGGAGTTGCTCTCTTAACGTTATCCATACTGTCACATAACACACATTCCCAGTTTCTGCTATTTCTTTGGTGCTCCTGTCATTAATGTACTCAATATTGTGAAGTACTTGATCTTCTAAATCTATTGTTCCTAACACTGGTCTTCCACAAGGAAATGACATTTCCTTAAAAGAGCCTCTCTTCACACGACATTCAGGTATTCTTAGAAATGTCTTATTGTTTGGTAAATGTTTATTAGGAAACCTGCCAGCAAACAAACATCTGATTCAGGTACATTACAATTTGTACATACATACGTAAGGTGCATGTCCACAATGTGCTGATTACAATACAGAAATGTACAGTACGCAGCAGTTCAATACGAATATGGCCAACCAGGCTTCATGCCCTTGAAGGGAAGCCACACACATGTTGCTCTCTCCTTCAGTGGCAACCCTCTCAGAAATAGTGTGATTCAATTCCTCACTGGCGAAGAATGTTCAGTAGACACTAAGCACCACTCCAATAAAAACTGCAAAAAAGTTCCACTGTTGACTGCACTCTCAATCCTAAAATCATTTGCTTATTTACTAGAACCGTGACAATCAAGATAACACATGTGTTAATTAACACTTCTCAAGACAAATAATAGTGAAGGGTGAGGGACAGAGAAGGGACAACGGGGAGGGAGGAGGGGGAGAGAGAGAGAGAGAGAGATGGGTGAGTTGGAGGGGGGCGGCAAAGTTGGCAGCCGGGGGGCGGCAAAGTTGGCAGCCGGGGGGCGGCAAAGTTGGCAGCCGGGGGGGCGGCAAAGTTGGCAGCCGGGGGGCGGCAAAGTTGGCAGCCGGGGGGCGGCAAAGTTGGCAGCCGGGGGGCGGCAAAGTTGGCAGCCGGGGGGCGGCAAAGTTGGCAGCCGGGGGGCGGCAAAGTTGGCAGCCGGGGGGCGGCAAAGTTGGCAGCCGGGGGGCGGCAAAGTTGGCAGCCGGGGGCGGCAAAGTTGGCAGCCGGGGGCGGCAAAGTTGGCAGCCGGGGGCGGCAAAGTTGGCAGCCGGGGGGCGGCAAAGTTGGCAGCCGGGGGGCGGCAAAGTTGGCAGCCGGGGGGCGGCAAAGTTGGCAGCCGGGGGGCGGCAAAGTTGGCAGCTGGGGGGCGGCAAAGTTGGCAGTGGGGCGGCGAGAGTTGGACAACCTGTCGGCAAGTTCATTGCATGGGATTCAAACATGACCTGGGGTCCAGACAAACACCACTGAACGAGACGACCATTCCAGTGCATAGATGGACTCCTGGATGGTCGCTATCAAAGGATGACGACAGTAGCACTGGTCAAGAGCTTGTAGGCTGATCAAGGAGTCAGTACACAGAAGAAACGCCTCCCCATGGCACGAAAGGATATGAACAAGAGCACGAGATTAGCCACCAGGTTTGGCAGTGGAAACACGTCAGCCATCAGGCAAGGAATGCTGCTCAATATGTCCTCCATGGACATATGCGAATCCGATGTGAGCATCAGCCATTGAGCTGTTGGTGTAAATCACTTCGTGGCCTCAGTATTTGTCAAGAATCGAGAGGAAGTGGCAGCGGAGAGCCGTGGGGTTAACTGAGTCCTTAGGGCCATGTGAAATGACCAGGCGAAGTTGTAGCCCAGGTGTATGCCATGCAAATGTACATGAATGGACCTCAAATACAGGTGGTAAAGGCAGTTCAGAAGGAAAGAAGGGATCGGACACGAACTGCAATTGGAAGCCATGACTGGGCCGACGATGTGGGAGATGAACCGCCGTGGATGGGAAAAAGAGACAGTGATTCGGATGCACAGGAGAACTACGAACGTGTGCAACATAACCGGCCAGCAGTTGTGCACGCCTAACCTGCAATGGAGGCACTCCAGCTTCCACAAGGACGCTGGTCACTGGACTCGTCCTAAAAGCTCCTGTCACAAGGCGAACACCACAGTGGTGCACTGGGTCGAGTAAATGCAACTGAGGGTTAGGACTTAACATCTGAGGTCATCAGTCCCCTAGAACTTAGAACTGATTAAACCTAACTAACCTAAGGACATCACACACATCCATGCCCAGGGCAGGATTCGAACCTGCGACCATAGCGGTCGCACGATTCCAGACTGAAGCGCTTAGAACCGCTCGGCCACTCTGGCCGGCAGTTGGTGTTGTTCAGGCAGTAGAGGATATTGAGGTGCTGCCAGCAATTCCGCTTAAGCTGACGAAGGAGAGGAGGAAGGAGGAAGCCAATCAGGAGTCAAAAACCAGTCTTAAGAATCGATATGTCTCCACTACAGTGAGTTGGAATGTCATTAAGGTAAAGTTCAGATTCTAGATGAATGGTATGATGCCGACAGAGCATAACACACAACTTTGCGGCCGAAAACGGGAAACCGTGGGCTCAATACTAGAGGAGCAATATGAAATGCAGATGCATACAAAGAAGGTGAGATGGATGGCACTACAGCTACTGCTAGACCATTAATGACCACTAAAAACAGAGAGACAATACAGAGCCCTGCGGGACCCCATTCTCTTGGATAAGGGGGGAACTATGATAGGCATCAACTTGAAAGTATGTAACAATTCTGGATAAAAATCAGGAGTGGGCTTCAGAGACACCACTCATATAATGTGGAAAGGATATGATGTCGCCAGGTTGTGTCGTATGCTTCTTGTAAATCAAAAAAGATGGCAACCAGGTGTTGGTGTCTGGAAAAGGCTGTTCAGATGGCAAACTCTAGGACATAATCTTATCATTGGTAAAGCGACCATGACAGAAGCTGCCCTGACATGGAGCCAGTAGGCCATGTGATTCCAGTACCCCACCCAACAGCCAACACACTATACATAGCTTACAAAGAATGTTGGTGAGGCTGATGGGCCAATAGCTATCCACATCAAGTGGATTTTTACCGGGTTTGAGCACCGGAATAATGGTGCTTTCCCGCCACTGCGATAGAAAGATGCCATCACACCGGATCTGGTTGAAGATGACAAGAAGATGTCGCTTGTAGATAGATGTTTAATCATGTGGCTGTGAATCCAATCTGGTCCAGGAGCTGTTTTGGGGCAATGTGCAAGGGCATTGAGGAGCTCCCACTCAGTAAATTGTGTATTATAGGATTCACTGTGGCTCGTAGTAAATGAGAGGACTTTCCCTTCCAGCCGCTGTTTGAGACAGCAAAAGGCTGGGGGGTAATCCTCCGACAACGAAGCTCGACCAAAGTGCTCAGCAATCGTGTTTGTAATTTATGTTAACACCAGGAACACTTGTTGGGGTCTGGTACCCGAAAACATGTTTGATCTTTGCCCAGACTTTGGAAGGTGATGCATGGCACCCAATGGTCAAGACATCTCTCTCCCAACACTCCTGCTTACGTCATTTGATAAGTTGGTGAACACGAACACAGAGCCGTTTAAAGGCTATGAGGTGCTGCAGGGAAGGATGCCGCTTATGCCACTGTAGAGCTCGTCAATGCTTTTTAATTGCTTCAGCGGCTTCCGGCAACCACCAAGGGACTGTCTATCGCCGGAGGCACCATAAAGAACAAGGGATCATTTTCTGCCACAGAAACAATTGTAGTTACCTGCTCAACCATCACATTGATGTTCCTGTGTGGGAGAGATTCACCAGTGACAGCAGAGGTGAAAGTTTCCCATTCTGCCTTGTCTTAAGTCCATCTGGGCATGTGCATGTGAGCTTGACGCCGGAGCAGTGACAGGAACAAGGGGAAGTGATCACTACCACACAGGTCGTCATGTGCACCCCAGTGGATAGATGGGAGAAGGCCTGGGCTGTAAACTGATAAATCAATGACCGAGTAACTACCTTGAGCCACACTGAAATGTGTGGCCCCGGTATTTAAGAGGCAGAGGTTGAACTGAGACAGTAAAGTTTCGACATCTCTGCCTCGGCCAGTAAGCACGGTGCTGCCCCACAAGAGGTTATGGATGTTAAAATCACCAGAAAGCAGGTAAGGTTTAGGGAGTTTATCAATCAGTGCAGCTAATACATTCAGGGGTACTTCACCATCCGGAAGAAGAATACATTGCAGACAGTTATTTCCTCAGCTTCATCAAGAAGGGTTCGAAGGGGCACAGGTTCACTATAGACTGAGTTTAGGCCATAAACGCAAACTCCACCTGACTTTCGATTACAGTCACTACAGCTCCTGTAGTATCCCTTATAACTGCGGAGGGCCGGAGAGGGGGGGGGGGGGGGGGGTGTTACATACTGCTAGGAACCAGGTCTCCTGGAGGGCAATGCAGAAAGCAGATGTAAAGCTTAACAGTTGCCATAGCTCAGCCAGGTGGTGGAAATACCATCGCAATTCCACTGGAGGATGGCATCATTGTGAAACTGGGAAGGCATGGAACATTCAATGAGGCTGTTTACACCTCCGGGTCAACTGCTGCCACCGAATATTTGCCTGAGCAGCTTATATCCATTTTGTCCGGCAAGATCTAGGTCCTCAGTGGGACGCCAGAATCTCCACCTCATCCGCAGATGCAAAGCTTTGAGGTAGTGGTGGTGGCTTGGGAGCCACAGCAATTCCCTTGGTATTGGGGACCTTCTTTTTGTTTTTCTCTTGCTGCTTCTTGGGTTTCCCTGGCTGGGAGGACTTCACTGATTCAGTCTCTGGGGCTGAGGATGAATGTGAAACCCTGTGACCAGCTGCTTTTGGGCTCTTCAGCCACTGGAGGGTGTCATCTTTCCTACTAGCAGAAACCTGGGAAGAGAATTACCCAAGGGACCCATTCCTAGTGAGAACAACTGAAGATGTACACTTCTCCAGCTTAGAAGTGGGGACGGATGTTCCCGATTGTTGGAGGGGTGTCACTCCTGAAATAGGTGGTGCAGGAGTAACAGGGAGGGAGTAACAGGGAGGGAGTGCCCCCCCCCCCCCACACCATCAAGGGTTGGCAGAGCTGATGGGGCTAGAACTGTTGTAGTGGCGGTGAATGGTGCTCTACACAGCTGACACTGATGGGAGGAAGGGGCACATGGATAATTGGGATGCGATGGGTGTCCACAATCTCGACATGTGAAGCTGGTAGTGCAGTAGGAAGACATATGACCAAACTTCCTACATTTAAAGCTCTGCATTGGCGGGGTGATATAGGGTTTTACATCATAGCAACAGGCCATCACATAGACCTTCTTGGGTAATGTATCACCCTCGAAAGACAAGATGAAGGCACCGGTGGCAACCAGATTATCCTTCAAACCCCAGTGGACACGCCAAACGAAATGTGCACCCCGCTGTTCTCAATTGGCAAAAGACAAATATGACCATATTTAAGGTTTTATGGGGTGTGATGGTTACAGAAACATCCACCAGCTTGTCACAAGCGAGTAACACCCGTGACTGGACAGAGGATTCTGTTTTGATCCAGACTGACCCAGATCTCATTTTGGTCAAGCCCTCCATCTCCCAAAACTTGTCCTCTAAATGCTCAACAAAAGACTGAAGCTTCATCATCTTAAAAGATTCCCCATCAGCTCTCAAACATACAAGGTACAGGGCCAATAAGCGTTGCTGCCATGCTTAGCCTGATGTTCCTCTCATGGTATGGCCGGGGAGGGGAACAATTTGGGATCTTACTTCTGTGCGCTGAATTGAGCCCGTGAATGCTTAGAGACTGCTGGTGCTTGACCACCAGCAAGAGATGATGTACTACACTTCAACGCGTCATCCACCCTGATGCCACCCACTCTGACCAGAGGCCCTCCTTTACTGGGAGCCCAGATGCCCCAGGGGGGATGGGCATCTACCCCTGGCATATGTGGAGGGTTAACGGTGCAGGCATCACCAGAGCGATCCATGTGTGGTCAGGAAGTACAACCAACAGGGTACTTGGCAGCCCAACCATAAAGGGCTGGTTACCGTGCTGGGTATCAGGTGCAACCAAGCAAACAAGTCCATTATCATGCAATAGGTCTCAGCACATGATGGACACAATGCACCATGTAAGGTACCCTTCCCCAATTGGCTCATTCTTCACGAAAATTTTGAAAATGGAAATCAAACCCTACAGGGCACCACAAAAAATGTGAGAGTCGCATCTTACAAAAGGCATGAATACCTAGGGCCCATTCTAACCCTTGGACCCGCAAGGGGTGCACATACAGGGGGTGGGCAGCAGCAAGAGGGGTGTGGCGCAGCATGGGGGACGGGAAGAGGGCGCGGCGGGAAGAGGGTGTGGCGGGAAGAGGGGGGCAGCGGGAAGAGGAGTAGTGGCAATGGTGGGGGTGAGGGAAGACGGGGTGTGGGGTGCAGATGGTAGCAAGGTAAGGGTGGGGGGAGGGGGATGGCAGGCACCAGGGTGAGGGCAGGGGCGAGAGCGATGGGATGGGCGAGTGTGGGGGCAAGTGCAATGGGGGGGGGGGGGACGAGGACGGGAGCGAGGGAGATGGGGGGGAGGTGAGGACGGGTCAGGGACGGGGGTGAGGGAGATGAGAGGGTATGGCGAGGGCGATGTTGGGGGGTTGGCGAAGGCGATGGGGGGTTGGCGAGGCCGATAGGGGGTTAGCGAGGCCGATGGGGGGGTTGGCGAGGCTGATGGGGGGGTTGGCGAGGCCGATGGGGGGGTTGGCGAGGCCGATTGGGGGGGTTGGCGAGGGCGTTTAGCATAGAGGGGTTTGTGGGGTAGGGAAGGCAGAGACAGAGAGGGGGTTGTGGGGTATGGCGGTCGGGAGGGAGAGGGCGGCTGCGGGGGGAGAAGACGGTGGCGGCGGTGGGGACGGGGAGAGGGGGTTGGTGGTGGTGGTGGCGGCAGCGGCGGTGGCGCCGGGGGGAGAGGGCGGCGGCGGCGGGGGGCGCAAGGACGGGAGCGAGGGAGATGGGGGGGAGATGAGGGCGGGGGGGAGAGGGAGAGGGCGGCGGCGGCGGCGGGGTGGAGAGGGAGCGGGCGGCGGCGGCGTGGAGGGGGAGCGGGCGGCGGCGGCGGCGGCGGGGTGCAGGGGGAGAGGGCGGCAGAGGCGGCGGCGGGGGGGAGAGGGAGAGGGCGGCGGAGTCGGCGGCGGGGGGGAGAGGGCGGCGGAGTCGGCGGCGGGGGGGAGAGGGCGGCGGAGTCGGCGGCGGGGGGGGGGAGAAGGAGAGGGCGGCGGAGTCGGCGGCGGGGGGAGAGAGGGAAAGGGCGGCGGAGTCGGCGGCGGGGGGGGGGAGTGGGAGAGGGCGGCGGGGGAGGGGGGAGTGGAAGAGGGCGGCGGAGGCAGCAGCGGGGAGGAGAGGGATGCGGAGTCGGCAGCGGGGGGGAGTGGGAGAGGGCGGCAAGGCGGCGGCGGGGGGGGAGAGGGCGGCAGGCTGGAGAGGAAGTGGGGGGCGGCGGCGGCGGCGGGGGGGGGGGAGGGGGAGGGCGGCAGGGGGGGGGTAGAGGGGGAGGGCGTCGGTGGGGAGGCGGTAGAGTGCGGCGGCGGCTGTTACTGGCACTTGATAGGTAATGGAGAGACTCCACTGATAGGCTGTTCACAAGGCTAGTTCAGAATGCTCCTGTCGAAAGACCGACCTCAAAATGATGAATGGGGTCCAGTACCCGCAATGATGGGGGTGATGCTGAACAATAGGCAAGACTCTCATAATCAATACGGGACAGAAACAGGGTTTTATAGGAGCCACAAAATGGTAGAGTGATCTGCACCCCAGCTAGTGTTATTGAGGCAGCAAAGTGTCTTGAGGTGTTGCTGGCACTTTCCCTTAAGTTGGCGAAGGTGGGGAAGCCACATCAGCCAGTAATCAAAGACCAGCTGCAAAGAGTCATGCGTCTTAGCTACAAAAAAATTGATTTCTTAGGTAAACTCTGGGTGTGGGTGGGCAGTATGTTGGTGACCAAACAGCATGACACGAGTCTTGGCAGTTGAAACTGAAAGCCATGGGTGACAACATATGACTGCACCTTTTGTATTGCGACCTGTGGACACTGCTCAGCATCACCCATGTTAGAGGAGTAACAATAAAAGCAAAAGTCATTGGCCTGTAAGGGGGCAATACCAAAGACCCCACAGCTGCCGCTAGACCACTAATGACCAGGAGGACGGGGGCCACTCAGCCCAGGAAATGCAGGAGCCTGTTCTCTAGGATGTTGGGGGTACTTTATGGCGTGTCATAAGCCTTCTGTGGGTAAAAAGAAGATAGTGATGAGGTGCTGATAAAGTGCAACGGCCGTCTGGCTGGTTGACTCCAGCTGAATCAAATCATCAGCAGTGGAGCGGACTGTGCCAAAACCGCCCTGAGATGCCGCCAAAAGACACCGAGACTCAAAGAGCCAACACAGCTGCTTGCTCACCATGCAGCTTACAGGGAATGTCGGTAAAGCTGATTGGGTGATAACTATCTATGTCTAGTGGGTTCTTACCCGGTTTCTGTACCGAAACTATCCACTTTCTCACCACTGAGATGGGAACTCGTCCTCATTCCAGATCCGTTTAAAGAGGGCAAGTATGTGACACTGACAATCCACTGAGAGATATTTCAACATTTGGATTTGGATGTAATCTGGCCCTGGGGCTGCATCAGGGCATTGGGCTAGTTCACTGGAGAGTTCCTAATCAAAGAATGGAGCATTATATGGCTCCAGGTGACAGGTAGTAAGAGAAAAGCACATTCACTCCAGCCTCAGTGTCATGAGCCAAAAGGTGGGGGTCATAGTTTTCAGATGCAGATGTGCGAGCATAATGCTCAGCAAAACGTTCAGCAATATGTCAGGATCAGTATAAACAGCACCTCTAAAGTACTTGATAGACCTGCAGGGGACTGGAAGCCATAAAGGTGTCTGATCTTTGCCCATACCTATGATCCAATGATGGAAACATACCATTCACAGGATTCTTGCTTTTGTTGTTTTATGAGGTAGCAGACATGGGCACAGAGCCGTTTAAAAGTAATGAGGTTGTCCGGTAAAGGGTGCCTCTTATGGAGTTGGAGAGCCTGCCTACGATGTGTGGGATCCACCAGGGCACCATCGCCCAATAGTGGAATTCCTAGGAAGAGGGGATGGCTTGGTTGGCTGCCAAAAGAACAGCTGCATTGATACTGCCTTGTGGTGGCGAACTGAGGATGACAGCAGTGATGAACACATCCCCATCAGCATTACAGAGAACACATATGTGTAGGCATCCACAGTTGCAATGCTGAGGGAGGGACAAGTTTGTTTAGTGGTCACTGCCACATAGGTCATCATGGACCTTACACTGCATAGATAGTAGAATACTAGGGCTGAAAAAGGAAAGGTCAATGGCCGCCGAATAAATTCTGTGGGCCACACTTAAGTGCATGTTGGAACCAGAGTTCAAGAGTCAAAGATCAAGCCTTACCGGTAAATATTCTATGTCTTTACCACACCAAGAGATCACTGTAGCACTAAACAAAGAGTTATGTGCTTCGAAGTCACCCAAGACTAGGAACAGTGGGGGAGCTGAGAGAGTAATGCAGACCGTACGTCCTGGGACATGATAGCATCAGAGGGAGATAAACATTACAATGGTAAAACCCCGATGTGTCCTTACCCAAACAGCCACAGCCTCCAAAGGTGTATCTAGAGGCACAAGGTCACTGTATATAGGGTCCAGCAGATACGAGGTGTGTTCAAAAAGAAACCGAACTTTTGAAATAGGGCACCAACCACCAGAGAGCGCACTGTGGATACTGAGACCATCTAGCAGCAGGTTTAGACAGCTAACTGCAATTTGCCTCGTGTCACTTGGACAATTAGCCGCTCAAGTAAGTAAGTGTACAGCCAGCTCGTCGGATTAGAGGAATGAAGGAGCTTGAAGAACAATGTGTATGTGTGAAGTTTTGCTACAAACTTGGCAAAACTTTCACGGAGACATTTCAAATGCTTAGCCAAGCGTACAGAGAGGGCTGTATGAGTTGCATGTAGCGCTACAAGCAGTTTAAACATTTTCAATAGGGCAGAATGTTGGTCTGTGACAATTCCAAGTCTGGATGCCCTTCCACATCAACAGATACCGGCTAAGTGGATAGCATTTATGCTGTGATTCACGGAAATCATCATTTAATAATTTGGGAAGTTGCTGAAGAGGTCGGCTTCAGTGAAGGATTATGCCACCAAGTTTAGAGTAAAAAACATTAGATGCATCATGTCAGTGCAAAATTCATACCACGATTGTTGACAAGATCAGAAACACATCATCTATGTGGAAATGTGTGAGGAACTGCTTGCCACTGTTAACGACAATGAAAACTTTCTTGAGAACATCATAACAGGCGTAGAGACGTGGGTGTGATGAAAAACCTGCGCACTATCCCACAAAAGGTGGTCGAGGAGGCATTCCAAACCCAGAAGACACAATGGGAATGGTGTACGGTCAGTATAGGGGACTATTTTGAAAGGGACAGTGCTTAAAATGTTAATAAGCAATAAAGCTAATACAGGATAAGTTCAGTTTCTTTTTAAACACACCTTCGACATAAAAACTCCACCTGATACCCTCTCACAGTCGGTATGATTCTTAAAATAATCTCAGTGGCCATGAAGGGCAGGGGTCCGAGTTACTGGATGGCAATACAGAATACAGTGTAAGTGCTTAAAAGCCGCCATCGCTCAATCAGTTGGTAGAAAGAAATCTTTTGTAGTTCCACTGTCTGTTTACTGTAGGGGCATGAAGCGACCATGGAGGGGAGGCAGGGGGGGGGGGGGGGGGAGGCATGACCCAGGGTCGTGTGCTACCACCTGTTGAGATGTCAGGGGATCCCACTGACACAGGTTCTGTGGCATACTGCCTGGGGAGATCTGCTGCCTCAGGGGCCACTGGGATTGCCACATTAGGCACAGGGTCATGGGGTCCACCAGTTTTCTTCATCTTAGAAGACTACTTCTTGTCATTCTCGTCCTCCTCCTCCTCCTCATAAGATGGGGACTGAGAAGGTTTCCCTGAACTCCTTTCAGGGACCGAGGAAGAATGAGAAGTCCACAGCCAGCAGTCTGTGGTTCCTTCAGTTACTAGCTCGTGTCTGGCTATAGAGCAGTATAAACCGTGGAAGGTAGAGGCCCTCTGGATCTCTTCTTAGCTAGGGAAGCCAGAGGAGGATGACGCACCTCCAGCTAAGGGGTGGGGACCAGAATCCCCAGCAGATGGGGAGTCAATGCTCCTAAAGCAAGTGCAGTTTAAGCACCAGAGGGGCCCTCAGCCATCTGGGGGGCAGATATTAGTGGGCAGCTTTGAGGGCTCACTGTAAGAGGGGCAACAGATGAAAGCACTGTAAACAAACAGCTATAGCATACGACTCAGTCATTTGTATGGGATTAAGACACTCCTACTTTTTTCTGGCCTCTTGATATGTGAGCTTGTCCAGAGTCTTATACTCTTGGATTTTTTTTTTTTTTTTTTCATTTAAAGATGGAGCATTCTGGTGAACAGAGAGAGTGGAGCTCACTGAGGTTTACAAAGGTGGGGGAGGGGCATACGGAATGTTCAAGTGCAGAAGACGTCCACAATCCCAGCAGACAGGGGTGCTGGCACAACGGGAAGACATAAGTCAGAGGTTTGTACGTGTTTCATAGGAGGAGGAAGACAGGGTTTCACGTCACACTGGTAGACCATCACCTTGACCTTCTCAGGCAACTTATCACCCTCAAATGCCAAGATGAAGGCCCCAGTACCATCTCTGTTTTCTCTTGGTCCCCAATGGACACGACAGATGAAGCACACACCCTAGCTCTCTAAGCTGGCCCACAGCTCATTGTCATATTGCCAAAGATCACAGTGAAAGACGATGCCCTGGGCCATATTGAGACACTTGTGGGGAGTGACAGTCACAGGAATGTTAACCAACTTTCCACAATAGAGCAGTGCCTGTGACCGGGCAGGAGACAACATTTTAATCAGGAGGGAACCACCAGTTATCTTTGAAGTAGCTGCTACTTCCCATTATTTGCCCTAAACAAAAAGTAAAGATTTTGTTGCCAAAAAGGTGTCCTTGTGAATCCTGGTACAAATGTGGTATTGGGGAGAGGATTTTGCCCCTCGTCATCTAGTCCTGTGTTCCTCCCACAGTGTTGCCAGGGAAGGGAACACATCGGGATCGTACTTTGTTGCATCATACGAGGCATTTCCATGTGAAGACAATGCTGGGGAAATGTGACAACCAGCAGGAGAAAGTTTAAGTGGCTTCATGTGCGAACTATCTGCCATGGTGTCACTCACTCTGAATGGGGGCACTCCCCAAGGGTGCCACCCAGTCACAGCAATGGCTACTTGGCCAGTAATCCACTGCCGGGATTCCGCGTACCCCTGTCATGATGGGCACATACTTCATGGCATACATGGGGGGAGTACAGTGGAGGCATCTACAGTATGAGCCCTGCACGTCAGGAGGCGACCATCGTGCAGGTTCTTGACAACCCTCCCCTCCCAATCACACAATGAGATGGCTACCATACCAGGATTTGGGTGCACAACAACCAGAAGGAAGGGTGCCATGGTGGAAGGGCATAGAGACAGAACACACACCACAGTGGGCAACCTTCACTGCACAACACAGACTAATGTAAAATGTGGAAAAGATGGCAGGTGAAACCCAATAATGGGCACAATATAATGGTTAATGGAAGGTGAAGATAACACGAAGAGCGAAACTGGAAATAGAGACCAAAATCATGAACAAAGTCAACGATGGGTATGCACCAAAAGGACCATCTGATTGAAAGTCAGGGCCAGTACGAGACGGTCTAAGTGTAGGTTTGCAGCAAAGAAAGAGGATGTAGTGCTGCAAAGGCTGGGGCACCATGGTAGCCAAGCACACTAACCAAAGAGCTGTGAGCCCCCTGGAGAGAAGAGAGGGAGAGGGGGAGCAGGTGACCGGAGGGAGGGAGGGAGGGAGGGAGGGTTTGGTGGCAGCTCAGAGAGGAAAAATAAGTGGTCATTTTCCGCCATACTGATGAGCAGACGATATGAAATAAAGTGATTTTTTATGTTAGAAAGGATAATATCACAATATATGAGGTGAGAGTTTTAAATCAGCAGTGTGTAGATTATTTAAACATTTCATTAATATAAAAAACTTGCAATTTGCACAAAGAAAGAAGTTGAGAATACAGATCTCATGACTGAGAAGAGAAAGGAATGTGATAGAAGATTACCTGGCAACTGGGAACAGTTTTTCCTACTTTTAAAAGTGGCTACTGGAAGTTCTTGGAATTGCATCTCTTGAAGAGAAGTACCGGGTTGTTTTTATACCTCCTCATGTAGTGTATTTTTGTTTTGTTTTTTAATACATTTGAACTTACTGATTGAGGTTCTGTCCTGCTCCTTCAGCATCTACAGTAACTCCTGGAGGGGGCTCTTTCATAAGTGACATAAGTTCTTTTTGAAGGCGTCTCTGAAACACAAATGGGAGTCAACTTTACGATATTTTCTTAACACTTCTTAAGACACATGTTGAAAGTTAATAAATTAATCATCACTCATACAGTATAAATAATATAAAAACAGAAAAATGGTTCTAACTATTCAAAATTGGTTCTTGTTTTACATGGCTTCCCCAATTTGAGAAAGCCTGGCCCAAAAGATGCCATGTGAAAGTCAAATCTCTTATCCACCAGACTTCTGCCTCTATGAAGACTTCCATGTGCCTGCTAATCACTACTTCCCATATAAAAATGGCAGGGAAGTCCTTCGTGGAATATCACTACTTCCTGTGTTGCTGCAAACAAACAACATTCTTGCCATCTGCATGTTTCATTTAATACCTATAAATTCTTCACTATAATCCTCATTTTGCTTGGCTGTCTACGTTTAACATCATAGGTGCCAGCTTGATAGAATTTTAAAATTTTGTTGACGAATAGAAAACTGTAGCACTTATAGGAGAACATGGAATAGTTGCCACATATGACCAATGGAATCACAACTAAATGACTGAAATTTGAAAAATTTTGACAAATCACTGCTATGAAAAGCATATTTTATAACACAACATAGATCTGAAGTAATAGCTTCCACACTTCAAAACATGGAATGGAGTGTCTATTAAGGAGACATTTTTGCCAATATATTTCTGTTCATACTAGCAGTCAAGTGACAAAAAGTGAAATGTCTGGTAAGTGATGTGACAAACAAGTAGATCAAGCTTGTAGCATCACAAATATGGCATTGAGACTGACATTCTGTAATATGCAGACTATTCTACATAAATATATACTCTGCAAGCCACCTTAAAGTGTTGGTGGAGGATATTTCTAGCACCACTATCTGTTCTTTCCCTACCGTGTTCCAGTTATGAATGGCATGCAGGAAGATTTATTGTCAGTAAACATCAGTATTAATTGTAATTTCTCATGTTTCATATTGTTGTCATTTTGCAAGGAAGTAATATGACGGAATAACTTTTCCCAAAACACGCTTTCTATGAATTTCAATAGGAAAACTCTCTGAGAAGCACAATGCCCTCTCTTGTAGAGTCTCCCACCGGAGTTTTTGAACATTTCCACAACATTCTTGCAACTACTAAACGATTTAGTGACATAATGTTCTAGTCTTCATTGGATGTAGTCTATCTCTATTGATCCAACCCGTGAAGGGCCCCAGACTGATGAGCAATACATAAGAGTGGTTGAACACTTGTTTTATTTGATGAAGATTATTGCTACAAATCTTAGTCTGGCATGTTTTCTGACTACCTGTTTTATGTGGTCATCCCCCTTCAGTTCACTCTGGACAGTATTTTGTGGTATTTACTAATTTTAGTGATTTCTTGCCAATAAAGTAATGTATTTCTTCACCTATTTGTGTTTAATATGTTGTTGAGACTCAAATGCCAATTCCTACAACAATCAAAAATTCTCTGCAGCTCTTTCAGTTCGCTATAGTCTTCTGGTGTTGATACCTTCTTAAAGAGAAGAGCATCATCTGCAAAAAGCCTCATAGAGCTTCTGATATTATTCACTACATTAGCCAACATATACAGGGTGTACATAAAGTCTGGGAACACTTTCAATCATTTATTGCACAAGAACCAAACATTTTTCAGATATCATACATGTGTCATTTTGAAGAGAAATCCTGAAAGTTTTTTTTTTCCTTCTTCTTCTTCTTTTCTTCTTCTTCATGTGTACTGCCAAGGCGTAGTTTGGTAATTTGTTGATAGTCAGTGCCAGTGGTAAACATCGCAGAATAAGGTGCAGAGCGAGTTTTCTGTGTGTTGGAGTTTGTCAAAAACAAGTGTGCTACAGATGTTCAATGGATGTTTAAACTAAGTATATTAAGAAGCCATCAACAAGGAAGGCCATTTACCATTGGCACAACAATTTTGTTACGATGGGTTGCTTGTGCCCAGCAACGAGAAGTAGATGTCCCATTGTCACTGAAGTGAATGTGGAGTGCATACAAGAGACATTCATAAGGGGTCCACAGAAATTGGTGCGCCATACATCCCATGACCTTGAAATGCCTCCAATGACAGTGTGTAAAGTCCTGCGACTTCACCTTTCAGCAGGCTGGGACTCCACCCCATTATCATCGTGAAGTTCGTGGGTACCTGAACACAGAGCTTCTGCATCAATGGATCGGCCATGCTACAGAAGGGGACAGCTGTTTCACGAAATTTCCTCCCCAATCACCAGATCTCACTTCGTGTGACTTTTTTCTGTGGGGCACATTAAAGAGCTGGTGTGTGTATCACCTCTACCATGTGATGTAGCAGAGCTCCGGGAGAAAATATGGGAAGCGTCTGCCACAGTCGACAATACCATGCTGGGACAGCTATGTCAAGAATTCAATCATCATATTGATGTCTGCTGGGTCACTCATAGTTCAGATAACAAATGTTTGTAAAAACACTTTCAGAGTTTCTCTTCGAAATGCAATATGTATGAATCTGTACAATGTTTAGTTCTTGTGCAATAAATAATTGAAAGTGTTCTTGGACTTTATGTACACCCTGTATATTGTCAATAGTAATAGTCCTACAATCCTTCCCTGGGGTACTATTGAAATTACCTCTGTATTTGTCAATTTTGTTCTGTTGAGTGGCAAGTTGAGTTCTTTCTGCAGTGAAGTCCTGAATCCAGTCATAATTATGGTTCACTATTCAGTGAGCTTGTATTTTTTTTCATTAAATGACTGTGTGGGAGTGTATTAAGTGTCTTTCTGAAGACAAGAAACATGGCATCAACCTGAACAATATTTATGTTCCTCTGGATTTCATGGATGAAACAAGTGAGAATACATGTTGATTTTTACGGACAATATTTTTTTTCTCCAAAAAGTCATAATACATGAACATAAAGCATGTTCCACAATTATAATACATGTTCTGTACAATGATATCCAATGCACAACAGATAATGACCATTGACTATGAACCTGGTCAGGAAAATCTTATTTATCTTATGGTAAAATTCATACTTCTGTGTACCACGTAAGACAGGCATTATTGTATTTTATGATGTACAGTTTATAAGTAGTAGCTACACCATACCACTTCCTATTCAATGACACTGGAAGTTTTGGTAAAGGTTCCTCCACAAGTCAGCGTCCAGTACATTTAATTCTAGTACATCCTTTTTGGTAGCCTCTTTAACTAAATGATGTGTGCGAGTTTGTTTCCTGCAATTCTTACATGGCTACACATCTGTAGAATTATGATCTACTTTCCCATGTTTTAAAGCTTGGAGACAAACCATGATCCAGTGGCTGTTGGGGACAACTGTAAGTTAAATCTTGTAAACTGCTCAGAGACTCGCTGTAAATAAGAAAGACCTGTGTACGCAGGACAGGAAGACTCTAAAAACTCGACTGTTGTTCACTACCACATGTGCATGTAGGTATAGACTGTTCGGCCCTTAATACATGACTGATCATTGTAAATGATTCCTAAACTCTGGAATTAGTTCATCACTGAATAATAATCATAAAATAAATGGGTCTTATGTCACTTGGCCTGAAGGATAAATGTAAATGAAGTTGTGGGCTAGTGACCCTTTGTGGGGATGTCCATAATAATGCTTGTGAGAGACGATTCAATAAACTCATTAGCGATTTCATCTCAAATCG
Source organism: Schistocerca gregaria (assembly GCF_023897955.1). NCBI lineage: Eukaryota > Metazoa > Arthropoda > Insecta > Orthoptera > Acrididae > Schistocerca > Schistocerca gregaria. The sequence continues at coordinate 536,495,657 of NC_064922.1, forward strand.
TACTGGTCAACAGTGAACATGTCATATCACTATTTCAAATGTTGGAGGGAAAAAATGAAGTTGCACATGACACCTCTTGAGAAGTACAATATTTTGGTTTTATGATGATTTGTTGAAATGCTACAAATCTCTCTAAATGAGGGTATTTGTGAAAATGTATTAACGGAAGAGAAAATTGAAAAACTGTAATAAAGAAACAAAAAGTGATAAGATATCTGAATTTATTTTCAATTAATACTTTGTTCTCAATACTGTGAGACGTGATTAATACATACACACTTCTGAGCTCTTTTTCATTTTTTGGAAAAATAAACTATGAAAATTTGTACCTTTTGGAAAATTCAAAATTATAGTTTGAAAATATGGATAGTCACACGATGTTACCTGTCTTGAGAAATGATAAAATGGAAGGACTGCTGTCAGCTATGACATTAATGCATGATATTCTTGAACTGTCAAAATATCTGAACATAAAGATGAAGGAATGTGATATTTCTTGGCTATTTAGAAACTATTTTCTCCAAATAGCCCATCCTAAATGCTCGAAAGTTTCATGGTACATTAGTTGGTCATTGTACTCAGGAAATGTACAATCAGAGTACAAAATGTTAGAAATTTTTTAGGTATACCTAGCTCTACTCTCAAGGTGAAAAAAATCATGGACATTTAAATATTTAAACTGACCACTCAATTTTAAATAAATCTCATGTAAAACTGGTATTTATGAATCAAAATAATTACTTTACAACATTAAAAAGGAGTGAGAAAACCATTCACAATTTTGTTCGAAAGCATTTTATAACAAAAATGATATATAGGATATTTGTAGCCACCTTTCTTTTTACGTTATTGTTCACTAATTATTATTGTCCTCTGTCATGATTTCACTTCTTCATGACTTTCCACGAATTAAAATTGCCTACAATGTAACAATCAACAATGCACTGTTGAGAAGAGTTCATTTGGCGACAGCCATTTGAAAGCAATAGCAGGACCACGAGGTGTCAAAGGAGCAGCTCATGAGAGAGACTTATTGTCTGTTCCAATCACCACTTATTGTCATACACATGAGAAATGATTTGGCTCACTGCAAAGTCTTTTAATGTACAGTGCAGTCTCTGCCTTTCACACACAGTAACAGGTTGCGTTTAATGGAGAACAGGTCTGCAATGTGTGTGATATTCTGGTATGCAACCCAGTAGTGACTTGATTGAATTCCTACCACAGGTTTCATAGCAGACCACTCTTTTCTCTTTTTTTAAAACAGAAGCCCCTTAATGTACTTTCATTTAGAATTAGGTTTCATGTTTGTTACTAATGTTGATGTGGTGTGTACAAATCCAGTAGCATCTCACAGTTCAACAGTCCCTCCTGGAGATTAAATCTTGTTGCAAGATATCTACAGAAATCTCCTGCCCCTTCACATGCACTTTTTCCATGGCCAATTGCTGAAAATATCGATTTTTTTTTGTCTTATTTCCAGTACTACAGTCTTCATCAAGCTCATAAGGCTGAAAGCAGTTTTTAAAATGGGATGCTACACCATTAGACACATACATGTTTACAAAATGCATGGTCTCTGGATTCTGCATCAACAATCATCATGCTGACAGCGTAGCATGCATGTGGACTGACATGAATGAGATTATCACTGACTAACAAAAGAGTGTGGTATTTCAAGGAAATGAGCATCCCATGAGAATACTGATATGTGTGATGTGTGCCAGTGGTAACTTTGAATTTCATTCTGCAAAGCAACTGACGACTTCGCAGCAAAGTCGGAATGAAGAACTAATGTGTCAGTATTCTTGGATATGGCTGATTTTACTTCTCTTTGACCTGTCTATGAATACTCGAGATATGAGGGTGAAATAATTTAATTGGATAGATAAGAAATTCTACTCACCAAGTGCCGGCAGAATGCACACATAAAAGCAAGTTATAATTAGGCAGGCTTTCGGAGCCTGTGACTCCTTCTTCAGGCAAGAGGGTTGAAGGGGAATGAAGAGGGGTGAAGGAAAAGAACTGGAGACATCTAGGAAAAGGAGTATATTTCAGGAGAGTTATTCAGAACTATGGGTCAGGAGAGACTTACCGGACGGGACAAGGAGGAAAGACTGATCATTGGAGACTGCACCAGACAAGATTTGAAAACCTGAGAGCTTAAAGGTGAAGACAGAATAATATGGAAGACAGAGATTACTGCTGAAACATCGTGCATGAGTTAGTAAGAGTGAAAAGCTAAGTGCATTGTAAGTAATGGGGGGAGGGGGGGGGGGGGTGTTAAAGATAGATGGGTGAGGCAATGAAAGATGTAGACAACTAAAACAGAGTGAAGAAAAGAGTAGTTACTGTGAAGAAATTCTGAGTTGGAAGAAATTAATGTAAATTACTGCCATGAGAGGAGTGAGAACCAAGGTCATGTAGCGCTAGTTCCACCTGAGGAGTTCTGAGAAACTAGTGCCTGGGGGAAGAATACAGGTGACACATGTGGTGAAACAGCCACCAAGATCACAATTACCATGTTGTAGAGCATGCTCTGCAACAGGGTATTGTGTATTGCCAGTATACACCATCTGCCTATGACCATTCATCCTAATTAATAATTTGACTGTAGTCATGCCAATGTAAAAGACTGAACAGTGTTTACATAACAGCTGGTATACGAGTCATTTTGCAGGTGGCTGTTGCTCTGGTTGTATAGGTTTTGCCCCCCTGGTTGTATAGGTTTTGCCACTTTCAGGGCTGGTATAGGTGGGTGTAGGAGGGTGCATTGGGCTAGTCTTGCAGTGGGTACAGTCACAGGGTAGGGAGATGAGTGGTGTGCTCCGAAGGGTTTTTTTTTTTTTTTTTTTTTTTTTTTTTTTTTTTTTTTTTTTTTTTTTTTTTTTAAAAAAAGGGGGGGGTCAGCAGTACCAGGATTGGTGTGATGGTTGGAAATAGGCTGGGGGTAATTATGACCAATGAAGGCGAAGGTGAGGTGAGAATTGTGGTGTATCGTTGTACAGTATCTGCATCCGAACAAATATGTTTGCCTCGAATGTCAAGGCTGTATGGGAAGGAATGTCTGACATGGAAAGGATGGAAACATCGAAATGTAAGTACTGTTGTTTGTTAGTAGGTTTAATGTGAACAAAAGTGCGTAGCTGGCACCTGGTGACGAGGAGATCAACAGCAAGGAAAGTGGCATGGGATTCGGAATATGACCACATGAAATTTGTATGGGAGAAGGTATTCAGAGATTCCAGGAATTTTAACAGGTCAGTCACACCATGAGTCCATGTGGTAAAGATGTCATCAATTGTACTATACCAAACCAGCGCCTGTAGACTTATGTATCCAATGAAAGTCCCTTTTCAAGCGACCCAGGAAAAGGTCGGCATAGGAAGTGGCCATCCCGGTTCCCATGGCCGTATCCCTGATCTGTTTGCCCCTCAAAGGTGAAGTAGTAGTTGGTCAATATAAAAAGTTGATTAAGATGAGTACGAAGGACTTCATGGGTTTGGAATATGGTGGCCACTGACCGAGAAAATTTTCAGCAGCACACAGACCATTTACATAGAGATGTTGGTATAGAGGGAGGTGGCATCACTGATGAAAAGCAAGGTGTGTGGAGGGAGTAGGAGAGGCACGAATTTCAGACGACCTAGAAAATGGTTGGTATCTCTGATATACGAGGGAAGTCTTTGTACTATGGGTTGCAGCTGCTGATCAACTAAGGCAGACATATGTTTGGTGGGTTCTTTGAAGCCAGCAACTATAGGACGACCAGGATGATTGGGCTTGTGGATCTTAGGAAGAAGATAAAAGGTGGGTCTGCATCATTTGGGTGGGGTGATGCATTGGAGACAATCATATTTGTTCAATGCAGAATACACCACCATTCTTAGCTCAGTGAAGGAAGTATGCACACATATTTACTGCATTAATTTCAAACTTGTTTGTTTCACCATCAGCAGTGTCACAAGAAAGAAGTACACAGCAGAGATGGATCTGATTCTTTTATGTATATGTCAAGAGCCGCAAGATAAGTGTTGGTTGCAGGAGTGTGCAATGTGCCCTGGTGCTGAAATGACAACTGCTGAAGCATTAATGACGTAACCTATGCACTGTGTGATGAAGAAGAGTTGGTGAAGAACACAGTAGAGCCAGAGAAGTTTGTGAAAGATGTTAGACATTGGGTCATCAAAGGAAGAGCTCACCTTCATATCTATAACAATGAAAGCAATCAACTTTTGACAAACTAATTTAATTGGATGGATATAATTAGGCCTATGACTTGTGCTTTTTTTCCAAGAAGTGTGCACCTTTTTTTCCTTCAAGGGATCTACGATAGATTATTGTTAGCTGAAGGGCTAACTCAGCCGCAAATTCAGTATACAATCTTATAGAGATTCCGTTAGGCCCTGGAGCTCTGTTCAGTTTCAATGATTTCAGCTTTTTCTCAATACCACTGACACTATTTCATCCATCTTTTCAGTGCTATGAGGATTAAATTGGGGCAAGTCTCCAGGTTTTTCCTTTGTTAAAGAATATTTGAAAATGGACTTAAGCATTTCAGTTTTTACTTTGCTACCCTCAATTCCAGTTCCTGTCTCATCCGCGAAGGACTACACACTAACTTTTGTGCCACTAACAGTCTTTACATATGACCAGAATTTCTTTGGGTTCTGTAAAATATCATAACAGTTACTTGTCAAGAATAATACATATGCTGAAGAAATGTATCACTTTAAGAGTATATAAAACATATAATTTTTTCAGTGTGTTCAAATACATGGTTTAATACAGTGGGTGCAAAGCAAGAAAATGATATTTTCGTAATTGACAAGAAGGTAGTCAGAGTAATGGCAAGGGTAGACATTCTACAAATCTTTTATTCATTAAATACAAGATATTAATGGTAATAAATTCATATATTTTTGAGTGTTAGTTACACATTCTAGAACTACATAATATAATTTTAACAATCCAAAGAAAAGACTATTACGGCTATATTAGAACCTGTGCGCTTCCACCCTTCTCACACACTAAGGGAAAAAAAAAGCAGCCATGTTTACATGAGAAAAAAACAGTATAACAAATTATCTAATACACCGACGGTACATGTGTGACGTAAATTGTTAAGGAAAAAGCCGCAACGCCTCTTTTCGCCAAACCCACTTTATTCGTTAGAAAAACTGCTACAAATACCCAACACAATCATGAATACGTAACAAATATATTATGTAACTTTTCCTATTAAAAAGAATCTAAAAGTTAAGCATTCTGACAAAGTCTATTGAACGTACTTATAACAAATGACTAATAACGAACCTGAATCTGAGAGATCAAACAATGTCACCATGGCATTCATATTCGTTTGGTGTAATTATTCATCCATAATATATTTACTAACAAAGCTATTATGACTCACATTGTTTGCAAAGTTTGCCTGTTACAATATAATGTGTTGCAACACAAACAAATCAGTTCTTACACAGTGCGAAACAGAGCAACACCTGGCCGCAATTAGAACTTCGGGCATTTCGCCAACATTTTGAGAAATACGCTTCGAAGCCAAGCACCGATTAACTGGGAGATCATCAATTATTCCACAACTTCACCAAGGGACACAAACTTGATATCTGCGAGGATTTTGGCACGAAAACATTCCAATAATATTAACCTTAACTTCACTTGTTTTCCCATATGCATCAAACATTCGCTTTTACGACATTCGCAATACATACTAACATTCGGGCAAACAACAAGAATTATAGTAAAATCCAATACCCAATGTTACCAAGTACAATACTTCGTATATCGGAACATCGAGTACGCGCTACTTTAATTGTAAATCACAACAGTACCTCCGACGGTGACATCGACGCCATGCTTCTCCTTCCGGTCAGCTGAGATCTGTGACAGAAGAATTGCCTATCACGCCGCGTTAAGTAAGTTGACGCGTATGCGTGTAATGTGTGATCAGAATTACTGTGAAACGTAACGTTAGACTTCTAGTAGTAAATGGTTTCATCCAGCGAAGTAATTTGTCAAGTGTACCGCCATTGAGCTTTTCATTCAAACTAATAAAATGTTTTTAAAATTTGAAATGAACATTTCAAAACTGATTTCGTTTAATATTTTTTAAGAGATACTACATAACAATGTTTGGTGGGACTGTAAGGCTCAATCCATTAGGAGTATTTATTATTGTGGCCTTGTCGATTTTATTCTTCGTATCATTAAACACGAATCTTCTGAGGTCTTATGACAGCAGTAAAAAGGAACCTACAGTGTCGCAAAACAATATTAGTCTTCGAAAACTCCTTAGTGATTGTATATTGCTGGCAGAAGGAGGAGGTAGCAAAGTTGCTGAAATCAGGAAGGACACTGACATTGGAGAAACAAGCAAAGGAAAAACCAAAGAAGGCGCAAAAAATGTTGTTACGAAAGCAGATTATAATTCCCACTGTGTAATGTATTATGGTTTAAAAGAAGAATATCCCACAATAAAGGTAAATGAGTCTTTTTTATGGAAGAAGGGCCAGGAAAAGCAATGACTTGGTTACCAACGGCATAATTAGGTTAACTCGCCGAATTTTTGAATAATGAAAAATTTTTATCTGCAGTTTGACTAGATTCATGTTATGTAGTCTACGCATTTTCCGGAGCGAATTACGAAGTCTTGAGCTTGGCAGAAAATAAATACAGTATAAAATTGTTGGGATAATTCTTGTACAGATATGTCTTTGTAATGGTACTTAAAAATTTTTAATTTATATTTTATGCGTTACAGGTTATTTCTGAAGAGAAAAACAAAGACTGTGCAGGTATCCCTTCGCTTGACAATTCGAAAATCTTAGAAACAGTTCCTTCGAGTGATGAGTATGTTCCTGCCACTGATATTTCCGTCTGGATTGATCCTCTGGATGCCACATTAGAATATACTGGTAAATAAAATTTCCATTTATGTTATCTATTTTCTAGTGGCAGTAATAAACCTTTCATTGATTTCCTGATTTTTATTATGCCACAGTTGATGGTTATGGACAGAATGTGACTGCCTACTCACAACAAAATTTAACTTTCAGCATAATCTGCAGCATTGCATCAGTCTTGTCACCACAGCCTTAATTCCTATCGAATAATATAGAGACAAAAAATATTTTCAGACCCCTGTTCACTCCCTGTTTTCCTGTGTATAATGTCTTGTGCCACATTATCAGTAAGTCATCAGATGAAGCCCATAGAAATTGTAAATAAGGATGTCCACACTCAGCTGAATCTCCATCCACCTAAAACTGACATCCATGTCTGAACAAGTGCACTATGTACTTCTGTCAGTTATACCGAACATACGGTTCTTTTAATTTTGTATGTCTTTGGACAATTTAGTTTAGTAATATAAAAAATAATTACACATTATTCATTTAGCCTCTTTACATTTTTCACTGCACACAGTGCCATATACCTGCTGCTACACCTCTGTTAGGTTTCCATGTCTTCCTCTGAGTGTGTCTGAAAAAGTGGTTTGGCATCTCCTGATGAGTGAGAGACTGAAATTGAAAAGAATGGCGAGGCATTAGCAGGTCTAATATGCACCAGCAAACACCTCTTTTGCGTTATTAACCCTGCTTTGAATTCTGGAAGCAATCTTTAACTGTATAGATGCAATATTTAAGAGTTACACTTCGACTGTCTTTTTAAGTAGCCTAAATGTATTTTTGCTTCCCTCATTTCCATAGGCAAATTTTCATACAGTCTAATTCTTTGTAAAATATACTGTTTAAAATTTTGTTATGTGTTCTTTCGTGGCAAATGTAAGTCCAAACTAGCTCTTGTGCCACGGTTGTGTGTAGAACTATTTGTGACTTTTGTACTAATGTTTTTCCAGTGTGTACAACGGACTGGTAGATCAGTTCTCTTGGTACAGTGAGAATACCTAAATTTAAAAAAAAAAAAAAAAAAAAATTCATTGCAGTGAACCCAACTACAACTTTTAATTGTTTCCATACAGTCCTTTTCTTCAGTTGGAAAACTGTTCGTTTTGTGATTTTGATCCCCAGAACAGAACTTCATAGCTAAAAATTGAGTTACAAATTAATAGTACGTCACCGCAAGGCATAACATGCTGATGACATTCTCTTTGTCAATACCTTTGTGTGTTCATTCAGTGCCAGTTGATAATTATTAATCTTCCTGTTTCTAAATTGTTTGTGAATGATGATAGTCCAGTTTTGTCCTTAGTGCTTCGTGTTACTCACTGTTGTGGGAGTTTGTTTTTTTGCTGCCTTTGCAGTATGTTATTTCAGAGTCATTAGTTATAGACTACTGATTTATTTTTTTGTTCTGAAATTGTTAGTTTGTCGTGTTGCTCATGGTTTGAAAGTTATTTTTTTCTTTTTTTGTGTGTGTTTTGTTTGATACTATCTACAGATGTTACAGCAAAGTTTGTTAGTCATTGGTTGGTTGCTTCTATGGGTGACAATATGGCCATTCGACAGAATGTTCAAAGTGTCAGCAGTGCACAGAAATTATGACATTGAGCCAAGTCTCTGCTTCTCAAACCAGGTATGAGTGTATGCGGCAATGTTTTCAGTAATGGTTATTTTGGGTTTTGGGGTGGAAGAGGGGAAGGGGGGTGCCTGGTATCTTTGTTTTCCTTTGTGCTATGTAGGTCTAATATTCAATTCCAGATTTTTTGGTACTTTTTGTTCAGTTTATTCTTGAGTATTTCGTGTTTATAATTTTTTAGTATTGTTTGTTTTGGAACGGTGACATTGTTATTGTATATTTATCTTGTTCCCTCCCAGGACCCTATACTTTCCACCCCATTAGTTTCAGGAATCGTTAGCGCCAGGATTTCACCTGGAACAAGTCTCACCCACCCACCCCCCGTTTTCCCGGTCTTTGTTCGGTGCCTGGGCATCGTTTCAGTTGACCCACAGCCGGCCGCGGTGGTCTCGCGGTTCTAGGCACGCAGTCCGGATCCGTGTGACTGCTACGGTCGCAGGTTCGAATCCTGCCTCGGGCATGGATGTGTGTGATGTCCTTAGGTTAGTTAGGTTTAAGTAGTTCTAAGTTCTAGGGGACTAATGACCACAGCAGTTGAGCCCACAGTGCTCAGAACCAGTTGACACACGTGGTTTACCGCGTTCGGCTGTTAATGTGAAATTAATATCTCGGTAGGTCTTAAATTTTGCCAGGTAGTTAAAAGACACGTTACAAGAAAAAAAAAAAACAACGTGCACAATTGGCCTCAGCTGTGCCAGGTACTTCCACAGCAAACATAAGAGAAAACAATTTAGCACCGAATTCTTTAAATACGAGAACTCAGTATTCAGATGAATAGCCTATGAAGAAAAATACTTCCATGTGAGAAAAAGTACCCAAAGCTACAACAGGAAAGACCTACCCTTGAAGAGTAATTTGCTTGGACAAAGAAGAACCACAGTATACTTGTGACACTTGAGTTTTTGAACTCGGACAGTATATGTGAAACGCCGGTCGGAGTGGCCGTGTGGTTCTAGGCGCTACAGTCTGGAACCGAGCGACCGCTAGCGTCGCAGGTTCGAATCCTGCCTCGGGCAAGGATGTGTGTGATGTCCTTAGGTTAGTTAGGTTTAATTCGTTCTAAGTTCTAGGCGACTGATGACCTCAGAAGTTAAGTTGCATAGTGCTCAGAGCCATTTGAACCGTATATGTAAAACAAGCACCACTGTTCACTATACTTCCAGAGGGAATCAAAATTACTTTGTTCTTGCTAGATCGATCGAAGCTGTTTTTGCGCGCTATTCACTGAATAGTTTTGCTGAGAAGTTTTAGGGGTGAAAGAGCAACTAGCACGGCAGGAACGACGTTTTACAGCCGTGAAACGCCGCAGCATTTATTTCCTCCATAACTGCTCTGTGACAAACATACAAATCACATTATTATTTTTTTTTTTAATGGTTTGAATGACATTTACGAAATTAATAAATCTTTTGGTTAAAAACAGACAGGACAAAGACTAACGACACATTATTTTCCTGATACGTTTGCAACAGCATGTAGGTCACTAATCACACAGAAACAGTCGTAATTCTTTGTAACGTCATTTATATTGCGCAGGTATGGCACTGGAAGAATTTACAAGTTAAAATTCACTCATTACCCATGCAAATACTAATGAAATATGTCATACAAGCAAATGTCTTACTGCTTTCATTAGGCTTGTCTACTTTATGACATTATTATATTCTTTAATTTTCGTGAGCTTCTATGAGGGCCTACATAAACAAAACAACCTTCACTTATTTCTATATAACGTTCATTTTAGACAACAGAGTTATTCGACTGCATCCGTGGCTTTACTACCGACATGACAGATTCATGACCATTGTTTTCGCATTGTATGTTTGCTCTGCTGTTTCCCTCAAATAAACATATAATAATAAGTGAATTAGTTAATGAAAATTTGTCCTTACTGCCCCACGTTACCACGTTATTTTTTGTTTTCTATTGCTGGTGATGCTTTCAGTTCTCTATAAATATTTTTATTTCTTTAATAATGCAGACTCATATTATAATACTATCCAGAAAAAATTTGTTATCGTTACTGAATCTCATCACAGTGTAACATGTGATGGACAGAGGCGATAACAACTTTGTTGTAGGTTCCACTCTGTGGAACTGGCGGCTGTCTAGGGGAGGGTCTTACACTATGGATAGGCGTGGAGGGGGGTGAATGGGCGGGACTTCTTCCGGGTGAAATCCTGGCGTTAAGGGCATGTATTAGTTTCATTTTATTGCTGAAGTGAAATATTTTGAATGTTTAAATATCTATGTTTGTGGGTGTATTTAGTGACATCATGGCTGCCATATTGTATACACTAGGAGTAGGGGTGTCCACCAACTTGCTGATGTAACGAGTCAGAGCAGATGGGCAGAATCAGACACTTCTGTATTGCTCAGTCAACTAATATAACGTGGAACCAAATAAATGAGTTGTGCAGAATGTATTGTGCTCCATCATTCTTATTCGCCAGATTATCAAAGACAGATAAAAGCAGATTCAAATTTTGTACCGTCATCCATCAAATTGTTGTTAATCTGATGTATATTAATTTGGTTGGGGCATAAGTTCATAGCATTTTTCTGTAAGTTTAATAAACACAACAAATACATATAACAGAGACTTTAGTCATCAGTAATATAGTCTCGTTCACTATTTACAATCTGTCAATGCTGAGGTAACTTTTTAATTTTGCGACTGTAAAAATCATGTGGTTTTGAGGCGGACAACTTGTCAATGCATGTTCGGAGCACATCTGGAAATGTAGTTCCTTGAAAGTTGTTCAATACAGAGCTGAAAAGGTGAAAATATGAGGACACAAGATCAGGTAAATAAGATGAATGTGACATGACTTCCCACCCCAACTCCCGTATGATGTTTTTTTATCAGTCTAGGATAATGCGGACGGTCATTATTAAGTGGCATCACTTAACACAGTCTCTTTGGTAGAAGTTCTTGGATTGCATGTGCAAGACATCTCAGTTGTTGACAATAAATGTCAGTAGTAATGGTTAAACCACAAGGATGCAATTCCTAGTACATCACGCCGTTGCTATTCCACCAGATGCTTAACATTATCTTTTCTGGATGCATGCATGTCTTCGTACAAGAAGTTGTTTCTTTGTTTGAGCTCAACCGCTCCTTACTTTTCCATATGTTAGCATAAAGATATCATTTCGTGTTGCCAGTAATGATACAGGATAGGTAGAATCAGTGTTGTTCACAAGGCAGTTGATGACAAGCAAGCAGAGATGCACATATGACCACCTGCTGATTTTTGTGATTTTGGCTTAGAGCACATGGCACAGTTGCTCCCTATTTTTGAACCTTCTCTGTTGCATGCAAATGTCACATGATGATGGAATGACCATCAAATTTGCCAGTTCTTGAGTACATTGAGATGGATCATTGTGGACTAATGTGTGTAAATAGACCTCATCAAATCTTAAAGCTCTTCGTGAATGTGGAGAGTCACTAATGTCAAAACAATGCCTCTTAAAATGAGACAACAATTTTCTTGTTGTGCTCTGTCCAGTGACATTATCCCCATAAAAGGTACAAATGTTTCTGGCTGCCTCCACTGCTGTCACCCTCCTATTTAACTCAAACAGAAAAATATGTCACAAATGTTCCGATATCTCAACTTGGAACTCCATTTTCTAGTGTCTGCAGGTCCACTTATTATCTCCACATGGCAATATGTAAACCAGAATCATTAGATTTTTGTGGAAGAGCCTTTTTCCCAAGGCAGCAGAGAAGAGTCAGGGGAAAGCTTAAACTTGGAATCAATTTGTAAGCGATATTTTTATTTATTTGCTGTAAGAATGTTCTGTAGGTCCTTACTAAGATCCTCTCACCATATATTATGACAAATGTTTACAATATAGCATTATAATACCAGGGTTGTTCAATAATTAAACATACAAATAGCTGTACAGCAAAAAATGAAGTCAAAAGTATTATTGTCTGTTTTTCCACTAATCCCTACCAACTTGTACATATCTCATCTTCTTATGAGTCATCTTATCACTACAGCAAAGAATTTATATTGATTTCATGATGACTTTTGTACTTTTTTTCTTTGGTCCTTTATTGTCATTGACGTTTTGATGCCACCCAAACTTACATCAGACCAAACAGATAAATATCTGGAAGCGAAAGATCAGGGCTGTAAGCAGCATGAAGTAGAAACTGCTATCCCTCTTTGCTAATATTTCCAACATGATGTGTGCAATATTAGTTCAAGCATTATTTTTAAGAGGTACCACACCTTTCCCCTACCATCCCAATCGTCTTCTCTTCAGTTGACCCCCCACAGTCCTTTTGTGGGTACATTTATGGTGTGCATGGGATCTCAAGCTATTGCAGTCTCCTTTCCTTTCCTTTGAAGGCTTTATTACCATCCCTGTTCCTCTCCCTCCCTATCCTTGCTCCTTTGTCCCTGCCCCCTCTTTTCCCTCTTGGTGGACTTCTTTATGTTAACCTGGCTATTCTTCTGGCTTTGTTTTGGTCTGTGGTCTTGTTTAGTTTGCTGTTTCCATGTTCTTTACGGTGTTTTTGTTCTCCTTGGGGTTTGACCTCCATGTCCAAAATTTTCCATTCAGTGTGAGCCATTTGGGGCTAAACTCCCTACCTAGCTTCCATGGTGCAGGTTCCTTTCCCCCTCCCCTCCCCTTTCCCTTTGCGCCCTGGCCTGCTAGGTCACCAGCACGGTAGCCAGTCCGTGTGGTGGGGCTGTTAAGTACCCACTTGCCTGAGCCCCCTGAAACTGCAGGGATCACACTACTAGTACTGGAGCTGTTAACGCCTCGTGTATGCCCAGGAGTCAATGCTCATCGTTTTGGGGCACCAGAACTCCCGGCAATGGCCGCCGTGCTAGATGGCTCTTGCTGTGGCTGAGTGGCGCCCACGGGGCGAGCCCCTGATCGGAGTGGGTGGTACTAGGGTGGACGCCTTGCGCATGAAGTGACAAAAGCTTTATCATCCTGGCCATTCCATGGCCGTCTCTAAGAGTGCTAGCAGACATGACACTCCTTCTAATCGTTCGGCCTTCCCCTCCCTGGCCACCCCCTGGGAGGAGGGGCTAGCTCACCAGCTTGGGTTGAAACCCTTCCCTCAGTACCTGGTTTGTACCAGGACGTATGGTGGTTGTTTTGCCACAACCAAGCCTTTGTTTTTTGTGGAGACGATTGAAGATAAGTATGGTGAAGTTGAATCAGTGAGTAAAATGTGATATGGTGCTTTGCTCATCAAGACATCTTGTGCTGCCCAATATGGCGTGCGTGCTTGTGACCATCTCAGTGACGTCCCAATCTCCATCATGCCCCACCAATCTTTGAACTCTGTACAGGGCATTATTTTCCACTGAGATCTTCTTCTACAAACTGACAAGGAGCTCCGCGCTAACCTTGAGTGGTGAGGGGTTCCTTTTATCCGCCATGAGCAGCGAGGCCTTCCAAACAATCGCATCACTACAGCCGCCTTTATCCTGACCTTCAGGGGGGATGTCCTCCAAGAGACGGTCAACATAATAGTGTAGCAGTTTGGTGTAAAACCTTATATTCGACCACTGATGAGATGTTTTAAATACTTAAGGTTTGGACACGTCTTCCCGCTGCACCACCAATCCCTTCCATGAGGATTGTGTCTGTGCTTCCCTTCCATGAGGATTGTGTCTGTGCTCCCCCGCCAATGTGTGTAAGTTGTAATGGACAGCGTTTACCACGCTCATCTACATGCCTGATGTTTGTGAAAGAAAGAAGGATTCAAGAGTACAAAACCTTAGATCAGCTCACCTAAACTGAGGCTCGTCAAAAATATGACCGGCTCCATCCTGTGTCTATGACCTTTACTTTTGCTTCAATTACATCCATTCCCTCTGCTACCCCCTCCTCTTCCCAGCCCCACCCCATTCACCCCATTCCTTCAGCCTCCCCCTCCCACTCTCCCGCTTCCCCTTCCCCTCAGTGCCCATACCCACCCCTTCGGGTGCTGCTCCCCCTCCCCCACTGGAGAAGTGCTCCCCTCCTTCGGCGGCTGCCGGTACTGGAACTCCCTCCTGGGACCCCTCTTCCCAGCACCCCTCTGAAAGGTGATCTACTGCTCCACATCGGCAGCGTGATCTGAAGCCGGTGGGTGCCAAGATTGCCCGGTGTAATTCTGTGCCTGCCCTCACTTAAGTCTGCCCTTCTCTTCATTCCCAAGAGGAGGAGCAGAAACGCAGGAACAAGGGCAAGGCCCCTCTGTGCCCCCTGAGGTGCAGCCTTCCCCTCCTATGTTACCAACAGTGTCTGACCCCACCTATATTGATATCACCCCATCCTTATCGGTGTCGCAAAGCGACTCGGTGGCGTGACCGACTCCAGTCCATTCGCTTCCACTTTGGTCTCTGGTTTGCGAACCCTCCAGTGGAATTGTTATGGATATTTGCGTCACCTTCTAGAGTTGCAGCCCCTTCTTTCCTTCTACTCTGCCACTTGTATTGCGCTCCAGGAGACCTATTTTGTCAATTTGTACTCACCGTCCCTTGCGGGTTTCTGGTGGTGTTTGCACCTTGGTCCGCAAGGACATTGTTAGTAAATGGGTTCCCCTCCATACTACTCTGGAAGCCATTGCTGTCAGGGTCCATCTGGCCACTCCAATCACAATCTGTAATCCTTACCCCCCACCTGACAGGCCGCCCAAATCCCATGCCCTCACCACACTTCTTCAGCAACTCCCTTCTCCCTTCCAGTTATTAGGGGGTTTTAATGCCCACAACCCTCTTTGGGGAGCCATAAGACTACTGTCCTTGCCAGGACAGTTGAAGCTGTTCTGGCAGGGCTTGACCTCTGTTTACTTAACACAGGTGCTCCCACATACTTTAGTGTGGCGCACGACACTTTCTCAGCCGTTGACCTCTCCATCTGCAGTCCCGACCATCTTCCCTCCATTCAGTGGGGCATCCACGATGACTTATGTGACAGCAACCATTACCCAATTTCCAGAATGAGACTTTCACTCTGCAGCAGACAAGATACTGGCAGAAGTAAAGCTGTGAGGACCGTGCGTGAGTCGTGCTTCGGTAGCTCCGGTGGTAGAGCACTTGCCCGCGAAAGGCAAAGGTCCCGAGTTCGAGTTTTGGTCGGGCACACAGTTTTAATCTGCCAGGAAGTTTCATTACCTAAGTGTTTTGACCTTCTTTCAGTGTCTCTCTCTCCATCACCCTCCCAGGTAGGCCATATCTAAGGCTGATTGGAGTGCCTTCTCCTCTGTTCCCAACCCCCCTCCCCTGTATTGCCACACAACAGTGTTGATGAATCTACTCAGACCTTGACTGCCTGTATCTTCAGCAATCCCTTCTTCTACAGGTTCCCCCCGCCAGAAGATGGTCCCTTGGTGGACTCCAAAATTGCTGCAGCCATAAAAGACCGCCCCCTTGCCCTTCAACACTTCAAGCGGCACCGTTCTACTGCTATTCTTCTGGTCTTTAAACGACTCCACACCTGCTGCCTAATCAAATTTCAGAAGCATATTTGCTGGGAACAATATGTAGCTGTCACAAGACCCCACTCTCCCTCCTCACAAGTCTGGGGGAAACTCCACTGAATTTTTGGCCACCATCCTCCCACCGAGGTTGCAGGAATTTCTGTGCATGGTGTTGTGCTTACCGGATGTTGTGGCAGAAAATTTCGCTCAACACTTTGCTCAAGCTTTGGCATCGGCTCAGTATCCGCCCATGTTCCTTCTCCTGAAAGAGTGTTCAGAACGAATGCCTTTGTCTTTTGTTTCTTGCTGCTCAGAACCATATAATGCCGCATTCAGTTATTGGGGATTTGCCAGTGCCAGTGCCCTTGCCCTTTGTCCTGACACGGCTCCTGGACCGGATTGGATACATAACTAAATGCTCCAACACTTATCAGTGGCTGGCCACCATGGTATACTGACGCAGGGTTCCGTGCTGAGCGTCCCTCTCTTTCTCATAGCCATTAATAGTCTGGTGACAGCTGTTGGACCGACAGTGCCCCCCTTTTTGTATGCTGACAATTTTTGTATCTACCTCGCCTCCTCCTTAATGGGCACTGCAGAACGGTGTCTACAGGAGGCAATCTGTCGGGCCCACTCATGGGCTCTCTCCCATGCTTTCAATTTTCGGTGGCCGAGACTTGTGTTGTGCATTTCTGCTGTTGCCGTACAGTCCATCCCTATCCGGAACTATTCCTCGATGGCCAGTCCCTTGAGGTGGTGGACACCCATCGCTTCTTGGATATGGTCTTCGATGTCCGGTTGACATGGCTCCCTCACCTTCGCCAGCTGAAGAGGACGTGCTGGTCCCATATCAGTGTTCTTAGGTGTCTGTGCAATACCACCTGGTGTGCAGACCGCTCTGTTCTCTTGCGATGATATCAAGCATTGGTCCAGTCTCGTTTAGACTATGGAAGTCCTGTCTATGATTCTGCATCGCCTCCGAAACTGCAGATACCAGACCCCAACCACCACTGTGTGGTCCGACTTGCAACTGGTACCTTCTGGACTAGCCCCGTAATTAGCATTCTCGCAGAGTTTTGCACCAACAGCTGATGTCTTACGTGCTCCGCATTTGCTGCCCCCCCCCCCCCCCCCCCAAGCACCCTAATAATGGTCTCCTTTATCCAGACATGGAGATCACCCTGCCGCAGCGGCAGCCACTATGTGGGCTTACCATGGCTGTCCGCATTCAGTTGCTATTTTCTGAGCTCCAGCAGTTGCCTTTACCACCTCTCTTCTCCGCTGATGCATGTACGCCTCCATGGTGCGTCTCTCAGCCGCAACTCTGTCTTGACCTCTCAATCGATTCAAAGGATTCTGTCTCTCTAATGGCTCTTCGTCACCAGTTCTACTGTCTCCTCAGTTCTTTTCAGGGTTCAGAAGTGATCTGTACTGATGGCTCCATGGTTGCTGGCTGCATTGGTTTTGCTTACACATATGCGTGACTCACAGAACTTCATTCCTTGCCAGTTGGCTGTAGTGTTTTTACTGCAGAATTGGTAACCATCTTGTGTGCACTGGGCTATATCCGCTTCTGCTCAGGACTATCCTTCACTATCTGTAGTGTCTCATTGAGCGGTTTGCACGCTATTGGCCAGTGCTTCCATCCCCACCCGTTGGTCATCGCTATCAAGGACTCCCTTTCTCTCCTTGCTCAACATGGATGCTCGGTGGTTTTCATTTGGTCCCCAGGCCATGTTGGGGTTCCTTGCAGTGAACTTGCTGATCGGCTGGCTAAATTAGCTACTACCAGGCCATCTCCTGCTATTGGCATTCCGGAAATAGTCCTTCGCTCGGCATTATGTCATCAGGTTTTGGGCCTTTGGGATGCAGAATGGAGCACTTTTTCTTTGCCAAACAAGCTCATGGCAATTAAGGATTCTACAACTCCATGGTGGTCCTCCTTACGGGCCTCTGTCATCCTCTGCCGGCTCCGCATCGGCCATACTTTTTTTATTCAGTCATCTCCTCCGTCATGAGGATCCCCCTCTCTGTCGTTGTGGATCGATGGTGACTGTGGCTCACATCTTATTGGACTCCCCCACCTTAGCCACCCTACAATGGACTTATAGCTCTCCAGAATCACTATCCCTGGTGTTGGCAGCCATTGCCTCAGCGGCGGATCTCGTTTTACGTTTTATTCATGATGGGGTTTTTTATTGCTTTATTTAAGGGAGGGGCCTTCCACCTTATCACTGAGTGGAGGGGATGACAGCCCTCTTGCTCCCCCCTTTGCCCCAACTGGACTGTCTTCAACTGGGCTTGGTGGTTTACCCCAGCCTTCTGCCTTCCCACTCCTTTCGTTACGGGGTCTGTTATGTCTTGAGCGTCTCTCTTGTCTCCTGTGCTTCTTCCTTCCCACCCCTGTCATTAGTCACTTTCTTTCCCTCACATCTTCTTCCGCCGTTTTCCTTCCTTCCCTTAGTTTCTCATTTATGAACATTGTAGTTGCCTCTCCTAATGTGGGATTTTATCGGTTTTGGTTAATCCAAGGTCGGAGGGACTGATGACTGCATAGTTTGGTCCCTTCTACAACCAACCAATCTTCAGTTGAGGCATGACCTTGTTTTTAATCATGCCCGAGATGTGGATACTGTTAGAAGCACATTTCTCCTCCTCCTCCTCCTCCTCCTCCTCCTCCTGTCAGAACTTGTTAATTGCCCAAATAACTTCAAAGTACTCCTTCTCAGTTGTATAGTAGTTCATCTTGAAATTGGAGAGGACCTGGAAGTTTAGCTGCCACCTTCTTAGCACCTTCCTGAATTTTTATTAGAACTGATTCTAGCCCAAAGCTGCTGACATCGGTGTGAAGTTCTGTCTCACCATTCTTGTCATACAATACAAGAACCGGAGAGAATGTTAGTGTCTCCTTAAGGAGAAGGCAGAGACCACTAGGAGCTATGAAGGCAGCCTTTCCCCAATCAGCCTCATCAACCTCCATTTGCCAATAGCCTTTCTGCAATTCCATAGTTGAGAAATACTTTCCTCTCTCAAGCAGTCCAAGTTTTCATCAATGCATGACAGTGGATAGATATATTTTTGTGTGTGACTTGGTTCAGTCCTCAATAGTTGATGCAGAAATGCCATGCACGGCTCTCCTCCTTCACAAGCACCACTAGAGGGGACCAAGAACTCTCTGAAGGCTCAGTGGTGCCGTCTTGCTGTTCTCCTATTTCAAGTTATGTATGCTTCAGCCAGTGATACCCCTATACAAACGCTAGCTAATTGGGGAATGATCCTCCATGTTGACATGGTGTTTTACCATGAATTGCTTGGTCTCTCTTATCACCACTCCAGATTTGACAGACTCTGGAACATGAAGCAGAATACATGTGACTTGCCGACGTAATTCCTCGCTCAGACAAGATCCTATTGCAGCACTATTCTTCGTTAAAGATACTAAGGTGCCCTTCCTGGGCAGGTTCAGCTGTCCCTATGCATGATGATTAGGGAAGAGTTGTGGCTGCTCATGACATTTAGTGGTCAAAAGTTGTCCCTGAACACCTGCAATGCTTATGATCATTGCTGGCATGTAGGCAACTTGTGTGAGACATGCACAGCTTTTTGCATTCGACAAAAGCTTCAAAGTTTAGTTGTGAATGTTAGTTAATGACTGGATCTCGCCTCATTGATGATGGCATGATAATAAAGCCTTCAGTGGCAAACAAAAAGTGCCCAAAGCAACCTTTGTTAATTGTGCTTGTTGTAATTGCTTTGGGGATTTTTTGGGGAAAACTTCAGTGTGTATTGAAAGTATAGGATGATGGCAAATGGAGATTGTGGGTTTGACACATTAGACAAGACACTAATCCGTTGAGTTAGAAATTGAAGCTGCATGCGAGATTGATTGGGCTAGATATATCATAATTTATTTTTTGTCCTCTGAATCAATAATGTGCATGACATGCACATGGTGATGCACATACATAATTTGATGTTGGATATTACAATAATTTGCTGGCATGAATTAATATGCCGAAAGTTTACACAAACATGAGTTTACATACATATTTTCTGAGAAGTTACGAACACACAAATTACATACTCGGTTACACATTTGTATTTTAGTGCTGTATTCCTCTCACTCTTACACACAACAGTAGCTGGTTGGATATTCTTTCTGCACTTAATTTGCTTCATAGCAGATGATATAGCTGCAAGATTTTTGCACATACTTGCATTAATGTTTTACTCTTTACAAAAATCTTTGCTGCACTTTGTTTCATGTTTCTTTCCACACATGTGGAGCAAAAACTCACTTGCACTGTAGAAACAATGAACAAGTAGGAATGATTTTAATTTTTTATTAAATACAGTCAGGAACTTACTGTTTGTTATTTCTGATAGCAGCCTGATGTATATTTTAATGCCTTTGTTGAAAGAAAAGTTTTTAATCACAGAGGTGTGCATTTCTTTAACATGGAGTTTCATTTTCTGCTTTGTACGATAGGCATGGGCATTTACATTTTTATTAAATTTTGTAATATTACTTTTTACAAATTTGCATAGTTCTAGTATATACAGTCTGCCAAGAAGTAAGATGAGCAACTTCTGGAAGAGAGGTCTGCAGCTATCAGTCGGCATTGCCTTATTCATTATTCTTATAGCTCTCTTTTGGGTGAGGAGAATGTTTGGGCTATGTGTAGAGTCTCCCCAGAATATAATACCATACTGCATTACACTGTGGAATTGTGCATAGTAGGCTGTGTGAACAGTTTCTGGGCTTGTGCAGTATGCAAGGATTCGTAGGGCTTAGCACACTTTGTTTAGCTTACTATTATTTTTTATTAATGTGTGTTTGCCATTTTAGATTTTCCTGAATCCATAGGCCTAGAAATCGTGTTTCTGTATTTGGGGATATTTGGGAACACTGTAATTTCATATCAGCCATAATTTTATTTGTTCTTAGGTGGAAGTTTAGGTAAGTGGTTTTCTTTGTGTTAACTATGAGCTTGTTTTTCTCAAACCAATCGCCAAGTTTGTCTGTATTTCCATTTATGGCCTCTTGGAGTTCATGTTCATTTTTGCTTGTTATGAGGATACTGGTATCATCTACGAAGAGTGTACTGGTGCTGGCATTGATGTTTGACAGTAGGTCGTTTATCTACACAAGGAAGAGCACTGGTCCAAGTATTGAGCCTTGGGGCACACCTTGTGTAATATTTCAATAGTCAGAGTAGTATGTTTCGATATGTCCTTGATTGTTATGTTTTATTGACACTTTTTGTTTTCTATTTGTCAGGTATGAGCTGAACCAGTTTAGTGGGGTGCCTCTTATGTCATATGACTCCAGTTTGTTGAGAAGAATCTTATGGTGTATGACATCAAATGCCGTGGACAAATCTAGGAAGATCACAACTGCTTTTTGTTTTTTGTCTAGAGCATCAAGGGTGGAGTGTAAACACTCATACATGAGGATGTCGTGGATTTGTTTTTTGTGAAACCATGCTGGGCATTACATAGTATCTGGTTCTTATCAAGAAAATTTATTAGTCTTTGGTGAGCTAATCTCTCCAGGAGTTTACCAAACACAGGTAACAGTGATACGGGTCCGTAATTTTCTGCATTGAGTTTTTCACCTTTCTTAAGGATTGGGATGACTTTAGCAACTTTCTTGCAATTTGGAAATGTACTTGCCATCAACGAAGAGTTATACACATTTGAGAGTGGGAGATCTATTTTGTTTATGCAGTTTTTGATGATAAAATCTGGGATGTCATCGATTCCAGATGAGAATTTATTCTTGAGGTACTTTGCACTCAATACAATTTCTTCAGCAGAAGTTTCCCAGAAGAATATAGATTCTACAGGAGTTGTTATTTTGTCTTGTCTGTTGGGTGTGGGTTTGTTGATGCTTTGTAACAGATTTTTAACAATATTTTCATAGTAATTGTTGAACATATTTGCAATTTCTTGTGGATTAGTAACTCTTGTATTGTTGTGGATCAGAATAGTGTTTTCATGTCTAAGTGGCTGTTGATTTGTTTCGTTCCTTTGATGTTCCACACTGCCTTGGTTTTGTTTTGCTATTTGATTTGCTAGTGCTATGACTTTAAGGATTTTGACGTATTGCTTGATATGTATTTCTTGAGATGGGGTTGTTATTGTTTAGGTACTTCAACAGATCTCTCTTCCTTCTGCTGGAAATCTTTATACTAGTTGTTATCCATGGCTTCTTAAGGGGTTCTTTTGGTGTGTTGTGTTTGAGTTTAGGAGGAAAGGCAATATTGAAGTGATATATAAATGTGTTTAGGAATGAGTCCATGTTGTTGTCTGTATTGTCTGCTTCATATACTGTGTTCTATGTTTCTGCTGCTAAGGAATCATTGAAGATTTTCATGTTTTCATTGCTGTAATTTCTTACTTTAGTTATGTATTTGTTGTTGCAGTCTAAGGGGAGAACATTTGTAAGGTATAGGACTTGGCCACAGTGATCACTATAGCCTGTGTCCAGAGGTTCGACTTTCTGGTAGGGACAGTTTACAAATATCTGATCAAGTATGGTTTGGTGTTGGTTTTGCACCTTGTGGGGAATGTTACTGTGGGATTCAGACTGAATGAGTTAGTGAGATTCATCAGGGATTCTTTCACACACCCTGTAGACTGGAAATCAACATTGAAATCACCACATAAAATTAGTACCTTTTTGTTTTGATGAAGTTTGTTTAGGATTATTTCAAGGTTTTTTAGGAAGACACATACATTGCCTGTTGGAGGACGATAGATACATGTTATGATTGTATTTGATTCTGGAATTTCGATTACAGCTGCCTCAAAATCGTTTTCTTTATTTAAGTGGTCAAACTGGTCAAAACGTCTATAGTTTACGGATTTTTTTATAAATATGACAGCACCTCCACCCTTTTGACCTTATGGTGTGTGGTGGAGGGTACTTCTGGTACCATTAACTGATCCCCACTCCCTCCTTTCCCTGTACCACTCACGAATGGCATGTGGGAAGAATGAGTGTCAGTAAGCCTCTGTATTAGGTCTGATTTCTCAATTTTTTTATCATGTTCATTTCGCAAGATGTGTGTGGAAGGAAGTGGTATGTTGCCCAACTCTTAGTGGAAAGTACTCTCTCAATATTTTAGTAGTAAACCTCTTCGTGATGTGCAATACCTCCCTAGTAACGTTTGCCATTGGAGTTTGTTGAGCATATCTATAACACTCTTATGCCAACTAAATGGTCTTGCTGTGAAATGCAGCACTGGATCCCAGATTGATGACTAGTAATCAAGAATTGGTCGAGTTATACTTACTTAAGATTCTTGCTGTGAATCTCAGTCTGGCATTTGCTTTCATTACTGTTTGGTTTGTGTGTTCATTCCAATTAAGGTCACTCTGGATAGTTAATCCTAGATATCTTACAGTATATACTTTTCCCAGCAATTTTCCATCAGTAGTGTAGTTGTGTAATAGTGAACTTCTTTTCCTATGTACAAGTAATATTTTATGCTTGTGTTCAGTGTTAACTATCAGAGTCTGTACCATTCATCAATCTTCTGTAGGTCATTTTGCAGATTGATATTGTCTTGTGGCACTGCTACATTCTTACAGACAACCATTTCATTTGCCAACTGTTTTATAGAGCTTTTGACACTTTCTACTTGAACATTTATATACATTGTAAACAGTAACGTTCCTATCATACTACTTTGAAGTACTCCAGAAAACCTTTACATCTGTAGGTTTTGCTACATTAACATGAATCCAGTTGCAAATCTGGTCCGACACTTGGTAAGCTCACTAGAAAGTAGTGTGGGTGGAGTGTGGTACAGTTTCAAATGCCTTCCTGAAGTCAGGGAACACTGCATCAGTCAGAGCAGTGCTGTGGCTCTCATTGTGGAACAGAGTGAGCCAAGTTTCCCAAGATCTCTGTTTGCAGAATATATGTTGGTTTGTATCGAGGAGATTTTTGTTCTCTAAAAACGTTATAATTCTTAAACATAAAACATGTTCCATAATTCTGCAACAGTTTGTTATCAGGATATTGGTCTATAATTATGTGCATCTATCACATGACTCCTCTTGGAAACGGGAATTTGCACTTTTTTTTCCAGTCGCTAGGTACCCTGCGTTGCTCCAACAAGTTACTATAAACTGCTGATTGAAGGGACGCAAGTTCTTTCTCGTGTTTCTAAAATCTTACAGATATGTCATTTGGTCCTGATACCTTTCCATTACTAAGCGGTTGTAGGTGCCTTTCTGTTCTGCGATCTTCTCAATATCTGTCATTTTGATGTTCATATAATGATTAAAAGGAGGGGCTGTTTCATGATCTTCATTGGTGAAACAATATCGAAATACCGAATTCAGTATTTTGTCCTTCTTATGGTTATCTTCCACCTCTGAGTTTGTATGGTCACTTAGATTATTTCGAACCATTTACTGATTTTATGTAAGACCAAAACTTGTTAGGGTTTTCAGTCAGATTGGTTGACGAAATTTTACTTTCATAGTCATTGAACACTTCTCTTATTGATCGCCTTACGCACATTTTCACTTTATTCAACTTTTGTTTGTCTCCTAGGTTTTGACTTCTCTTGAATATGTCATGAAACTCTCTGGTACCATGCACCGCGGAATTTGAATCCGCGCCAGACATCTTGGACGTCGAAGATTCATACAGGCCTCTGCACCATTGCACCGTAAGCTGTGGTGGCATGCGCCTCCTGGCCCGCTTTTAGCGTAAGGGCGCCACAGTGGAACACATGGTCCCAGTGGCCAATAGCGGCACCCCTGATAGCATACTTAAGCGCCTCCTCACGCTCAGCAAGCAGTTTAATATCACGTGAGTCTCAGGACATATCGCCTCAGACAGCGTATTGACTTTCGTGTTTCAATTCCAGTGGACGTGGTTGTCTGGTTTGGTTCGTTACTCTTTTGTCTGTTCTTGTTGTGTCGTAAGGTCCTCCGTTGGTCGTGTCCGCCATCTCCTGTTGTGTTGTTCGTGGGCCGCTCCGCGGGTCCCGCCTCTTTTCCATCACTAGTACCCTGCGACTGTTCTGGTTGCTGTTCCAACACACTCTTTGTTTACAGAAGTTTTTTAACATGCATATTAAACCACAGAGGTCATTTCTCATCCCTTTAGCCTTAACTCAGAACATAGTTATCTAAGGCATATTGAATAATGCTTTTGAATTTTTTCCCATTTGTGCTCCACCTTGATCCTTAGTGCTGAATATTTGTTGTTGACTACTCTGATACTCTACAATTTGTATCCTGTCATTTTTGCTAAGCAAAAATATTTATCTGCCTTTCTTAACAGTTCTTATAATACCAACAGTCATAGTTGCTATCGCGGCTTTATGATCAGTAATACCTTCCTCTTTGTTAACTGATTCAGTAAGTTCAGGTGTGTTTGTAGATAGGAGGTCAAAGGCATTTCCTTCCCAAGATGGTTTTCTAATAATCTGCTCAAAGAAATTTTTGGACAAGCCATTCAGAATCCCTGTCTGCAGTACCAATTTTATGGCATGACACTCTTATCAAGCTGAAGTCACCCCCTATTACAATGGCATGATCAGGAATGTTGCTAATAATAGTCTGCAAGTTCTCTCTGAAGTGCTTCTGAAGTGCTCTACTGCTGCAGCTCCTGACCCAAACAGCCTATAAAAGCATCCTATTACTGTTTTTGACTGACCTTTGCTGCCTAACTTCACCAAGAGCTAGTCACATTCCGAATCCATGATAATCCCGCTAGATATTATTGAATTCTTGACTGCAGTGAATACGCGGCCACCGTGGGTGGTTAACCTATCCTTGCAATAAATATTTCAATCTAAACTTAGGACGTCATCCAAATTTTTGCTTTCTAACACTATCTGTGCATTATAACTTTCAGTAAGCAATACTAATTCGGGGACCTTTCTTTCGATAATCCTGCAATTTACAATTCTGTTCCTCTCTTCTATACCTTACCTGTGAGGATGGGCATTCTCTGAGGACATTTAACTGATGTATCTTTGATTTTGGCAGTCTTTTTCATCTCTGATCCCACGGACAGGTTCCTCACACCTAAAAGTAGCCCCTGTGCACACTACACATGCTCTGCTACACTAGGAGCTGCTTCCTGTGTGTGGTGTACACCTGACCTGTTTAAGGGAACCCTACAGTTCTTCACCCTACAGTGGAGGTCGGGAAATTCAAATCCAATTCTGTAGCAGAATCTTAGAACTTGCACTCTGCTTAAAGCGAAGGATTGTGATTAACACTGGTACAGTGCATCAAATAGTCAGCTTAGCCTAATTATAGAAAAACAAAACAAGAAATGCTTAATTCAATTTTCAAACATACCTTTACAAAGGAAAACCAGAACATTGCCCCAATTTAATCCTCATACCACTGAAAAGCTGAGTGATATAAGTGGTGTTGAGAAATAACTGAAATCATTAAAACTGAACAAAGCTCCAGGACCCAATAGAATCTCTATCAGTTTCTGTACTGAATTTGTGCTTGAGTGAATTCCTCTTTTTAACTATAATCTATCACAGACCTCTCGAACAAAGGTCCATGCCCAGTAGTTGGAAGAAAGCGTAGGTCACATCAGTTTGCAATAGGAGAAGTGGTCCACAAAAC
Source organism: Schistocerca gregaria (assembly GCF_023897955.1). Lineage (NCBI taxonomy): Eukaryota > Metazoa > Arthropoda > Insecta > Orthoptera > Acrididae > Schistocerca > Schistocerca gregaria. The sequence continues at coordinate 536,522,283 of NC_064922.1, forward strand.
TACTGTTGAATATCTTTGACACTGATTTGTTGTAGAATCATAGAACATATTCTGAGCTCAAACATACTGAGGTATCTTGAACAGAATGATCTCCTCAATGCCAGCCAGCATCAATTATGAAAACATAGATCATGTGAAACCCAACTCGCACTTTCTCACTCAACATACTTAAAGCTTTATATCAAGGCAGTCAGGTAGACACAGGATTTCTCAATTTCCAAAAAGCATTTGACTCAGTACCACATCTATGCTTATTATCCAAAGTACAGTAATATGGGGCGTTTAGGATCTCTTGGTAGGGAGGATGCAGCAAGTTATCTTGTATGGATGGTCACTGACAGAAGTAAAAGTAACTTCTGCCCCAAGGAATTGTGTTGGGATCTTTGCTGTTCATGTTGTCTGTTTATAATCGTGTGCTCAATTTGAAAATAGCAACATCAGACTCTTTGCAGCTGATGTAATTGCCGATAATGAAACAAGTTGCATAAATATTCAGTTAGATGTTGATAAGATTCAAAGTGGTGCAAAGATTGGCACTTTGCTTTAAATGTTCAGAAATGTAAAATTGTGTACTTCTTAACAATGTGAAGAAACCTGGCTATGATATCAGTCACAGTTAGAATTGGTCAGCTCTTACAAATAGTTGGGTGTAACACTCTGTAGGGACATGAAATTGAATGATCGCATAGGCTCAGTTGTGGGTAAAGTAGGTGGGAAACTTTGGTTTATTGACAGAATACTGTGGAAATGTCATCAGTCTACAAAGGAAATTGCTTCCAGATCACTTGTGTAACCCATCCTAGACCTTGGCTCAAGTGTTTGGGACATGTACCAACTAGAACTAACAGGGGATGTTGAACATATACAGAGGAGAACAGCACGAGCTGTCAGAGGTTTGTTTGACCCTTGGGGCAACGTTACAGAGTGCTGAAGAAACTGAACTGGAAGACTCTTGAAGACAGATATAAACTATCCCGACAAAACCTACTTACAAAATTCAAGAACTAGCTTTAAATGAAAGCTCTAGGAATGTACTACAACCCCCTTCATATATTTCCTATATGGAACTTGAGGTCAAAATTAGATTAATTGCAGCGTGCAAGGAGGCATTGAAGCAATTATTCTTCCCATGCTCCATATGTGAATGGAATGGGAAAAAGCCCTAGTAACTGGTACAGTGGGATGTACCCACTGGCTTGCACATCATATTGGTCTGCAGAGTATAGATTTAGATGAAGATTTGTGAAGCTCTGATCTTTCGCAGTGTATGATTGCTTGTGATGCCAGCAACAAGTCCAATGTGAGATCATTATCAGGATTAAATTCTGTTAAAATGACAAATTCAAGGGTCTGTGCTTTATCCCAAATAGTTATTATTGCAATCCATGTTCTTCATGGCTACGGCATTTTTAGGAACAACCTTGCCCGCTGTGCAGTGATGAGTTTTGCCCACAGGTCAGCTGTAATCATTTGCAGTTGGTTGGCATGAATAGGACCATTGTGATCGTTGAGATCTTGCAGTGTAATAGCCTAGTGACAGTCGTATTTCTCTGCAGTTGCATACAGTGTGTCTGTATATGTATGAATGGGTGTGTGTGTGTGTGTGTGTGTGTGTGTGTGTGTGTGTGTGTGTGTGTGTGTGTGTGCGCGCGCGCGTATATACCTATCCTTTTTTCCCCCTAAGGTAAGACTTTCCGCTCCCGGGATTGGAATGACTCCTTACCCTCACCCTTAAAACCCACGTCCTTTCAACTTTCCTTTTCCTTCCCTCTTTCCTGACGAAGCAGCCGCCAGTTGCGAAAGCTGAAATTCTGTGTGTGTGTGTTTTATTCATTGTGCCTATCTACCGGCGCTTTCCCGCTTGGTAAGTCTTGGAATCTTTGTTTTTAATATATTTTTCCCATGTGGAAGTTTCTTTCTATTTTATTTACATCATTATATATATATACAAAACACACACACAGAATTACGAGCTTTCGCAACTGGCAGTTGCTTCGTCAGGAAAGAGGGAAGGAGAGGGAAAAATGAAAGGATGTGGGTTTTAAGGGAGAGGGTAAGGAGTCATTCCAATCCCGGGAGCGGAAAGACTTCCCTTAGGGGAAAAAAAGGACAGGTGTACACTCGCGCGCACACACACACACACACACACACACACACACACACACACACACACACACACACATCCATCCGCACATACACAGACACAAGCAGACATATTTTCAAAATATGTCTGCTTGTGTCTGTGTATGTGCGGATGGATATGTGTGTGTGTGTGTGTGTGTGTGTGTGTGTGTGTGTGTGTGTGTGCGCGAGTGTACACCTGTCCTTTTTTTCCCCTAAGGGAAGTCTTTCCGCTCCCATGATTGGAATGACTCCTTACCCTCTCCCTTAAAACCCACATCCTTTCATTTTTCCCTCTCCTTCCCTCTTTCCTGACGAAGCAACTGCCAGTTGCGAAAGCTCGTAATTCTGTGTGTGTGTGTTTGTGTGTTTTGTTCATGTGCCTGTCTGCCGGCGCTTTCCCGCTTGGTAAGTCTTATCTTATTTTTCTGGAATTTCTCCAATTTGTTGAGCCTCTGTTGTTCTCAAACCATATATGGGCTGTTCCATCCTTGAAAAAGTATACATGCCAAACACATCTTTTCATCCCACTTGTTATCCGCCCCGATAGCTGAGTGGTCAGCATGACGGATTGCCCTCCTACAGGCCCGGGTCCGATTCCCAGCTGGGTCGGGGATTTCCTCCACTCAGGGACTGGGTGTTGTGTTGTCTTCATCATCATTTCTTCCCCATCTGGCACGCAGGTCGCCCAATGTGGCATCGAATGTAATAAGACCTGCACCAAGGTGGCCGGACTTGCCCCGCAAGTGGCCTCCTGACCAATGACGCCAAATGCTTATTTCTGTTTTCCATCCCACTTGTTGCACATGGCAACTCAGTTGAATCTTTTCAATCATTTTGTCAGGTCATTACCAGCTTATCAAGATAACACTGAGGGATACCTGATATGCAGCTGACTTACTGCTGTTTAGGAATCCAACTCTCCCCTGAATATGCAGCTTTTGGGAGTGATCTACTGCTTGTATTTCAGTTGCTGTACATGTAGGTGATGGCTTTTATGTTGTTTAATTGGAGCCGTGTAAATGTTTTGAAGTTTCTGGTATCTCCACCAAACAGTATCATATTGAAACCAAAGTCAAGTCCAAATCTGAAGGCATTGAAGTACACCTCAGAACTGACCTCACTGATGGATAGTGCAGCTATTTATACAAACATTAAATAGTCCAGAATGTACAAATATTACAAACAAGATAATTTAAGAACTCTCCAGAAATGATGAATACTAAATAATAACTTACAGACCGAGAAGTAACAAGGAAGTAGAAGAATACACAGACATACATGGTTACATGAGAAAATGGAGACTTAAATCTTATGGACACATTAAAATAATGGCACGCACTAGGTTGACAAAACAAATAGTAGAATTCTACGAAAACAGAAGCAAGTCCAAAACTGAGCCAATGAAATAGATTGCTGCAATTAAGGAGGATCTTAAAGCAGCTGGCATAATTCAGGCAGACCTTACAGGTAGGAAAACATTCAGACAAAATATATTTGATTGGAAAGTTGGTCAGAAGGATTAGAAAACAGACTGGAACACCGTGGTCTGATGAAAGAAAAAGACTTCATTCTGAAAGGATGAAACAAATTTGGGCACAAAGAACGGCCAACCATCAAACGTGATGTTGATGGATTGTATCTCGCATGGTCCTACTGGGTCCATACGTGAATAATAATAAATAACAAATAATTACTGGTGGTTGGGTTTGAACTGGTGACCTGCAGCTTGCCAGCCAACAATGCTAATAGTATGTAATACTACCTGCACCACAATTTAAAGCTGTATTTTGACAGATGACCATCCTGTCATCATTAGGAACTCCGATGAACAGCTCACTACTTAGGGGTGCAGGGCTTACATCTTCTTCCCTCTCCCTACCTGGTTCTCGGTGGCCAATGCTCAGGCTTGGGTGTTCAAGCAGTTTTCTTCCTCCCACCCTCCACCCCCCACTTCCTTCCGCCTTCTCCCAGCATCACGTCACCGACCTTGGTTTGCGCCAAAGATGTAGACCATAGATGGAGCACATGTTGGTGAGAGAAGTAGGAAGAAGGTGCTGGTTGCTCAATAACACCGGGTGGGAGGGGAGGAGGGGTATAAGCACTGCACCAGCTCCTAGTCAATCAGAGCACCTGATGATGACAACATGGGCACCCGCTAAAACATTCAATGGCACTTTCTTTAACCACATATAGTTTACCATGCTATCGGCCATCAGTATCTGCTGTAAATTTATGGCCTTATTTTAATGCAGAGATTTAAAAATTGATCTGTTTTAGGTTTCTGTGCACATGTGTCTGGGGAGGGGGTCTGTTCACTTGTTTTTACGTGAACAACATTGTACTGTTATTGGTACGTCTGATAGGAGATTTTCATGACAGACAGATGTTATATTTGTTGGTTTTTTGTATTACTATGTGAACTTATCCCATGTACAAGCTTTCTTTATTTTGTATGTTTATTTTGCAGAAAATTTGTTACAGTATGTGACAACAATGATATGTGTTGCTGTGAAGGGGAAACCCATCTTGGGTATTATCCACAAACCTTTTGAGCAGGAGCCGAACACGTACTGGGGTTGGGTTGGGAAAGGAACATCTTCCAACATTAAATATGTTCCTGATGTAAGTACAGAAACATTCACCAAACATTTCATCCTCTTTTTCAAGGCTTTATTATTAATGTTTTATTTAAATTCCAGAATAATTTGAACAAGATAATTATTTCTCGATCTCACACTGGAAATACAAAGAACATTACACATTTGGCATTTGGAAATGATGCTAAAATTGTTGAAGCTGGAGGAGCAGGTATTTATTCACATAGGAATTAAGCTTAAGGTTTTTTTTTTTTTTATAGACCTTGAATCATAAGTTTTGAGTTACAGTTTGTTCTAATAAGGGTGATGAAAAAATAAGGGAAGGTGAAGTTGGATTATTGGGTCTTCAACTCCCTCAACTTAAGGGGGAAGACACCCCTTTCCTTATATTTTTCACCAGAGTTCAAAGTTACTTTTACTTTCTTTTGTATTTGTAGTTGCAGTCTGCATGTTCTTGACATAAGTCTAACAAAGAGATATGAATTCTCTCTGAAAGCTTTACTATCTTTAGATATTCAGTATTTGCAATAATATTTTATGTTTGGTTCAGTTACATTACCCATTCAGGAAATATGTTTATTTGTCACTGATGCTATAAAGACAGTGTCTTTGTGTTTGGAGCTAATTTTGACGTATATTCTTTTTAACTACTTCATTTCACCATTACAGTTTCTATCAGATACTTTGCTTTCTTGTATGACTAATATATCTTAATACATAGATGTAAACTCGGCATCCATGAGTCGTCATTGGGGTTTGCAATGAATATATTATAATATAGATTCCTTTATGAAAAGCCAGAACTGAGTTAGTGTTGTAGAAGAAACAACTTGTGACTTGACTTGGCATTTGTGAGAGTAGAGGACAATGATAGTATATGAGGTAATGGATGCTAAGTGTGTACAGAAATTTAAATATGTAGGGAAATGATAACAGAAGCAGGGCTATCAGCTAATGAATAATGAGTGTACGGAGCAATTTAAATACATAGGGGAAATGGATAACCCCAGCTGGGCTATCAACTACTGGATTACAGGGAAGAGCAAAAAAGATGTAAATGGTATACCAGTTTTACTAAAATATTTGTAACGAAAAACTAATTTCATCATAAAACTCAGGCACTACAATCCAGTGATAAAACCAGAAAGTGAAGTCTGTATATAGTTGAATATATCCCGTTAAAAAGAAGTGTCTGCTAAAGAGCATGAAATTAAAGGAGAGACAAGTTCAGGGGGTTTAAGAAAGAATATCAAGAATACAAATTATGACCAGTTGAAGGACTGTATGAGAAAATTGAAAATCTCACAACATTCTTTAACAAGAGAGGACTAAACCTATATGGGAACATCAAAACAACTCCATAGAAAATAGATCAAATCATCTTGGATACATATAGATTGAAAGACCAAAATTAACTGGCTGAAAGAAGCAAAGGAATATATTTACAGAAATTAACATCATACCAGAAGCAATAAACAACATAATAACATGTAATAGTACCAATGGCAAAAATAATACTGTAAAATACAGGAGTATCATTAACAAAAAAGATATTTCAAAGGCCACAAATGCTAGAAGATTTTGGAAACTGCTTGATTGCAGAAGCGCAGTGAGGCCCACTCACGAAAAATGGAGAAATATTGGATAGAACTCAAGAATAAAAATTAGATATGATTGATGTGTAACATGTTGCTGTTGTTGTTGTTGTTTTTTGTGGTCTTCAGTCCTGAGACTGGTTTGATGCATCTCTCCATGCTACTCTAACCTGTGCAAGCTTCTTCATCTCCCAGTACCTACTGCAACCTACATCCTTCTGTATCTGTTTAGTGTATTCATCTCTTGGTCTCCCTCTACGATTTTTACCCTCCACGCTACCCTCCAATGCTAAATTGGTAATCCCTTGATGCCTTAGAACATGTCCTACCAACTGATCCCTTCTTCAAGTTAAGTTCTGCCACAAACTTCTCTCCTTCCCAATCCTATTCAATACCTCCTCATTAGTTATATGATCTATCCATCTAATCTTCAGCATTCTTCTGTAGCACCACATTTTGAAAGCTTCTATTCTCTTCTTGTCCAAACTAGTTATCGTCCATGTTTCACTTCCATAGATGGCTACGCTCCATACAAATACTTTCAGAAACGACTTCCTGACACTTAAATCTATACTCGATCTAACACATTTCTCTTCTTCAGAAACGCTTTCCTTGCCGTTGCCAGTCTACATTTTATATCCTCTCTACTTCGACCATCATCAGTTACTTTGCTCATTTACTATTTTAAGTGTCTCATTTCCTAATCTAATTCCCTCAGCATCACCCAACTTAATTCAATTACATTCCATTATACTCGTTTTGCTTTTGTTGATGTTCATCTTATAACCTCCAATTACGTTCAACTTCTCTTCCAAGTCCTTTGCTGTCTCCGACAGAATTACAATGTCATCGGCGAACCTCAAAGTTTTTATTCCTTCTCCATGGATTTTAATACCTACTCCAAATTTTTCTTTTGTTTCCTTCACTGCTTGCTCAATATACAGATTGCAAACATCGGGGATAGGCTACAACCCTGTCTCACTCCCTTGCCAACCACTGCTTCCCTTTCGTGCGCCTCGACTCTTATAACTGCCATCTGATTTCTGTACAAATTGTAAATAGCCTTTCGCTCCCTGTATTTTACCCCTGCCACCTTCAGGAATTGAAAGAGAGTATTCCAGTCAACATTGTCAAAAGCTTTCTCTAAGTCTACAAATGCTAGAAACGTAGGTTTGCCTTTCCTTAATCTAGCTTCTAAGATAAGTCGTATGGTCAGTATTGCCTCACATGTTCCAATATTTCTAAGGAATCCAAACTGATCTTCCCCGAGGTCTGCTTCTATCAGTTTTTCCATTCGTCTGTAGAGAATACGCGTTAGTGTTTTGCATCTGTGACTTATTAAACTGATTGTTCGGTAATTTTCACATCTGTCAGCACCTGCTTTCTTTGTGATTGGAATTATTATATTCTTCTTGAAGTCTGAGGGTATTTTGCATGTCTCCTACATCTTGCTCAGCAGATGGTACAGTTTTGTCAGGACTGGCTCTCCCAAGGCCATCAGTAGTTCTAATGGAATGTTGTCTACTCCCGGGGCCTTGTTTCGACTCAGGTCTTTCAGCGCTCTGTCACTCTCTTCATGCAGTATCGTATCTTCCATTTCATCTTCACAATATCGTCCTCAAGTACATTGCCCTTGTATAGGCCCTCTATATACTCCCTCCACCTTTCTGCTTTTCCTTTTTTGCTTAGAACTGGGTTTCCACCTGAGCTCTTGATATTCATACAAGTGGTTCTCTTTTCTCCAAAGGTCTCTTTAATTTTCCTGTAGGCAGTATCTATCTTAACCCTAGTGAGATAACCCTCGACATCCTTACATTTGTCCTCTAGCCATCTTTGCTTAGCCATTTTTCACTTCCTGTCGATCTCATTTTCGAGATGTTTGTATTTCTTTTTGCGTGCTTCATTTACTGCATTTTTATATTTTCTCCTTTCATCGATTAAATTCAATATTTCTTCTGTTACCCAAGGCTTTCTACTAGCCCTCTTCTTTTTACCTACTACCTCCTCTGCTGCCTTCACTACGTAATCTCTCAAAGCTACCCATTCTTCTTCTACTGTATTTCTTTCCCCCATTCTTGCCAATTGTTCCCTTATGCTCTCTCTGAAACTCTATACAACCTCTGGTTCTTTCAGTTTGCCCAGGTCCCATCTCCTTAAATTCCCACATTTTTGCAGTTTCTTCAGTTTTAATCTACAGGTCATAACCAATAGATTGTGGTCAGAGTCCACATCTGCCCCTGGAAATGTCCTACAATTTAAAACCTGGTTCCTAAATCTCTATCTTAAACCTGTCAGTATCTCCAGGCTTCTTCCATGTATACAACCTTCTTTTATGATTCTTGAACCAAGTGTTAGCTATGATTAAGTTGTGCTCTATGCAAAATTCTATCAGGCGGCTTCCCCTTTCATTTCTTAGCCTCAATCCATATTCACCTACTGTGTTTCCTTCTCTCCCTTTTCCTACTACCGAATTCCAGTCACCCATGACTATTAAATTTTTGTCTCCCTTCACTATCTGAATAATTACATTTCTTCAATTTCTTCGTCATCTGCAGAGCTAGTTGGCATATAAACTTGTACTACTGTGGTAGGCATGGGCTTCGTATCTATCTTGGCCACAATAATGCGTTCACTATGCTGTTTGTAGTAGCTTAACCGCACTCATATTTTTTTATTCATTATTAAACCAACTGCTGCATTACCCCTATTTGATTTTGTGTTTATAACCCTGTATTCACCCGACCAGAAGTCTTGTTCCTGCTGCCACCGAACTTCACTAATTCCCACTATATCTAACTTTGACCTATCCATTTCCCTTTTTAAATTTTCTAACCTACCTGCCCGATTAAGGGATCTGACATTCCACGCTCCGATCTGTAGAACGCCAGTTTTCTTTCTCCTGATAATGACGTCCTCTTGAGTAGTCCCCGTCCGGAGGTCCAAATGGGGGACTATTTTACCTCCGGAATATTTTACCCAAGAAGACCCCATCATCATTTAATCATACAGTATAGCTGCATGCCCTCGTGAAAAATTACAGCCATGGTTTCCCCTTGCTTTCAGCCGTTCGCAGTACCAGCACAGCAAGGCGGTTTTGGTTAGTGTTACAAGGCCAGATCTATCAATCATCCAGACTGTTGCTCCTGCAACTACTGAAAAGGCTGCTGCCCCTCTTCAGGAACCACACGTTTGTCTGGCCTCTCAACAGATACCCTTCCATTGTGGTTGCACCTATGGTATGGCTATCTGTATCGCTGAGGCACGCAAGCCTCCCCACCAACGGCAAGGTCTATGGTTCCTGGGGCGGTTCATGTGTAACATAGTCCATAGTAAATTTGAACAAAATAAATTCATTTGTGTCTCTAGAGTTTGACTGTAATGAGTGCTCAGCAACTCTGTACTAGATACCCCTTAGACCAGGCTGCTACCAGCAGTGGACGAATACCTGTTGTGTGGGTAGTCAGTCAGTTGGTCCTAGCCTAAGCGATTGTATTGCACGATTGATCTCCCACGGGCAGGCCTGACCAAGTGGCTCATGTGGGCATAATACGGTAAAGCAGATCCACCTGGTTGGTTGCGTATACAACTTGTGCCTGCTTATGGGCAAGCTGATGGGTTCTTGCAGGCACCCATGCCTCGTGGGGTACTGTTGGAACACCTGCCATAGTCAGGTGTCTGTTCAGGCATTGTGCCAGTTTTGTGGTGATCCATCCCCATGTAGAAAGCTGCACATGTCAGCTAGTAAACAACTTGAGTAGTATTGCATATGGAACTACATTTAACATTGTATATTTTGTCAGTGATGAGGCTGGTAATGGCAGTGGAAGCATGTACTGCAGAGAATGTTGCAGGGTCAAGAACATTGAGGTAGGAATGGTGATCAGATTGTCTCGTATGGTTTCACAAGAGCATTGTCGGGGTGAGGAGGGCAACAGGAGCTGACCATAGGTGACATAGGGTAGAAATTACAAAGACATATGGTGTACCTTATTTGTTGTATACTCTCACCAGTGTGGCTTTCCTTTATCCGTGGCCCGATTCCTCTCAATATTATGTGAGTCATTCTTATCCCTGGTTCTGCGTCGATACTCTGACTACTATTTTGAAGTGCACGGCTGAGGATATTTCCCATTGTACCAGTTACTAAGGCATCTGTCTGTTCTGTTCACATACAAAATATGGGAAGAATGATAGTTTAAACACCTCTTTGCACCCTGTAATTAAACCAATCTTGTCCTCGCTGCAGTCCCTTCAGGAGCAATACATTTCTAGATTATCATTTAAAGCTGGTTCTTGAAACTTTGTAAGTAGGCTTTTTCAGAATAGTTTTTGTCTATCTTTAAGTGTCTGTCAGTTCAGTTTCTCTCAAAGGCCAAACAAAACTGTGACTCTTTACTGAATATGTTCAATGTTCTGAGAATACTCATCCCCGTTCTCCCGTACAACTTCCCCAATTCCTCTTACTTCTAGTAAAAAAGAAAGCAGTGTGTGGTGTTATCTATTTTTATTTGTTTCTTTCAGCTATATTAGAATATTCCTCTTCAAAAGACAGGTACTGGCCTGCCCAGCTCCCAACTGTCTGACCATTTTTTGCGATTTGCTTTAGTGATGTTATTTGGTATCAAACACTCAGTTTAATTCTCAAATCTATTTCCAGATAAATACATTTTGATGCTGGCTGTCCTTTGAGTGTTAAAACTCAAACCTGTAGTTGAATCGATGTAAGTTGATCCCTGACAGCTAGTAATGCTGTTGCCAGCTTTCAACTATGAAGTGCACAAGGATGTAGCACTGTGGCAGCATCGAGGCATTATTATAGAGACATACACAAAATCGTATGATGTGAATGGTTGCAGTAGGCATATGGAGCTACTGCATGCAGCACACTGCAACCTGTCGGGGATCTTCTTACAACAGCTCAACTGTAGGCCGCTCAGTTACATCCACCTCCAAATACTGACATGGAGTTAGTCAGGTCCATTTACCTCATATGACCAAACCACTTCAGTCTCGCAGCACTCATTCTTTCCTCCCTGGTCAAGGTCACCTGGAGATCTCTCATTACAAATTCATTCCTGACTCCCTCCCTCCCCCACCCCCCTTCTCTCCCCCCTGGGTTTTTGAAGGAATGACCCCAGATATGTTATTTCATATGCTTGTATTTCATCTCTTCTCTCTTATATCTACATCTACATACATACTCCGCAATCCACCATACGGTGCGTGGCAGAGGGTACCTCGTACCACAGCTAGCATCTTCTCTCCCTGTTCCATTCCCAAATAGAACAAGGGAAAAATGACTGCCTATATGCCTCTGTACGAGCCCTAATCTCTCTTATCCTATCCTTGTGGTCTTTCCGCGAAATGTAAGTTGGCGGCAGTAAAATTGTACTGCAGCCAGCCTCAAACGCCGGCTCCCCAAACCTCGCCAGCAGCAATTCACGAAAACAATGCCCCCCCTCCTCCTCCAGAGATCCCCCACCCGAGATCCTGAAGCACCCCCGCAACACCCGCGTGATGATCAAACCTACCAGTAACAAATCTAGCAGCCCACCTCTGAATTGTTTCTATGTCCTCCCTCAATCCAACCTGATAGGGATCCCAAATGCTCGAGCAGTACTCAAGAATAGGTTGTATTAGTGTTTTATATGTAGTCTCCTTTACAGACAAACCACATCTTCCCAAAATCCTGCCAATGAACCGAAGACTACTATCCACCTTCCCCACAAGTGCCATTACATGCTTGTCCCACTTCATATCGCTCTGCAACATTACGCCCAAATATTTAATTGACGTGACTGTGTCAAGCGCTACACTACTAATGGAGTATTCAAACATTATGGGATTCTTTTTCCTATTCATCAGCATTAATTTACATTTATCTATTTTTAGAGTTAGCTGTCATTCTGTACACCAATCACAAATCCTGTCCAAGTCATCTTGTATCCTCCTACAATCACCCACTGACGACACCTTCCCGTACACCAAAGCATCATCAGCAAACAGCCGCACATTGCTATCCACCCTATCCAAAAGATCATTTATGTAGAGAACCCGGACAGATATATATAGTATATATCTCCAGACTATATGTCGTGACTGGCAAGAGATATGTTTTATATATGGTTTGTTTAGCTCTTAGAGGAACTCCATTGTTCCAGATTAGGTTTCATAGTTGGTGGAAAGAAGCTGGGTCCTTTTGTTACTCTATTTAAATCTTCTAATTGGGCGCTTCCATCACTTGAAAGACAGTACCCAGATAACTAAAACCTTCCACACATTCAACATTCTCTCCTTCCAGTATGATGTTGCAACTGTACTCGGGTTCATTCACTACCTATTTTACTTGTGGCTCATCTGCGAAGTGGGATGGTAGTGATGGGTTGCATTTGCACCCCTAATAATGAGTCATATATTGGCTAGCCTTTGAACAGCATTGATCTGAATACCCAATTGTCTATACCACAACCTTGTGCAAAATGAGGTGCACTATACAATTTCAGATTGAAACAAAAAAAAAAGAAAAAAATTCTAACTTTGTGGCCATGCATATTAAAGCTCACAAATAAATCCAATCTGGATAAATAATAATCGATGGAGTTTGTACGCATGGTTTACTGTCTCGCACCTACACACTTTCACATTGTTCCTTCACAGTTTATTTTCTTACACCGGCATCCATGCTTACACTTGCGGCACTTTGCCGCTCCAAGCTTACCACCACAACAGACAACCAACAAAGACCTCACTTCGTGCTCGTATCCCCAGTCCTGAGTCAGGTCACGTGACACTACATTAATCAAAATAATTCCTAAACATGGCCACAATTCGTTTGCAATTTTTATAAGATTTAAATACTTAAACCTAAATACATTATATAATTTTACACACATTTATCACCACAAAATTTTATAATTCGTTGCAATTAAAAGAAAATTGCACTATGCTATGGAACTACAACCCTCATCAAAACACAAAACAAGTATTTTCATGTCTATTTTGCATTACACTATTTTCACTCTGTAGTTAATACATACTTTTATTCTTCAGTATGGAAAATTAAAATTAGAACTAATTTATGACATGCTATCGGATTTACATAATTAGAAATAATGCCATGTTTTGACACAATTTCACCCTCTCACTTCATTTATTGACGTCTTTACACGAAATATGACACATACAAATACTTGTCTGGCACTGCAAAGATCGAAACTGAATGGTGTCTTCTTAATAAAATAATGACTTACTTTGCAGTTGTTCTAAACATCTTTATAACTTAACTCTACTATAAAACATTTTGATTGAATTACACCAGCCCAACATATTTTTGCTGCTGTGCTTTAAATTTAAATTACAAACTACTTGGAAGAGCTCGTTTTCACATGACTTCTATTTCAATGATCCAAGGACTCATTACAAGCACACCCTACATTTTTTACTTAAGTGCAAAGTCATGTACAGTAATTATATTCAGTTATGTAACCAAGTAATTTAAACCATCTGAAACTGCTGATTGTTGCCTTCTCTTTATCATGGAAAGATGAGTCTAAAAATATATGACTTGTCTTTGTGATTTTCACATCCCATCCATTTTTTTCCATAGCTGATACTTCCAGTGCCAGCAAAACTGCTGTATGGCCATATTATCCCCCATTACCTTACAATGTTACTAGTTGTGGGTGTCCAAACCATCTTCCTTGTCACTGTCTTGCTCTTACTCACAGTCAACTTGAATTCTTGAAATCTTTTATTCCAGTAAACTAGTCTCCTCTGAACCTCCCATTTCCATCTCTCCCCAAATGGCAATGTCATCAGAAAATGCAAAAGTGCTGAGATCTTCTTTTTCTACTGTCTTGATTTTTTTATGATTGTGTCCATAAGTGTAACGAAGACTAATGGGGAAAGCAAAGTGCCTTGCTGAACACCTCTCTCTGTTCTTCCACCTCCTACTTGTACAATGCTTTCACAACCTCCATACATTATCTGCTTCTTTAGTTAATGAATTAGGACCATTATGTTTTCTCAAACATTCTCATATTGTCCCCATTGGCACACTGTAATATGCTACGATTAGGTCCTTTCCTTTCCTTCAATTCTTCTCTTTAACTGATGAAGAGGAAAATGAGATCTATCATTCCCCTTTAGTTTGTAATCTATGCTGTTGTTCCTCAAATTGACATTCTAGGGTTTTCCTCAGTCTCTTTTCTATATCTTTTCCACTGACAATGTGAGAGCAGTGTGATTCTTCGGTGGTTAGTGTATTTCTTTTTTCTTCCTTTTTTTAAACAATTGTATTATAATTCCTTTTTTCCCATCAGCCAGCACTTTGTACACTTTTTGTAACACCCTCCAGCATCCGATGTAACCATTTGGTTCCAGGTGCCTTAATCGTTTCCACTGTCAGCTCATCTACTCCTGCACTGTCCCACCTTTCATGTGTTGGAGGTTAATGTGAGTGTATTAAAAAATCATCTTGTATGAATCGGTTCAAACTTTGCATGAATGTAGGTAAATGGATAAAGTTAAAATGATTTTTTAAATCCAATGATCTTTATCCATTGTTGAGATATGATAGTGTAAAGTCGAAGTACTGTGGAACGCCCATTAACCGAATTAATTGGAAATGGGCCCATTCAGATAGTCAAAAATTCAGATAATTTGGTGCATTTTGAAAAAAGGATATGCAAATTTTAATTGCAGTAATTACATATTGTATGTACAGTACTGGGGAGGAAAAATATTTTTAAAGAAAAAGAAGTTTTAATTAATTAATATGAAAATGCAACACTTTGACGTGCATGTTATATAGCGAACTGTACAGTACAGGTGCTGAAAGACATTGCTTGCTGAACATTTTGGTCAAAATAAGCAGTTCGACTGTCAGCATCCATTTTCAGGTAGCCAAGTCACACAGCAGGTTGACATCGAGAAGTTGCATATGATCACACTCGAGCTGATGCTCCATCCACTTCAACGCAGTTTCAAGTCAGGCAAACACTTCACTATGTGATGGTCCCATGTCTGCTACAACTTCAACATTAAAGTCATCTTGCTCAACACTTTCTTCTCTCATGCTTTCAATAAGTTCATCATTATTTAGAATATGAAACCCAGGATCTGACAAATCACACACTACTGACTTCGGGACATCAGGAATTTTCAAAAGAATGTTTCTTAACTCCTCAAGTGACAAGTCATCCTCACCTTCTCCTGTCACTTCCATTTCCTTTTCTTGAGTTTCTTTTTCCTTTTTCTCCTTTTCCTTCTCTTCTTCATTTGGTATGCCTTTCAACTTGTTTCACATGCATCTTAATGTGACTGCTTTAACCAAGCTCCGAGCTTGCACCCCTATGTAAGCACAGTCTTTCAAAAAAAATTTTTTTTTTTTTTTTTTTTTTTTTTTTTTTTTTAATATTGGTACCCAACACACCTTCTTTTTCTTCGCTCTCTACCAAATGTTTCCTTAAAAGTTGCCTTCTTTAATGGTATTTCATGGTTTCGATAGCAGATTGGTCCAGTGGTTGCAACAAGCCTATGATGTTTGGCCGTAAAAAGATTGTTGTAAGCTGGCCATTCCCTCTTTCCAACAATTCTCCAGTGGGCTTAGTTGCTGCATCATCAACAGTCTGAATTACTTTACTGCCTTCTTTTCCCAGAGATTTTTGTTGATTTTTCACTTCAGGGATGAAAATTTTTTTGTACCACTCAGTAAACAATGGAAGCTTTTTCACATTTTGAAATGCTCTTGGCTTTTGACTTCCCTATCAACAGAAGGGGTATTTTGTGGCTTCCCGTACAGTTTGCTAAGGTAAGTATTGTAGCACGGTCTGTACTAGCTTTATGTCCTGGAGCACTACACTCATTTTTAAATGCTAAGGTGGAGTTATATAGGGCTTTCCAAACAAGTCCAGTTTCATGTGTTGTAGCAGACTCCTATGATCCTGAATTTTGTACAACTTCAAATTTTTTATTAAAATTTTCTGCAGCCTTGTTGATAACTTCTCGCTACTTAAATCTAATTCATGGACACTGTGCCTGTTTTTAAAATTTCTTAGCCAGCCCGTACATACTTTGAAGGATGAACAGTCAAGCTTCTGAGTTAAGATCTTAGCTTTCTCACAAAGAATTAGACCCAGAATTGTTTCGCATAGAATATTATTGTAAAACCACTTGAAAATAGCATCATCTACATTTTTGTTTGTTGCTGTCTTCATTATTTTCTTGAAGAATGCCCATCGTAGTTTTCAAGCACTAACAAAAAGTTTAAAAGTATAGGTTTGCTCCTTCTGATGCCTGAAGTCATTACTTGTGCAATTCTGAACATCTCAGCCAGCTGTTTACTTGTAACTCCTTTGCTGTATAATTTTTAGTTTATCCACTAATGATAACACAACACATTTTCTTTTGGAAGCCTTGGTGAATGATGAAATGCACTTATAAACAAAACATGTACAGTCAGCAGGTCCAAGACACACAGACTGCCTAGAAATCAAAAGGAGCAGTAACAGATGGTCCAGCAACGTGGTGATGGTGACTCATTATTCCTATAATGTTCGCAGTGCGCCTACACTAGCTTCATGAAGGGAAGATCGATAGTGCACGTTGACAGAATCACTATCAATAGTCTCGGTATCAATAGTCTTTGGAGCTTCTCCAAGTTACAAGTAATAAACTGGTCAAAAATCAACTTATGAAATAGGTAGTGCACTGACAAAGCAAGTTCATCATTTAATGATGCCTGGAGCCGCATACATGCCAGCGAGCACTGTGATTGGTCGACAAAGCTCTCTCCGCGGATGCATAAAAGGTTCCAGTGCATCTAGCGCCTTGAGCTGGTGCACAAACGACCCCCGTACTGTTGAGAAACAATCGATCAGAGAAGCCGCATTCACCGCCACTAAACTGTGTATGCGTTCTCACTTAGGAACCGCAAAGACTGCTTGGGAATACGACCTGAAGTAAAAGTACACATGTTTTACACATGAAAAAATTGTGATGAATTTGATTTTCACATTTTTATTCAATGATTTTACTCATTATTTTACACAATTTGGTGAAAGGTGGCTGCGGACCCCCTAGAAAGAGCCGGCGGACCCCTAAGGTGTCCGCGGACCACATGTTGGGAAGCCCTGGTCTTAAGTGATTCAAATCACTTTAAACCATTAACCATGCATTCAATTTGTGCAAACAATGGATTTTACATGCTACATTTACCTCGATGTTACACCATCATATCCTGACAATGGATAGAGATTATTGGATTTAAAAAAAATAGTTTTGACTTCATCCATTTATCTATGTTCGTGCAATGTTTGAACCAATTCATACTAGTCTAAAGTATGGAAGTGGTACACTGCAAAAAGCTGCCAGAAAACTTGTTGTTTGCACATATTTGCATTTGAAATCTGAATGGTACACATACAAATGGTGCCATTAGCTGAGCATTAATTTCAGACTAATTAACATCTTTTGCACAGTTTGCCTGATTGCTAGCACTGGTTCATCCTTCAAACCTTGCTTAATGTACTGTAACATAGCTACAGTAAGACACACGGTTGAATGGATATACAATGGCCACTGCTCTGGACTAAAGCAAAAACTTTTTACCCATCATTCCTAGCTAAAATAGGAACCAACCACCAAGAGCAAGACCCCCCCCCCCCCAAAAAAAAAAGAGAGAGAGAGAGAGAGAGAGAGAGAGAGAGAGAGAGAGAGAGAGAAACACAGTTCCACACATGTCATTTGAAATATACTTGTTACAGCAGTTCCATGTTGTGACAATAATATCTTCATAATAGCATTTCTTGAAAACTAATTTTGACAGGCAATTGAGCCGCCACTCTTTTATCTTGCATTAAGCATCTTTCTTGTCAGAAATTATCCTGCAAAAATAATCCACTAACATATGAGGTACAAACTTTCTTTCATTGTGCCTTTTTATAATAGATTTTGTAACAGATGTTACTTCTTCTTCTTCTTCTTCTTCTTCTTCTTCTTCAACTGACAAAGTCATCTGTTACTTATTTAAACACACCATATATGCATTCTTTCATATGGAGTTTACTGTGCTCCAAAATGCCATTCATCTAGAGCTCCTTAATTCCAGGATCCACAAAAACAACTTGTTACATCTATGCAGTTTAGACATGAGGGAATTTGGCAGCAAGTTGTGCAAATGCTGTGCCTGTTGCACCAGTGGTTTTTTATGAGTTGGTTTTAATAGCCAAATTTTGTGTGAACGGGGTAAGGAAGTACATGTTCATGAGCAACCAGGCTATCACATTGCACATTTTTCATCCACTTTCCATTACTGCTCAATTCAGTTCTCTTTCTTATAGGGAGATTACTGGTCACAATTGTTCACTTGCAAAACAAATGTGCATAGTTTCTTGTAACCTTACTACATTCCTAATGGTGTAGCTGTTGAAGTTACCTCATAGTTTTCTTTTTCCATTATATTGCAATGAATTTAGCATATTCCTCCAAGATCTTGTAACCCTCTTTAATTAAGCTGGTGTATGCAGCTGAGACAGTAGGCATTTCGTTTTCATTGTAAAACAAAACACCACAACATCTATCAAAAGTCTCAATTCCTACAAACTGCACACAAAATAGTCCTGTCAACAAAATTATGTTTTCAGATTATAATTTCTCATTATAAATCTATTTAGAATAAACCACTTTCACTGGGCAATTGTAAACCAGTGTAATTTGTTAAGTTTGTAGATTGAAGTAGAAATGGGTAATTTATAGCCTTGTAGGTACATCTTAACTGCTTGTAAAACAGATGTTAGGAATATGAGTGTAATATTTTCTGTCTTGTAATGCTTCTTCCAGCATGCTGCTGTATATTAATCACAGAGAAATATGTTGCAGGTTACAAGTCATTACAAGTGGCTACTGGAAATTTTGACGCATATGTTCACACCACTGCCATAAATAAATGGGACATTTGTGCTGGAAATGCTGTTATCAAAGCCCTTGGTGGACAAATGACAACGTTAAGTAATGAATCAATAGATTATTCATGGGGCAGTCAAGCTGAAAACACTGCAGGCCTACTTGCTACTGTGAAGAACCACAACACCTTTTTAGAAAAGCTTAGTCGTGTGAAGAAACAGTAGCTTAAAATGTGTGAAAAACAGAGAGGTACAAAGCTGAAAACAATTGCTCTCTATGGAAAAATAATTGTATAATGTTATAAACTACTTGATATGTAATATTTTAGTGGCCAAGAGAACGGGAAGTCTTAAGCAAAGTCTAAACAAAAAAGAAAAACCTGTAAACTAAGGAGTTTGTACCTAACTTGGGATGGAGTTTAGGAGTGCAATTATGCTGCCAGTTATGTATGATATTAATTAAAGTTTTGAAAGCACTACACTTTAAATAAATCTACCATGGTACTGTTCACCACTTTTAAAGTTCTAAACTAAAGTTCTTTTTACCATGCGGTGCAAGTCTTAATGGACTTAAAAAGAACAAGGATTATATCTCTCTTTCATATTTACTTTGTCTTCTTTTGAGACTGCCCCTTTATTCTCTCTTCTCTCCAGTAAGTACCATCCCCATCTTCTATTTATGTTTCCTCTTTCTCTATTTCGACTTCTTTCAGGTCTTAATAATGTGTTTCATCTAACATTTTCACAGATTCTTTTTCACTTTTTTCTGTCCACTGTCATTTCAGTTCTGTGTGTGTGTGTTGGCTGATAGTAGCTATTTGTGTTTGTTATCTCTTCTTCACCTCTTGACCCGAGACCTGATATATCTGTCTCCTTTGCATTTTCTCTTTCGCACAGATTTTATTTCCCCTCTTTTTTGATAATTTTCATAGGATAAGGCTTTTGTACTAAAATATCAAGATTTGATACAGACAGATGTGCTAGATTTTACTCTTTATGGGCAGCTATTTTTATTTATAAATATATATGTAGTAGTCTTGTGGATGTGAGATTTGTATTATTTGTAATGTAATGTTGTGAAAACAAAAGTGATATACATTTGTGGGTGGATGTTGCAATCTTTATTAATTGAAAATAAATATATGAACTATCATAATTTTTGTTATTTCTGGAGATGTTTGAAAAGCAATAACATTATTGATAACACATCCCACTATATGCACTGAATTTAGGCATTGAAAATGGTAAAGTGTAAGTCACCTGCAGGACAAAGAAAAAAAAAAAAACAGATGGAGATCAATGTTGTGAAACAGATATGCTTATTAAGATGCACTATATATTACACAGAAATATGTATTTGGGATGTCAGCTTCAGATCCCAGTACAGCCATATGGAGGATTTAGATTTGTCTGATTCCCCCCACCTTCCCTGGTGCACCTGTGAACAGTCCATTGGTGGGAAGCAGTGTGTATAATACAGTTTTACGCTGCAGTTCACAATATTCAAGACGTATTCGTGCTGTGGTAGAAAGCATAGTGAAAGTACATTTATCAGCCACTCACTTGTTTATAAAAGGATGTCTCTTCAATAATCTCTAAGAATATACATTCTATTTTACTAATCGCACTCCACAGCAGAATTTTTAATTTTGGTATCAAGAGATACTTTCCCAAGTACTTCATTGCATTGACAGCTGCATACAAAATAATGGAACTAATTGCCCTACTTGACACCACTTTGTAGTAGATGCCCTATTTTTTTAAATTTTTATTTATTTATTTATTTATTTACTTTCATTATTAATTGGTTACAATCAATACACAAATCGCCATGTACCTCAATTAATTAATGTGCTTGTATGATACTTTCACATCACCTGATGTCCAGCATTATCAGGTCATGTTATGGTTAGGATCCAAGTCTTTCTAGGTTTTGAGCACAGAATGCATAAAATCATTACAGTTCATCACACAATGAATACTGCATATTGGTGTGATAATGAGGGGAAATGGGGAATTTTAGACCATCTCACAAAAAAAGACAGCTTTCAGTTATTAGTGCTACATTCAGACATCTGCTCAAGAACCATTTTTACTTTGCAACCAAGAGTATGTTATGTGCATTTCTGAGCTAGTCTAAACAAAGAGATGCAGAATTTTATTGAAAATATCAGTATAACAATTAATCTAAGCTAAGCAAATTCCACTTATTCTGAAGTAGGTGCACCAAATAAAAGATACCTACGTATGAATATATTCTTGTAACTACGAGGGACATGAAAGGGAAGCAGTTGTTGGGAAGGGAGGAAGACAGGGTTGTAGCCTCTCTCCGATGTTATTCAATCTGTATATTGAGCAAGCAGTAAAGGAAACAAAAGAAAAATTCGGAGTAGGTATTAAAATCCAGGGAGAAGAAATAAAAACTTTGAGGTTCGCCGTTGACATTGTAATTCTGTCAGAGACAGCAAAGGACTTCGAAGAGCAGTTGAACAGAATGGACAGTGTCTTGAAAGGAGGGTATAAGATGAACATCAACAAAAGCAAAACGAAGATAATGGAATGTAGTCTAATTAAGTCTGGTGATGCAGAGGGAATTAGATTAGGAAATGAGACACTTAAAGTAGTAAAGGAGTTTTGCTATTTGGGGAGCAAAATAACTGATGATGGTCGAAGTAGAGAGGATATAAAATGTAGACTGGCAATGGCAAGGAAAGCATTTCTGAAGAAGAAAAATTGGTTAACATTGAGTATAGATTTAAGTGTCAGGAAGTCATTTCTGAAAGTATTGGTATGCAGTGTAGCCATGTATGGAAGTGAAACATGTACAATAAATAGTTTGGACAAGAAGAGAATAGAAGCTTTCGAAATGTGGTGCTACAGAAGAATGCTGAAGATTAGATGGGTAGATCACATAACTGACGAGGAAGTATTGAATAGGATTGGGAAGAAGAGAAGTTTGTGACACAACTTGACCAGAAGAAGGGATCGGTTGGTAGGACATGTTCTGAGGCATCAAGGGATCACCAGTTTAGTATTGGAGGGCAGCATGGAGGGTAACAATCGTAGAGGGAGACCAAGAGACGAAGACACTAAGCAGATTCAGAAGGATGTAGGTTGCAGTAGGTACTGGGAGATGAAGAGGCTTGCACAGGATAGTGGTATGAGAGCTGCATCAAACCAGTCTCAGGACTGAAGGCAACAACAACAACAACGTGTTTGGTTTGTAAATTTTTGGAGTGAATATATAGATGGCATTACTGACATTACATGTATGTGTCAGTTGTAACAGGGCCCTGAACGCTTCCACTGGTAAGAAACAACCAGTCAGCATGAACGGAGTCCACCTGGTCTAGTACAATAGGCACTGGAGTGAAAAGGTACATTTGGGCCTGCAAAGACCCACTGTGTGAAGGGCACTGGTCAAGAATTACACAATTACTTCTCTGTGCAAAAATTCTGTACAAATGAATCAGACACACGAATTTCACCATTTGAAAGTGGTGAATGTGGTGAAAGTAAGATTTCATCTGTACTCCCAAATCTCTGCATGCTACAAACAATTTAATTTAATTGTGTATTATTTCTAACATTTGTATTTACCGGTCTACTGAATAATGAAACAATATACGAACACAAGCAGTAAAAATGAAGGATGTTAATCAACATGTATTCAGCCTTGTAACAACTAGACCATGATACAGGCTTTTAACTGAAGAGACACATAAATCAGAGTATACCCCATTTTACAGGTAAGACACTACAGGCTTTAAGATGCACCATAATTTTCCTCTAAAATAGTCGAACGAATAATTTGTAATCAACTAAAAAAGTACAATAAAGAAGGTAATATTATTGTCAATAACCAATATGCGTTTAGGAAGAGACAAACACTTTACAAGTTGTAAATGAACTAATTTCTGAAGTAAGTAAATGCCTCGACAACAAAGTGTATCTGGTATTTTTTGTGACTCCTCAAAGGCATTTGACACAGTAAACCATAAGCTACTGCTCCAAAAATTGAGTACCTATGTCTTCCATGGAAAATCTATAAGGTGGTTTTCATCTTATCTCAAAAACAGATAACAAATGGTGGTGATACATCAAAAGGGAGAGAAAACTTGCTGTAGCTGGAAAGAAATTCAAGCAGGCGTGCCCCAGGGCTCAATATTAGGACCACTTCTGTTCTTATATTACATAAATGACATGCCCAGCAAAGTAAATACAGATACAACACTTTACACAGATGACTCAACTGGTGTAGTCTGCTGCAAAAACACTGATGAATTAGTATGGACCACAAAACAAACTCTACAAAAACTTGAACAATGCATAAAAAATAATGCTATTGAAATTAAATCTTGACAAAACCCAAATTATACACTTCAGGACCAAACTAACTACTGAATGTATATCGCAAATAGAATATTCAGATAAAGAACTGACCACAGTTGATTCTGTAAAATTTCTTGGTAAAATTTCTTGGGATAACTTTAAATAAAAACTTGCAATGGACTGACCATGTGGACAGTTTACTGAAGAGATTAAATAGTTTAATGTATGCAATGAGGGTACTACACAAAGTAACAGATTTAACGGTGAAGAAATCTGTATACCCCGTGTATTTCATAACAGTTATAAGATATGGAATAATTTTTTGGGGTGCTGAAAAGACAAACCTTCGAATCTTCAAACTACAAAATAATAATAATAATAATAATAATAATAATCAGAGCAATGACAGGAACCAATAGTAGACATTCGTGTAAACCACTATTCGAAAGCCTGGACTTCATGACAATCCCTTCCATCTTCATATATGAAATACTTCTCTTTGAACAGAAAAACTAGCATCTGTTTGAAGGAAATGCGTTCACACATACCTATGAAACTAGACCTGAATTGAAATACGTGTTACCCTGTCACCGACTCACATTATATGAAAATACTCCATATTACATGGCTCTGAAGATTGGAAATAAGATAAGGTCAATATTTGGTTAATCCGCATTAGAGACCATTGGCACATGCCTAAAAAGCAAATGTTTTTATAGTCTAGAAGAATTTCTAAATGAATAAAAAGCAAATGTCATAGTTTAGAAGAATTTATAAATAGGAATAGGGAGTAAGAATACAAGTACAAATGGTATACTTTCGAAGCCATATAGATACAAAGTATACACGTTCACTGTATATTCATGTTTATATATAGAATTATAGTTTGAATGGCGGTTTGTATTCCATTCAATACATTCATACTCCATATAGGTGTGTAAAGTCTATGGTGATGATTCGATGAGTTACGAAAAGATTAAAAATATATGTTGTATTTTTATTATAATAAGCAATGTGTGTCACATTTCCTGTAGTATATAAAATGCTGGAACAACTTAGGTTAAAGACTGATGAGTCGCCAATGTTCCCAATCGAATGATTGTATAAAAGCATGTTTTGTGACAATAAAGTATCTTATCTTATCTAAGCTTTTTTAAAAAACAAATAACATTTTATTGTTAGTAAATGAAAACTCCAGGTAGGAATATCAACAGTGTAGGGAAAGGCAGATTGCTACTTACCATAAAGAAGACACGTTAAGTTTCAGACATCACAATTAAGACCACATATATAAAACTTTCAGTTACAGCCTTCATCAGTAAAAGAAACACACACACCATTTGTACACACAAGCAAGCACACCTCATACACACATGACCACCAACTCTAGCATCAGGCTGCTTGTATGTATGTATGTCTTCTATATGGTAAAATGCAATGTGTCTACATTTTTATTATTTTTATTATTAGATTTCAAAGCGAGACTAAAAAAAAAAAATCTTAGTTTATAAAACCAAACTGACCTTTAAAATCACTGAAATTCGTCATCCAAACTTTCTCATTCTTCTTCCTCCTCTTTGTCATCATTGTTGTCCTCTTCATATATAGGAGGATCTTCACTGCCATTGAGAACATTACTTATGCCGCACTGCCTGAAAGATTTAACAATGTCTTCTTTCATTCTAGACCAAAACTGTTATCTTCGTTGACAAACTTGCTTGATTGTAGATTGTTTTAAAGCTCCCTTCGGCGTGAATTCATGATGGGTTTCATCAATCATCCATTTTTTCCATTCCTCTCTCATACACACTTTTTAAATGGTTTACTTACACCAAGTGGATGCAATTGTGAGGTAAGTCCTCCCAGAATAACGGAAAGCTCTGTATTTCCTTTCTCAATTTCTCCTTCACAGAATTTTTCAAATGACTACTAAACTGATCTAACACAAGAAGAGAACTTTTCTTCAATGAAGCACTTTTCCTTCTCTTCCAAACTCTGTTAATCCATAATTTCATACCAGCCTCCTCCATCCAACACTTGTCATGTACGTGAACAACACCACCTGGTAGTATTTCAGAAGGTTTTGGCGTTATTTAGCTCTTGAAAATGATCATTGGAGTAAGTTTAGTACCGTCAGCACAACATGAAAGATATATTGAATCATATTTTTTTCTTTCTTTCTTTTCTTTTCCTATATGTAAGCTATATATAAACAGAAAGAGCTATAAACCAGATGCCACTAAAAGGTAAATTAACAAGTTGTTTTGTGGCAAGAAAATGTTTTGATACATCTTTAAATACCCGTATGAAACAAAGTAAGAAATACACTCTCCAATTTGTTAATTCATGTATTTTCCCCTTTTTGTTTTCGGAAAGTGGTAGCGTCGGGACGTATGCTTGGATCTGTTGTACCAGAGTTGTTAAAAGTGTATTTTAACCATTCATTAAAAGTATTATAAAAAGTTAGTAGAAAAGGAATATTTATTCGCACAGTTATAAGTTCAACTCCTATCTGTTCATCATTTCACTCACCACTGAGATCCTGCATCAAGAGGTCCAGTGCAGACGAGAATAATTAACACCCTATCTGGAGGAGCATTCCTGCATTGACATTGTCACACTCAAGACTAAACACAATGGGATTAATGTGAAGGTAATGACTCTAGGCTTGATAGGCAAGTATTGAACTTGGTTTATTTATGCTAAAAATATTGTGCTTCGTGAGTTTAAGAACTTATAGATAGATGTCATTGGATGGCACTAGTGATAACAATATTATATATGTAAAAATATACATTATAGACGTAAGCATACATTGGTAGTGTTAGAACACATCACTTTTCAGAGCCAAGTATGGTGTTTCTCTCTCTCTCTCTCTCTCTCTCTCTCTCTCTCTCTCTCTCTCTCTCTCTCTCTCACACACACACACACACACACACACACACACACACACACACACGCACACACACACACACAACCGCAGTGTCAGGCAACTGAAACCACACTGCGAGCAGCAGCACCAGTGTATGATGGGAGTGGCAACTGGAGGTCAGTGACTAACGAAGGTTGAGGCCAGGAGGCAGACTATGAAACCAGTGATGTGATCTACAAGCTAAGCTGCAACGACTGTGCTACACTACTGAGCTGTGTAGGTGGGAACTTTCCCTACGATACATCCTATGTTCCCGTAACCCTCCTGATCTCAACCTTCGTCAGCCACTGTCCTCACCCATCCAGCCCGTTCCCTGTCCCCATTCCAGAACTACACTGCCGTCATTCCACAACCAACCACATCCAGTCTTTTTGTTTCTTTCCTTTTATGATACTTCCCCCCTTCCCTCCCCACCTTTCCCCTGCCTTCCGTCTAACCTACGCTTTATTTGTGACAGTCTTTTTGTTGTGCCTATCTGCGACGCAGCACCTCTGCCATACGGTGAGTAGGAACTTCACTTTTCATAATATTGTTACTTTCCATCCTGGATTTTCCATTGTTTAATAAGTGTAAGTAGCACCATTTAAATTTTAAGTGAATTGTGCGTCACTTAGATTAGATTACCTTTCATTTAAATTCAACAACAATATGTAAAGGTTGTATTCCCCTTCACTGTATAGAGGAGGCGTTGCCACAGACAGGCGCAATCAGAAAGAATGCCAGATATATTCAGCTATTGGACTAAGTCTTTCATCAGGCATAGATGCTAGGAGTGCCTTTAGGGGCATGTATGGATATGGTGAGGACAGGATAGGCTCGCTATGTACAGCTCCAGGAGACTGTGCTGGGTGACTGGGGAAAGGAGAGGGGGAAATAGGTCAGGAGCGAAGTAGAGAAAGGGAATGGACTAAGGACTATGAGAGTACATTGCTGTGAAAGAAGGTATGTATAATACTGAAGTGGGAGCAAGAAAGGGGATAAACTAGTGGAGGACAGGGATCAGTGAAGGTTGAAGCCAAGGGGTTTACAGGAATGAAAGATACATTGCAGGGAGACTTCCCACCTATGTAATTCAGAAAATCTGATGGTGGAGGGAAGAATTCGGATTGCACAGGGTTTGAAGCAGTCATTAAGCTCAAGCACATCGTGCTGGGCTGCATTCTCAGGTACTGGGTGGCACAGCTGTCTCTCGGCTGCCGGTGGCCATTCATGTGCACAGACAACTTGTTAGTTGTCATTCGCACATAGAATGTGGCCCCGTTGTTGCAGCTAAGTTGGTGGATTACATGGCTGCTTTCACAAGTGGGCCCTGCCTGTGATGGGGAGATGCCAGTGACAGGATTGAAGTAGAGGTTAACGGAGGATTTATTGCTGTTAATATGAGCCATGAGGCACAGAGTTGGGAGTGTGGATGGACAAGGATGTTGCGTAGGTTGAAGGGGCAATAAATACCACTGCAGGGAAGCAGGGACTGATATTCAGGGCTCAATGAGTGGTAGTGGAAAACCTGGTAGAGAATGTGATTCTGTTCCTTCAGTAGTGGGTGGCATTGAGTCACAAGAACAGTGTACCTTTGTGGTCAGACAGCAAGTATGAGGGGAATGGTAGGTGACTGAGAAGACAAGGCATAGATCTGTTTCTGGACAAGGTGGGGAGGATAATTTTGGTGAAGTGCTCAGTAAAATGCATGGCATATTTAGGGAGAGCCTGATCATCACTAAAGATGTGATGACGCTGGGTGGCTATGCTGTATGGAAGTGACTTTTTTCTGTGGAATGTATAGCATCTGTTGAAGTGGAGGTATTGTTGGTGGTGGGTAGGTTTTATAAGGACAGAGATACTGATGTAGCCATCCTTGAGATTGAGGTCAGCATCAAGGAAGATAGCTGGGCTGATGATAAACAGGTGAAATAAATGGGAGTGAATTGTCGAGGTCGTGGAGGGTTGCAGGTAGGGTTTCCTCACCATCACCCTCAGCCCAGATCACAGTGTGATTAATGAACCTGAACCAGGTGAGGGGTTTGGGTGATTAGGAAGGATTCCTCTGGATGACCCATGATGAGAGTAATCAGCCACTGTGGAATGTGCTCGGTGGTCAGGTTTATGTACTTTCAGAAGCATGCAGAAGATAAGAGTTATGGGAGTGGTGAAGATTAGGAGAGAGGCTCAAAGGAAAGTTTCTGGGATGGACTTAATTATTTTAGGAGGCACTGGAAATCCTGCTAGATTTGTGGAATGGGTCATTGTGGCATGGTCATGGGTGGATATATCAGACAGCTGGTGGGATCCTTCTACCAGGTAATTGGTGCACTATGGGGGATTATTTGGGGATGAATCAGGGATAGATGGAAGAATAAACCTACCAGTAACAAATCTAACAGCCTGGCTTTGAATTGCTTCAATGCCGTCCTTTAATCTGATCTGGTACGTATCCCGAACACCTCAAACATACTCAGGAATACGTCTCACTATTGTCCTATATGATGTCTCCTTTTCAGATGAACAGCACTTTGCTAAAAGTCTCCCAATAAATCGAAGTTCAGCATTTGCCTTCCATTCTACAATCCCCATATGCTTGTTCCATTTCATATTGCTTTGCAAAATTACGCCAGGATGTTGAAATGGTGCAACAGTGTCAAGCAGGACAGTACTAATGCTGTGTCTAAACATTACGGGTTTGTTTTTCCTACTTATCTGCCATTCTTCACAACAACTAGAAACTTTACCTAGTCATCTTGTATCAACCTACAGTTACTCATCTTCGACACCTTCCTGTACACCACAACCTTGTCAGCAAACAACCTCAGACCTCTTCTTCTTCTTCTTTTGCTTCTGCCTTTGTCCTGCAGTTTTCATAGGGTCAGCATGGTTACAATCAGATTTGGCAAGGTTAGTTTGAAGGGGTGGCTGCACTTCCTGCTGCCACCCCATACACCCTGGGATGGAATCAGTGCATCCCAGCTGTCTGCGTCTAGTGTAAATTGTGAAATAGTGTGAATTTGTTTTAAATCTCTGGGAATCATGTAACTGAGGTGAGATATGGGGACCGGCCTGGTATTCATGTAGTGGGATGTGGAAAACTGCATAAAAACCACATCTAGGCTGGCTGGCACACCGGCCCTCGTCATTAATCTGCTGGGGGATTCGATCCAAGGCTGGCGCTCCTACCCGAGTCCAGGTAGGAGCGCATTATCACTCTCGGCTAACTTGGTGGGTACTGCTGCCCGCCCTGTCTGTCATATCATTTATGTATACAGTAAATAATAGTGGGCCTGTCATACTTGCCTGGGGCATTCCTGACTATACCCGTGTCTCTAATGAACATGCACGATCGAGGACAACACATTGAGTTCTGTTATTTAACAAGTCTTCAGGTTGCTTGCACATCTGGGAACCCATTCCATATGCTTGTAGCATCATTAGCAGTATGCAGTGGGCTATTGTGTCAAATGCTTTTAGAACTCTAGAAATACGGAATCGACCTGTTGTCTTCATCCATAGCTTGTGGTATATCATGAGAAAAAGGCAAGCTGAGTTTCAAATGAGTGATGCTTTCTAGAACTGGGCTGATTCGTGGACATAAGCTTTTCAGTCTTTAGGAAATTTATCATATTCAAACTCAGAATATGTTCTAGAATTCTGCAGCAAACCAGTGTTAAGGATATTGGTCTTTAATTGTGTGGGTCCATTCTTTTACCCTCCTTATTTACAGGAGTCAAGTGCACTTTATTCCAGTTGCATGGGACTTCGTGCTGGGTGAGAGATTTGCAATAAATGCAAGCTATGCAAAGGGCCAGTCCCTTAGAGTATTCTTTGTAAAACTGAAGTGAGATTCTGTTGGGACCTGGCAACATTTGTTTTCAACTTTTTCAGTTGTGTCCTGTTTGAACAATTTCTTAAATGCAGAGTTTAAAACTTCATTTTGGTGTCTTCAACTCCTGGTCAACAGGTGGCTGGATGGAAGTATTAGATCTGCTTAGCAATTTTTCTTAGAATCAGAATTTTCATGGTTTCTTGGTCAGATCTCTTGCTAAGGCATGAGGGTGGTAGTTGTCATATGCTTTTTGCATAGATCTTTTCACAGGTACACGAATCTCTACTAACCTTTGCCTGTTGTCATTTGTGCATTCACTTTCGAACTGAAAGTTCAGCAGCCATTGTGTCTTCAACATTTTACGAATTTTGTTGCTAAGCAAAGGTGGGTCTTTTCTATCCTCACTAGGCACATAATTGTCCGGAGCAAAATTTACAATGTCTTTAAACTTTGCCCATAATTCCTCTATATTCATCATACTGGGACTAAATTTTCGCAATTCATTGTCTGAGTCAGATGCTAACAACTGTGTATTTGCTCTTTGTATCAGAAACACACTCCTAACTTTCTTGATTGATTTATTAACTTTCATAACTATAGTCACTATGATGACATCATGGTCACTAATCCCCATCTCTGTACTGATACCATCAATAGATAAAGTCTGGCTTGCTTCTAGGTACAAGGCCTAAGATACTTCCATTGCGTGTGGGCTGCTGAACAATCTGCTCAAGACAGTTTTTGGAAAACATGTTCGAAAGTCTTCACAAGGCTGATGTCTGCACACCCTGCAATTAATCCATACACATCCCAGTCTATACTTGATAGATTAAAATTGCCTGCAACTAGTATTGCATGATTTGGGTATTTATGCACTACTGACCATAGACTTCCTTTGTCTAACTTTACAGCTGTCACAGGAGAATTGGTTGGGTGGTGAAAACATCCAATAATTAACTCTGTTTCATCTAGAGCTGTTTTATATGACCAGATAACTTCACTGTCACACTGAGTTCCAACCTCAATAGAAACTATGTTTTTATCACAGTGCACACTCCCCCTTCTGTGGCATCTAATCTGTCCTTCAGATAAATATTCCATGACTTGCTAAAAATCTCAAAGCTTTCTACTTCAGATTGTAGACACATAATATACTACACTATACCTGAGCCAGTGAAACATGTCACTTGACAGCTCACATGTAGTTAGCTACACTGTGATTGCGAGGTTGCAATAGTTGCCACCGCACGCACCCACAGTTCTGAAGTACCGGGTGATCAAAAGGTCAGTATAAATTTGAAAACTTAATAAACCACAGAATAATGTAGATAGAGGGGTAAAAATTGACACACATGCGTGGAATGACATGGGGTTTTATTAGAACCAAAATGCAGGATGGCACTCCACCCCATATTGATAGACGCGTTCGTGTGCTCAGAGGCCACTTTCGTCATGCTTGGCCTCCCAGGTCCCCAGACCTCTGTGCTAATTATTGCTATTCTGATCAGATGAAGCGCCATCTGTTGGACATTTTTTGAACTTGTTTGATTGTGTATGAAACTAGGAAATAAAAAGACCCAAAGTTTATGACAAAAACTATGAAAAGTCGTTCCAAATTGTGACCATAATAGCTGCATGTAAAACATCGTACAATAATGTAAAACTAAGCATACCAAAGCATACTCAGAGAGAAATATAGTGAAACATGCATAGCCTACTCGATTGCAGAGAGAAAGAATTAATTCTGTATACATTTACACTCTCCAGTTTACAATGACAATGGCGCAATTCCATCCAGTTCTCTTTCACTATCATGAGAATCAGCACCAAAACCGATGTCTTAGAAATCATTAACTGTTCATTTTCATTTATGATCTTTTCTATAGTCTGTGCTTCTCTTATGAGTTTATCAATATGGTCTACTTTCCTCCTCCATGAGGCAGCATCTACAGTAGTAATAAGACCGCCATGTAGCTGTCTTTCCAGTTATGTTATAGTAAAAGTCTTGTTACTTGTAATGTATGCCTTGACTTCACTTCAAAACAATTCAATTTGATTAAAATGACAGTGATAAGATGGTAGCCTAATTACCAAGTGATCCTGTTTGCTTGCAATTTCATCTGCAATGTATTTAGGAATCACAGGCTTATTTTGTTTTACGGCCAAGTATAACAGCAGCTTTGTCATGCTCACATTCGCAGCAATGTCTCTCGCCTACAACCACTGCACCGTAGTTTCTTTATGGTCACAAATGGTGGGAGTTTCGTCTAAAATTATGGAATGGTACAATGCATTGTCTATCACAAATACTGCCAGAACACTAAACTGGACCAACAAATGTTTAAACCACTGTAGAAAACGTGGGTGGTCCATATCCTCATGATAGTCACCAGTTTTTCTCGATTGAAAAACTAGAAGTTCTTCAGTCATGAAACTGTCTGAAGATCATGTATGAGCCACAATCAATCGGGACCCTCTTCCTGTCGGCTGATGACTGGTGCTATTCAGAGTATCATCTGTCCAACATTTATCAACAGATTCTCCAGTGATGAACCATGTTTCATCTAACCACAGGACTGAGAGTATGTTTTTTCCTACAATTTTGTGTAAGAAAATGCTACGAACTGTAATGATATGAGCTTTTTCACGTAACAGTTTTTGTCCATTTAACTTTTTGAAATGGAAGCCCATACTTTTTAATACCATCTTAGGCTGGCTGGCTGGCTGGTGTTGGTTGGTTTAAAGATGAGGGGAGGAACGGGGGGGGGGGGGGGGGGGAGGGGGGGGAGGGGGTCGGTGGGGGACCAAACTGCTAGGTCATTGGTCCCTTGTTCCTATTAAAATAATTCCACAAGAGAAAGAAGAGAACAAATGACACTCACAGCACAAAACTGGGAGAAAAGGGAAAAACCACAAGAATGACAAAAGGACAACAAACACTACAATGAACAAAACAGGACAAGAAAACCAGAGAGAGATGCAAGAAACTGGTAGAAGTGATTAAAACAAGAGAGCAGATGACTGTAGCTGGCTGACCATGAGAATAAAAAGAATAAGCGAGCCACTCTGCAACACATTGAAACCTCCAGCCTAAAAGCACTAGGGTGTAGGACACAGCGACAAACGACATGCACTAAAACTTAGATAGAAGGATGAAACCTCCCTAAGGCATAAAACGTAAAACTAAATCAGTCAATGAGAAGTTGTCTGCTATAATTAATGATAACGAGTCTGGTAACCAAAGATTTCATCGCAGGGCAGCCGGAGTAGGACAGCGCAGCAGAATATCATCGTAAATGACGTTTTCCCCCCTGAGAAAAGTTCACTTTCTTTTAAAGAAATTAACAACTGTGCTATTGTGGGGTATTATTTCCTTCTATAGTATCTGTATATGTGCCAATGAATTGCACTGGTTTGGAAAGAATCAATATCTGTAACAGAACAAGGCTACTTTCTTTCCTTTCCGGGAGTACTTAGAAACACATTGTTTATCCCACAGGGGCATTGTTCCATACTGTTTAATTTAGTGTATAGTGAGTCTTGAAGTAGCAGCCCTTTCCTTATAACTGTTCTTTGAATGAGTCCTACAGTTTTTGAGGTACACTCTAAGATTTTATTGGCAGGAATCGACGCATGCCCATGAACAGAAACAAATTCTTTTTCTTGCTCATAAAACTCACACACAAATAACATCATTTTGTTGACATTGTTTATTAAACAGAAACTGTAGTTGAGTTGGTAATACAACACAATACAAATGCAGATGGTCGTGCACGAACATACAATGTTTACAAGGAAGCCAGCAACATGGTAGTGTTGACACTGGAAATGGCTTTTGTTCGGTGCTGTTATTGGTTCAGAAGATGCAGCACCTCGCGTTTCTCACTTATTTGTCAGTTATATTGCCGACTTTACAGCTCTTGGGGAGTGACATTGAAGTGACATGTTTCAGCAGCCCAGGTATAAACTACATTACACTACACAAAACTACCCTACCCTATAGTATCACTGCTCTAAACTATTGCTGTCAAATGACTGATGTCAATAATTAATGAAAATAGAATAAACAGAAACTTTTCAAGTTTTTTTAATTAATCAAGCGGGGTTGATCAAGCTTTCAATGAGAAACAAGAAATAAACTACACTTAGCAAAGATGTGAATAGTGAAGTGGAATCAAAGATACAGCTTCACAGAGTTGTGGAACGATTGGAGGAGCAAGTAATATCCTTCTCAAATAGAAAAAGAACAGAACATATTTGATCATACATGGTATAATTGTGAAACTGAAGAAAGAAAATAAATACAATTAGCACAATGTACTTGTAATATGCAGTGCATGGTGGAGAACAAAGTGGAAACTGAAGACTAGTGAGTATTTTGAAAAGGTACATCCCTACAGAGACCAGTAGTGTGAAGTCTATGGCTGGAAGTCTGGCGAAAAAAATTAAGGAATTACTAAATGTATGTGATTATTATGGTCTCAACAGTTAGGCACCATGCAATGGTGGCTATTTGTGATATTGTGTGGCACTTCACCACCACCACCACATCCCAACACTGTTGGCTGCTGACACGGCAGTTAGGCATTGCTCATCATGAACATTATCTACTGCAAGACCATGTTGCTGTGACAGACAGGAAGGTTCCTTGTGTTTAGGAGAGATACATAGAGTTCTTTGTTATTTAAGTTTATGAAAAATAGTTTTTAGAAGTTTGATGTTAGCTAATTATCAATAATATAAATTGATGCAGCTTCAAGGAATACAGCAATGGCTGTTATTGAGCAGTCAGCAAGAATATTGCAAAAACTACTAAATAGTAGCTAGATGCACAGTCCCATGGCCATGAGACATGCATTTGCATGTCCATATGGTTGTGTTTGTGAAATGTGTGTACTATTGCTAGAAAAAGAGCTATTGCTCAAAAGCTAGTGAGAATGCTGTTTCTGTGACCCACACATTGATCCACATAAGTGATTAGTTGCCTTTCTCATATTTTACACACTGCCTCATCCAGGAATATTCATTATTGTTAACTAATAGCTAGAAAATTAGAGAAGACAATCGATTGCTTCAAAAATTGTAGTTAATGATGGGTTGGAGGAAATGAAAGCACACTTTAATAACTGGATGGATCATTTAGGGAGCTGAAGTCTTTCTTTCTGAATAATTAATAGAATATGCCCCAAATGTTTAATTGATGCTAAAAGACATTAAGAATTTTCTCTGTGTAAATAAATCTGTAAAGCAAGGAGTGAGGGTCATGATTTAATACAGGGGATGCATTTTTGCACTGTTCCCACAAAGAATGTTCCAGGGAAATGTTTATATATCAGAACTTTTACTCTCTGTAAAGCAAGTTGAAGCCAGTCACTGAGCAGGAGCTGTGAACACTCTCTCTCTCTCTCTCTCTCTCTCTCTCTCTCTCTCTCTCTCTCTCTCTCATTTGTTTTCAATGGCAGTATGTAAGTGTTGCTCTTGTACCTGTAACCCTGGGTCAAATAATTATGTTAATTTAATTATAATAAGCATGTTTGATTCAAGAAACCTACTTTCCTCTTCCATTAATGCCACACTTCAATTTATTGTGTTGCATTTTAGAACTTTTTCAGGCTGCAGCAAAGGAGAGTTGCTGATGAATTGCTTCGTGGCCACAGCTAAACACTACTAGTGTTCAACTGGTATTTATGTTATGATATCTCTTTTACCAGACTTTTCTAGCAGTATGTGTCCAATTTAATTATGCAAACTGCATAATTTTGAGATTGATCACTGGCGTCTGGACTATGCCATCCATCAACACTCTCGTATGTCTGATGGGAATCTGGTGCTGAATGGCAGAATACAAATCTAATAATAAGCAAGTAAAAATTTTCTATGTATCATTTCAGAAGCTTTACCACCAGCAGACATAATTTAAAAAGTTTTATAATACTTTTTTTTCAAATATCAGTAATAATATATTTGTGCAGCCAATGTGATGCTTGAACAAAAAATTGTATGATGTTAATTGTTGATTGTTTGTTCTATTTTTCATGAATCAACTGTATTGTTGGAGTCAAGGAAAAACTAATGTTGGTCACACAAAACATAAATGAAATTAACTATGTAACAGGAATTAACAGAAACATGGGAAAAAGGGTGTGGTTATCAACATGTTACCAGTTGCCACTGCTTTTGTAGTCTGCAATGTGTAGCTCATTTAATT
This sequence comes from Schistocerca gregaria, assembly GCF_023897955.1. NCBI lineage: Eukaryota > Metazoa > Arthropoda > Insecta > Orthoptera > Acrididae > Schistocerca > Schistocerca gregaria. The sequence goes on from NC_064922.1 coordinate 536,558,787, forward strand.
TATGGTCAGTTTTGTATTTTCTGCACTTTGTGTAGTTTGAAATGAGTAATTGCAGTAGGCATTATTGCTAAATGCTATACCAAAATGGCTACTTTTACGCTGCTGCCCGCAAGCAAGATGAAAACATGTGATAGTGGATTGTTTTGGTTTAAAGCATCCATCTTGTCATTTCAGTAATACAGAAATTAGTTTCTGGCCAATTTGAATACATAGATTCTGCAAATGATAGTGTTTCTGAAAATAACGTCAATGGTGGTAACAGTACTACCGATCTGACAGTGACAGAAACCAATGCTCAAAATGTGGAGGCAGAAGCTAATAGCCAGGCACAAGCAATTGAAAGTGCTAAGCAAATACCTCCTCCCATCATAGATCCCTCTTCTGTATTAGTCAATAAAACTGCTGAGACGATTAATACTCGTAAAGTGCTTGCTTCACATATTAATGACACCCATTCTGAAAGGGACAAACAAGTGGCATTACAAATCTATATGCAGGGCAATACTACTCTTGGTGAGAGAGATGTAGCACTGACATCTCAAACAAATAACACCTTGGCTGAACGTGACAAACAGTTGGTCACTCAGATTCTCACTCAGGTAAATGAGGAATTAGTAAAAAAATTAAACACTGGATTAGAAACAATAGCATCCAAAATTACCAGCCTAAAGGATGCATATAAGGATTTACCAGAAACAAGATGTGGAAACAATACAATCAGTACACAAGGTGATGGAAGATACGATGCATAAATAAGCACAACCTGTCGATAGCCTGTCCGTAGAACCACAAGAAGTAGTGTTGAAAATCAGGCTAGATGAGCAAGGCGCAAAATTAAACCTGGAATTCACCAAGTGGCTTGAGCAGGAAGACAAAATGCTCACCAATGAAATAAATTCAGAGTGGAAAGGCACAGTTCAATGCACTGGGAGCAAAACAATGGCCAAACTCAGAACTGCAACCAGACGCTCTACTTGCAAATAGATGACATGAAGCACATGATATATCACAACCTTCCACAATGGCGAGACAAAGTTTTGTAAAAGGGGAAAGAAGTGCACCGTGCAGTGGAAACAATAATACAGCCATCACGCAAAGCACTGACTATCAATATGCAAATGCAGGGGTGTATACAACTGAGATAGACAAAGCCCAGGGCCGTACTTTGATGTGTACTAGCCTATTACCCTGCAGTACAACAATCGCCTGATGAGATGGGGGCAGGTGCAATCTTAACATAGATCTTTCAGGAAGAAAGCCTGTTAAAACACTGACAATTTCAGGTCTTTATCCCAGTCAAAAGGTGTGTCCATTCCGTATTGCCTAGGTCAGGGAATGAGAGGCAGATCCCAGTCAAAAGATGTGTCCATTCTGTAGTTTTTAAATATTCATACCACAACGTTTTGCCTAGGTCATGGAATGAGAGGCAGGGAATACATTTGTTGCCTCACATATACAAGGAGATGGTGCCTGATGGGCTACCAATGCTGCAGAGAACTGTATACATTATGAGCAATTTGAAAAGGCTTTTCTTGCTATGTACTGGTCAGTGGGCATACAACATCTTAGAAAACAGGTCTTCAGCCCAAAAATTTACAACCCAATGCAAGGTGAACTTAGGAAGCATTTTGAAAAATACAGTATTTTAACAAGGTACTAGGACAAGCCGGTCAGGCACAAAAATGTATTATACTTCTTGATGGGAAATTTACCTGTGCACAAAAGGAAAAGTTAATAACAGTCCCTGATTTTGACCTTGAACACTTTTTCGTCATTGCTTGATACTATGGACCCAATACAAGAAGATGCAAAAAGCAGCACTGGCAACAGTGGCTCAAGTTCACAAATAAGAATGGGCATGGCCACAATAATAGCCATAGCGATGAGTTGTGGGGTAACGGAAGCATGTTGCAAACCGAACACACAAATCAGAATGACAACAATGGTGACCCACAAAGTATCTATGGCCCGTGGTGCATCACAGTTATCTCAGCACCAGTTTGGGATGGCACCACTTTTCCATGCACGGTATGTTTTCACAACGATGGCACATGAACAGTTTACAATGTGCTCCATTTCAGAAAAGCTTCCACCCTTGGCCTGCCAGCCATTTGGACATCAGATTAATCGCTTCTTATGCTCATTGTAACAACGAATACTCTGTCTTCTGCATTCCCCCATGACACGTTTTATACATTCTCCACTGCTAAAGTTCCCACCGGCCTTCTGTGAGCTATTACTGTATGTTCATGTCGAACGTAGTTGGTAGTCACATTAATGAGACGGTGTAAGAGAGTGCAGGGCACTCTCACTTCAGATTTGGTGTTATTCTGCTTCATGTTCTTAGGGAATATGATCTTTATTGCGATTTGACTTCATACATCTTGATTAAATGGTGGGCAGTAGTTAATGCTCTTGCTGGCGTACTCTAGGGAAGGAATAATGGTAAGCTTTACCTGCATTCAAAGTAATAGGATGCCTATTTAATCAACTGCAGTAAAAGAGCACGGCGATGGTGGGCCGAGGGAAGCACGTTTTTTTCTGCGGGACCTGGGTGGAAATATTTCTGGAAGACCTAGTTCTGTGGTCTCATTGTGTAGGCACTGGTGCATAGGTGCCGGTCGGGAGGCAGCCATGTCCAGGTAGACTGATTAGCGCCGAGAGGTCGCCGCTGCAATGGCCAGCGCTTTGTAGACTGGCAATAAAGCAGAGTATGGGCCATTGTTAGGCAGGAAGCCAACAAAACAGCTGTGAGCGTTCTGGGAATTTCTGTGGGGCAGGTCACTGGCGCCCAGACGTCCAGACTTTGTTGCAAAACATATTTGTGAAAGCACAAGGCTTTTAGCAAGTTTATCGCTGTTCTTTGGAATCAGACATTCTTTCAAAGGCAGAGATGAAATAATAATCAGTACCATCATGGTTATCAAAGTAATCTAAATGGGAACTGACAAAACAACAATAGGAGTCAAAGCCACAATAATCAGTGGTCGCAAAATAATTAAGGGCAAGTTACACATGTAAACCAAAACAGGAATAACTATATTCATTATGTCCAGATAATCAATTTGGTTGAAGCACCACCAACAACGTCTGGGACATCAAACTAAATGTGGCTGTATTGAGCTCCCTGATGGTAGTCGCATGACGGAATGGGGGCAATAGTTTGAATGAACAGATAAACATGCTCCGATGTAACAAAGAGACTGACATCAGTCAAGAGCTATTTAATGAGGTAGACAATAATATTGAAAGTCCCTCGGAGTATGTACAAGCTGCTGTTCAAGCATTTGTGGGAGGTATTCCCACAACATTGATTTTAGACACTACTGCAAGCATAAATGCAATAGAAGCTAATTACTTTAAGAAAATAGTGCAGTCTGTAAAAATTTCAACTTTGCCAGTTCAGAACTGCATGGTATCTGGTGCTATTGGTACCAGAGGCCAGACTGTTAAGTTACAGGCACAGGTAAGTGTTGAATTCGAGAACGGAGTGGATCGATGCACATTTATAGTCCTGAAAAATTTAACCGTGTCCTGTCTCATAGGCATTGAATTCATTTAGTAATGAGATGTTAAGATCGATCTCCCATGTGGGAAATGCCATATAAAGGTACAAGGTGAAGAGTTTGTTTTGAATTTAATAAAGACAAAAGCAAAACGCAACAGAGTGTGCCAAGGAACGCAAGTTAAAATTATTAAGAATAAATTGCTGTGGGTGTAAGACCATTCACAGTACACAAAGCTTTCACCTGGGCTTTCATGCTCCCTGCTGCCGTTGGATAAGCAGCTGCCAGCAGAAAGTTGTATACTCCTAGCTCACTTATTTGTTACATATTTTAATTCTTAATTTCTTTGCTTGTTTTTGGTACTTGCATTGTTTAATTCATAAATTTCTGGCGTATAACAGTATTTGAGAGTTGTAGCATCACGTTTTAGTACGTGAATAGTGTAAAATCTCGTAGTCTCCTTCTGCCACTGAGCAGTGTGCCAGCAGTGCGCAAGTAGCAGGATTACTGCATTTACTAGGCAATCTTGTATTTTAATAACTGTTTAAATTTTGTGTTGATTTGTTTGTGCTCTCTGTAGATTAGTTCAGACGTTCTTTGCACAACAGTTTTTAGCATGGATAGGGACTGCAACTGCTGTGTTCGTATGCAGGCTGAGTTGGCATCCCTTCACTCCCAGCTGCAGGCAGTGTTGGCTTCGGTCACACAGCTTGAAGCTGTTGCCAATGGGCATCACTGTGGGGGTCCGGATGGGGGTTTGTCAGGGACGGCCAGCTCGTCCCAGGCATGCCTCGATCGGACTACGACTGTGGCTGCCTGGGATACTGCCCACATTGAGGCTGATCTCTCACCTGTGGTGGAGTGGGAGGTCGTCTCGAGGTGTGGCAGGGGGCGAAAGACATTCCGGAGGGCTGAACGGAAGGCCTCTCCAGTTTGTCTGACGAACTGGTTTCAGGCTCTGCCTCAGGCTGATACTGATATTCGGCTGGACATGGCTGCTTGTCCTGTTCCAGAGGTTGCCCCTCAGTCTGCAAGATCCGGGCGGTCGCAGGGGTAATGGTAGTTTGGAGCTCCAATGTCAGGCGCGTAATGGGGCCCCTTAGGCAAGAGAGGGGAAGAAAACCAATGTGCACTCCATGTGCATACCAGGGTTGGGAGCTCCAATGTCAGGCGCGTAATGGGCCCCCTTAGGCAAGAGAGGGGAAGAAAACCAATGTGCACTCCATGTGCATACCAGGGGGAGTCATTCCAGATGTGGAAAGGGTCCTTCCAGATGCCATGAAGGGTACAGGGTGCACATATCTGCAGGTGGTCGCTCTTGTTGGCACCAATGATGTGTGTCGCTGTGGATCAGAGGAAAGCCTCTCTGGCTTCCGGCTGCTGTCTGATTTGGTGAAGACTGCCAGTCTCACTAGCGGGATGAAAGCAGAGCTCACCATCTGCAGCATCGTCAACAGGACTGACTGCAGACCTTTGGTACAGTGCCGAGTGGAGGGTCTGAATCAGAGGCTGAGATGGTTCTGCGACCGTGTGGGCTGCAGATTCCTCGACTTGCGCCATAGGGTGGTGGGGTTTCGGGTTCCGCTGGATAGATCAGGAGTCCACTACACGCAGCAAGTGGCTACATGGGTAGCAGGGGTTGTGTGGCATGGACTGGGCGGTTTTTTAGGTTAGATGGCCTCGGGCAAGTACAAAAGGGCAACAGCCTCAAAGGGTGTGGGGCAAAGTCAGGGCATACGGGGACCAAGCAGCAATCGGTACTGTAATTGTAAACTGTCGAAGCTGCATTGGTAAAGTACCAGAACTTCAAGCGCTGATAGGAAACACAGAAGCTGAAATCGTTATAGGTACAGAAAGCTGGCTGAAGCCAGAGATAAACTCTGCCAAAATTTTTACAAAGGCACAGACGGTGTTTAGAAAGGATAGATTGCATGCTAACGGTGGTGGCGTGTTTGTCACTGTTAGTAGTAGTTTATCCTGCACTGAAGTAGAAGTGGATAGTTCCTGTGAATTATTATGGGTGGAGATTACACTCAACAACTGAGCTAGGTTAATGATTGGCTCCTTTTACCGACCTCCCGACTCAGCAGCATTAGTGGCAGAACAACTGAGAGAAAATTTGGAATACATTTCACATAAATTTTCTCAGCCTGTTATAGTCTTAGGTGGAGATTTCAATTTACCAGATATAGACTGGGACACTCAGATGTTTAGGACGGGTGGTAGGGACAGAGCATTGAGTGACATTATACCGAGTGCACTATCCAAAAATTACCTTGAGCAATTAAACAGAGAACCAACTCATGGAGATAACATCTTGGACCTACTGATAACAAACAGACCTGAACTTTTCTACTCTGTAAGTGCAGAACAGGGAATCAGTGATCATAAGGCCATTGCAGCATCCCTGAATATGGAAGTTAATAGGAATATAAAAAAAAGGGGGAGGAAGGTTTATCTGTTTAGCAAGAGTAATAGAAGGCAGATTTCAGACTACTTAACAGATCAAAACGAAAATTTCTACCGAGCGAGGTGGAGCAGTGGTAAGCACACTGGACTCGCATTCGGGAGGACGACGGTTCAATCCCGTCTCCAGCCATCCTGATTTAGGTTTTCCGTGATTTCCCTAAATACTTTCAGACAAATGCCGGGATGGTTCCTTTGAAAGGGCATGGCCGATTTCCTTCCCCATCCTTCCCTAACCTGAGCTTGCACTCCGTCTCTAATGACCTCGTTGTCGACAAGACGTTAAACAATACTAACCTAAAAAAACGAAAATTTCTGTTCCAACACTGACAATGTTGAGGGTTATGGAAAAAGTTCAAGGCAATCGTAAAATGCTTTTTAGACAGGTACATGCCGAGTAAAACTGCGAGGGACGGGAAAAACCCACCGTGGTTCAACAACAGAGTTAGAAAACTACTGTGAAAGCAAAGAGAACTTCACTGTAAGTTTAAACGCAGCCAAAACCTCTCAGATAAACAGAAGCTAAACATTGTCAAAGTTAGCGTAAGGAGGGTTATGTGTGAAGCGTTCAGTGAATTCGAAAGTAAAATTCTATGTACCAACTTGACAGAAAATCCTAGGAAGTTCTGGTCTTACGTTAAATCAATAAGTGGCTCAAAACAGCATATCCAGACACTCCGGGATGATGATGGCATTGAAACAGAGGATGACACGTGTGAAGTTGAAATACTAAACACCTTTTTCCAAAGCTGTTTCACAGAGGAAGACCAAACTACAGTTCCTTCTCTAAATCCTCGCACAAACGAAAAAATGGCTGACATCGAAATAAGTGTCCAAGGAATAGAAAAGCAACTGGAATCACTCAACAGAGGAAAGTCCACTGGACCTGATGGGATACCAATTCGATTTTACACAGAGTACACGAAAGAACTTGCCCTCCTTCTAACAGCCATGTACCGCAAGTCTCTAGAGGGATGGAAGGTTCCAAATGATTGGAAAAGAGCACAGGTAGTCCCAGTCTTCAAGAAGAGTCATCAAGCAGATGCGCAAAACTATAGACCTATATCTCTGACGTCGATCTGTTGTAGAATTTTAGAACATGTTTTTTGCTCGAGTATCATTTCGCTTTTGGAAACCCAGAATCTACTCTGTAGGAATCAACAAGGATTCCAGAAACAGCAATCGTGAGAGACCCAACTCGGAAGTTCCATGCAGCTTTTCACGGATGATGCTGTAGTATACAGAGAAGTTGCAGCATTAGAAAATTGTAGCGAAATGTAGGAAGATCTGCAGTGGATAGGCACTTGGTGCAGGGAGTGGCAACTGACCCTTAACATAGACAAATGTAATGATTTGCGAATATATAGAAAGAAGGATCCTTTATTTTATGATTACATGATAGTGGAACAAACACTGGTAGCAGTTACTTCTGTAAAATATCTAGGAGTATGCGTGAGGAATGATTTGAAGTGGAATGATCATATAAAATTAATTGTTGGTAAGGCGGGTACCAGGCTGACATTCATTGGGAGAGTCCTTAGAAAATGTAGTCCATCAACAAAGGAGGTAGCTTAGAAAACACTCGTTGGACCTATACTTGAGTATTGCTCATCAGTGTGGGATCCGTACCAGATCGAGTTGACGGAGGAGATAGAGAAGTTCCAAAGAAGAGCGGCGTGTTTCATCACAGGTTTATTTGGTAACTGTGATAGCGTTACGGAGATGTTTAGCAAACTCAAGTGGCAGACTCTGCAAGAGAGGCTCTCTGCATCACGGTGTAGCTTGCTCGCCTGGTTTCGAGAGGGTGCGTTTCTGGGCGAGGTATCGAATATATTGCTTTCCCCTACTTATACCTCCCAAGGAGATCACGATTGTAAAATTAGAGAGATTCGAGTGTGCACAGAGGCTTTCAGACAGTCGTTCTTCCTGCGAACCGAACGCGACTGGAACAGAAACGGGAGGCACGTAAAGTGCCCTCCGGCACACACCGTTGGGTGGCTTGCAGAGTATAAATGTAGATGTAGATGTAGCTGAAGAACAGCAGCCAAAATAAAATAGATTATTTGCTCATACGATGCAAATCCAATGAGACAGAAACCTTATCGGACGAACAGAAAATGAAATCATGTATGTTACTGGAGAAATGTGTCCAGGTGTTTTCATTCAAGCCTGTTGTGATTGAGGATTATGTTTAATGAATAGAAGTCGTACTGCATAAAACTTATTGCCAAGAAACTTATTCCATCCCATGCTCCAAAAGGGAGGCTATCAAATGGGAGCTCCAGAAAATGGTGCAGTGGCATATTATAGAGCCTTCCCTTTTGCCATACAGTAACCCATTATTAGGTGTTGGCAAGACCGGTGGAGGGGTGTGCCTTGTTCTTGATGCATGATTCATCAACAAAATAAGTGTTCTGGTAATAACCAGGCCAGAAGTTTTATTACCACCAAAAGGGTCTGAAGAAATATATTCAGTAAGGATGTTTGCCCAGCTGTCAAAGTCTGTTGTCTTTTATATTTTATCTGCCACTCTGTATTGGGAATGAATATGCCTTTTGAAGTTTTATGCTGAACCTGTCATACAGGGAAAGACTACTATACAATAAAGAATGTGTACTAGTGTACCAGAACTAATTGTTATAAATATTAGCACTATAAATAAAATAGAAAGAAACTTCCACATGGGAAAAATATATTAAAAACAAAGATTCCAAGACTTACCAAGCGGGAAAGTGCCGGTACACAGGCACAATAAATAAAACACACACACACACACACACACACACACACACACACACACACACACACAGAATTTCTAGCTTTCGCAACCAATGGTTGCTTCTTCAGGAAAGAGGGAAAAAGAGGGATAGACAAAAGGATGTGGGTTTTAAGGGAGAGGGTAAGGAGTCATTCCAATCCCGGGAGCGGAAAGGACAGGTGTACACTCGCACACACACACATATCCATCCGCACATACACAGACACAAGCAGACGTTTGTAAAGGCAAAGAATTCGGGCAGAGATGTCAGTCGAGGCGGAAGTACAGAGGCAAAGAAGTTGTTGAAAGACAGGTGAGGTATGAGCGGCGGCAACTTGAAATTAGCGGAGGTTGAGGGCTGGCGGATATTGAGAAGAGAGCATATACTGAAGGGCAAGTTCCCATCTCCGGAGTTCGGATAGGTTGGTGTTGGTGGGAAGTATCCAGATAACCCGGTCGGTGTAATACTGTGCCAAGATGTGCTGGCCGTGCACCAAGGCATGTTTAGCCACAGGGTGATCCTCATTACCAATAAACACTGTCTACCTGTGTCCATTGATGCGAATGGACAGTTTGTTGCTGGTCATTCCCACATAGAAAGTGTCACAGTGTAGGCAGGTCAGTTGGTAAATCACGTGGGTGCTTTCACACGTGGCTCTGCCTTTGATCGTGTACACCTTCCGGGTTACAGGACTGGAGTAGGTGGCAGTGGGAGGGTGCATAGGACAGGTTTTACACCGGGGGCGGTTGCAAGGGTAGGAGCCAGAGGGTAGGGAAGGTGGTTTGGGGATTTCATAGGGATGAACCAAGAGGCTACGAAGGTTAGGTGGACGGGGGGAAAGACACTCTTGGTGGAGTGGGGAGGATTTCATGAAGGATGGATCTTATTTCGGGGCAGGATTTTAGGAAGTCGTATCCCTGCTGGAGAGCCACATTCAGAGTCTGATCCAGTCCCGGGAAGTATCCTGTCACAAGTGGGGCACTTCTGGGGTTCTTCTGTGAGAGGTTCTGGGTTTGAGGGGATGAGGAAGTGGCTCTGGTTATTTGCTTCTGTACCAGGTCGGGAGGGTAGTTGCGTAATGTGAAAGCTGTTTTCAGGTTGTTGGTGTAATGGTTCAGGGATTCAGGACTGGAGCTGATTCGTTTGCCACGAAGGCCTAGGCTGTAGGGAAGGGACCGTTTGATATGGAATGGGTGGCAGCTGTCATAATGGAGGTACTGTTGCTTGGTGGGTTTGATGTGGACGGATGTGTGAAGCTGGCCACTGGACAGATGGAGGTCAACGTCAAGGAAAGTGGCATGGGATTTGGAGTAGGACCAGGTGAATCTGATGGAACCAAAGGAGTTGAGGTTGGAGAGGAAATTCAGGAGTTGTTCTTCACTGTGAGCCCAGATCATGAAGATGTCGTCAATAAATCTGTATCAAATTTTGGGTTGGCAGGCTTGGGTAACCAAGAAGGCTTCCTCTAAGTGACCAATAAATAGGTTGGCATATGAGGGGGCCATCCTGGTACCCATGGCTGTTCCCTTTAATTGTTGGTATGTCTGGCCTTCAAAAGTGAAGAAGTTGTGGGTCAGGATGAAGCTGGCTAAGGTGGCGAGGAAAGAGGTTTTAGGTAGGGTGGCAGGTGATCGGCGTGAAAGGAAGTGCTCCATTGCAGCGAGGCCCTGGACGTGTGGGATATTTGTGTATAGGGAAGTGGCATCAATGGTTACAAGGATGGTTTCCGGGGGTAACAGACTGGGTAAGGATTCCAGGTGTTCGAGAAAGTGGTTGGTGTCTTTGATGAAGGATGGGAGACTGCATGTAATGGGTTAAAGGTGTTGATCTACGTAGGCAGAGATACGTTCTGTGGGGGCTTGGTAACCAGCTACAAAGGGGTGGCCGGGATGTTTGGGTTTATGAATTTTAGGAAGTAGGTAGAAGGTAGGAGTGTGAGGTGTCGGTGGGGTCAGGAGTTTGATGGAGTCAGGTGAAAGGTTGTGTAGGGGGCCTAAGGTTCTGAGGATTCATTGAAGCTCTGCCTGGACATCAGTAATGGGATTACCTTGGCAAACTTTGTATGTAGAGTTGACATTGACATTGCTGCTCACTGAGCATGACATTACATCATAGTTTTAAAGATCATTATTATAATTGGTCTTCTAGTACCTCCCGCCGTGGAAGTCAAACACATGCCAGAACAATCGGACGTGGTCAGCCCATAGAGGGCTCTGCATCCGCAGCGGCTATTCTGCGCAGTGGCTCTCACGCAGCGAGGGCGCCACCGCTACGCCACGTGCAGACTGCGGCCAATAGCCACTCCCTCCGGTTTCGTATATAGGGACCCGCTCCGGCCTAGTCCAGCCAGTCTGGTGCTTGCTCTGGATTGCGTCTCTATCTTGGCAGTACTGCGTTCTGGTCGTTGCTCGTTGTTGACATTTGCCTGGCTCTGGTTCCAAGTGGATTTACTGTTGGTGTTTGGTGTTGTGGTTTCTACAAGCATCCATTGTTTATCTCTTCCTGGTTGTGTCAGTCATTGTTGGTTGTTGTCGGTTGTCATTGGTCTGTTGTCAAACTCATCCTTGTGTTTACCCGGTGGTGTGTGCTCCACCGCTGGCGGCCTCCCCGCCTGGCAGCTCCGATCCGTAGCCCAAGGCATTCCCGCGGTTGGTTTTGGTTACTACAGGTCTCTTAAGGTGTGAGGATGGGAACTTTATTGTTATAGGTTACTACAATGGATGGAGTGGGCATCTACTATTATCTTCAACTTCATTCACTGTGTGCCATGACTGGTCATGGACGAATGAGGTGTGAGTTACCGTTTTCCTCCTGCTGGCGCAGGCCGTATGGTGACAGTTACCTGCTGGTAGTGCTTGCATCTCATGTTGTTGGTGCAACCTCTTGAATTCGGAGGGTTGTCAACCAGGATGGGACAAAACTGAAGCCATCCTCTCTCTTCCTGTTGTTAGGGTGTTTTAGTAATTCCATGGCTTCTCTCATTTTGCACTTTACCAAGCTTGGCCAGTTGGCAAGCACAGAGGTGTCATTACATTTTTTATTCTCTTGCCACAGTATTGCTAATATTTGGTCACTGCAGATCTGCTGTGTTGCCGGAGACAAATGCAGCACTCATGTTTCCATATGCACATTGCCATTGGCCTGTCAGTCTTGTCAGTTTAGACTTCTCCACACTGATATTTCACCTTGTACATACCCGCAGTGTGTAGAGCATTTACCCTGTCCTTGGTGGACCATAACATGTCCTGGGCCTGCTGTAAAAGACAGGCTGGACTTGCAGCAGAGTGAAGGTGTGTACCAATGCAGTCACTGACATTCTTCATGTAGAGTAAGTGCACTGATGGGTGCAGTTCATTGATTTCATGCCTATCTTGCTTTCTTTTGTTTGTTGCCATGGCTGAGTGGATTGATTAATATTTGTAACAATTTGGCCAAGAACACTGCATGCTGCTGTTTGAGCTCTGGTGTTAAATTGTGAGTGTCAGTTAGGTGCTGTGCATGGATAACTAAAAAACAAATAACTGAGTTGTTCTGCACTTGGTGGTGTTTGTATTGTGCATGCAAGTATCTGTCCACATGTGTAGACTTACAAAATATCCCTTGCCCTAGCATGCCCTCCACGTCCTATAAACTTCCACATCTAGGAATGGAATTGTGCCATTCTGCTCTACCTTAAGTGTGAACTCCATCTTCCCATGCATTTCATTCAACTATTTGAGAAAGCTGTGTGTCTCAATTTCACCATGAGGCCACATAGCAAATGTACCATCTGTGAATCTGAACCAATGCTTAAGTATAAAGTAATGCAACAAAGTGCAGTTGCTTCAAAGGCCTCCATGAATATTTTTACTGCTAATGGGCATAGTCAAGATGCCATTGCTACACTGTCTGTCTGCTTGTAGTATTTTCCTTACAATTTAAAGTATTTTGAAGACAAACATAACTCAGTGAGGTTGTGTAAGGTTGGTGAGGTGTGCTCTTGTAGGATGTGAACGGTTTTGTCTATTGGCACATTTGCAAATAGTGACTGTATGTCAAAGCTAAGATGATGTCTGTAGGTAAAATTGTTTTTCCCTTTGCATTCTATGAAGTTTGTTGATTTTGCCAACTAAATATCTCAATTTGTAGATATTTTGCCATATTGTATGTAGAAGAGTTGATCCTGTTAATTATGGGCCTTCATGGATATTTTCCTCATGTCTTTTTGGCAATCCTTAAATTCTAGGAGCAACTGGTACTCTGGGAATAAGTCTCTTGACTGTGTCAGCATCAATTCTGGAGTCCTTGATTGAGATAAAACACACCAGTAGACCAAGTAGAAGACCACTGCAACCACAGCCAAAATGTTGGTTTCTCTAGTATATTTTTTTTTTACATGATGCAGTACCGTATCCAGAAAATTTTTATGTTAATAGTAGAAAGATTGCATAAGCTAGGAAGACTTGAACGGAAAGTCATAACATACATTTGATTGATGTCAAGGAACATCTCATTAAGAGGCAAATTGCTTGAAAAACCAGTTACAAAAACTATAAAACAACACCTGCATCTATATACATACTTTGCAAGTTACCATATGGTGTATGGCAGAGAGTACCTTGTACTGCAGCTAGTCATGGCCTTTCCTGTTCCACTTGCAAATGGAGCGAGGCAAAAATGTCTGTCTATAAGTTTTTGTATGAGCCCTGATTTCTTTTGTTGCTAACCATTCCACCAAAAACCTCAACTTCATGGAATTTTGGTCCTGTCCAAAGGCCTCAGCTTGTGCCCCAAACCCAGGTTTAACCATGTTGGACTTGCCAAAGGTCTACTCCCCTTTTCTCAGTCAAAGCCAACCTAATCTCACGACTTAACCTTGCCTTTCCCAGTGCATATGAAAATCCAACTGCAAACCTGCCTCCTCCAACTTAACCACCCCCTGGTCACCCCCAAGGGGGGGCTACCACAGGGCCCCAGCCTTTGCAGCATTTTCCCCTTCCATGCTGCATGTCTATCCTCTTGCTATTCTTTTTCCCCTCCCTTGGGGAAAATGTCTGGGGTTTTATTTGGAATGCTCTGAATTGTCTGTCGCTGATGTAAGAACAGTCTCACCATTGTTTTTTGCTGCCTTCTTCCTTTCATTGTTTCCCTCCTCCTCTCGTTTCTCCGCTTCGGTTTTTGAGGTTCCTCTTTTTCTTCTTCCTCCCTGTGCACTCCTGAAGGCTGGCCCAGTTGTCTGACACATAACAGGTGACTGGGTAATGCATAATTCTCAGCCCCGGGTTGACAGGTAGGGTTCGCACATACCCGCTGGTACAGACTAGGCCCAGGGAGGGGTGATTGCCTGAGCTGCAACCTTCCCAAATTACTGATTGGTCCCTCTGTCAGGTGTTCGGGAGGTGTGACCTGAGCTGTGAACGATGATCTAAGGCGGGTGCGCCCCCTTGGAAGGAGTGCGCCTTCGAAGATGCTGGCAATCATGGGGGTTTTCTTACAATGAGTCAATCATCTTCACAATCAACATCTACGAAACATAAGTATAATGAGGCTAATAATTCAAAGACCCTTCCCACTCCACCACCGTTCCTCATGGTTTCACATGCTGAAGACGGTCAGTCCTTCACCATGGTAAATTTGCTTATTGTTCAGAAAGGTGTTGGTGCAACTGCCGGACCTGTGAAATCCTGCTCTTGTTTACAGAATGGCACTTTGCTTTTGGAGGCAACTTCCAATTCTCAAGCACAGCTACTGCTGGCCACCTTGCTTGTCCATGGTTACCCTGTTCATGTCGAGGCCCAGAGAAATTTGAATTCTTCCCGTGTTGTTATTTACACTAGGGTGCTCAATGGTGTAACTGAGGCCAAAATCCAATCTTTCCTCTCTGATAAGGGTGTCATTGTCATCCACCAGCTAATAAAAAAGGTAGATTCCTCCTTAGTGCCCACCAGCACTCTTTTTCTCACCTCTGATAGAGTGGTGCTTCTGTCCAAGATGAAAGCAGGCTATGAAATTATCACAGTCCAGCTGTACATTCTGAACTTGATGTGCTGCTACCACTGTCATCATTCAACCACATTAGAATGACTTTTCAACACCCAGCTGAATGTGTAACCTGTGGTAGGGACACACATGTGAAGAAATGTCCACCTCCTCCTCCCCACTGTGTCAAATGCAATGGCGGCCATGCTGCCTCCTCTCGGGATTGTCATGTGTATCTTGATGAGCGGGCTATGCAAGAGATCAAGGTAAAGGAAAAAGTGCCTTACCCAGTCGCTTGCAAGTTATTTGCTAATCACAAACCCTGCATTATATCATCTGGCACCTACAGTTCCATTCTTGTTACCCCTTACTCCATGAAGGACATGGCCACACAGACATGCTACCACCAATTCAGCTTTGAGGTGCTGAAATCACCCAGTGTCAAGGTAGCATCGCCATCCCCCTGTCCAGCTGTGGAACAAGCCATCAAACTTTTACCTCAAGGGGCTAAGCCACCAGCTACACAACCGGTAGACCAGAAGCGACAGAAGGAGTACTCCCGTGAAGACCTCCTATGTCCCTCCACCCTCCCAAAAACCAACTAGTCCTGTAGCTGTAAAGGCTCAAAGAAGTCCACCAAAGGCAAATGGTCTTCTCCTTTGCTAACTCAAAGATCCCCTTTGACGCTGTCGCCACATGATACCTTGGCCTGGCCAATTTCTGTGTCGCCGGCATGCACTGCCGAGCATTTTTCAGCATTAGACTCCACAGACCAACAGCACAAGGAAGCCATTGCTTCTGTGGACCCCATGGAGCAGGATCCTCCTGCTTCTGTGCCCTGTAGCAGTAACTCTTCACAGGCTGTCACTTGCAGAGCTGCCAAGGTGACACCCCTACATCTATTTCTCATCATGACTCTCCTCCATTGTAACATTCATGGCATTTGGTCCCGCAAAGAGGATTTACAGCTGCTTTTAGCATCACAGCATCCCCTTGTACTCTGCCTTCAGGAAAGGAAATTGTGCCCTCATGACCGCTTTGAACTTTCACATTTCTTCCTGGTTTGTTTTGACCTTCCCCCTGAAGTTGGCATCCCATCTCATGGGGGTGTCATGCTGCTCATCCGGTATGATGTTCATGGTCAACCCATCTCGCTGACTGCCCATCTTCAAACTGTTGCATTTCGCCTTTTCCTTCCCCACCTGACTTTTTTCCTCTGTACCATTTATGTCCCCCCGTCATTCAATGTCACCAGGGCAGACATCCATCAGCTTCTTGGGCAGTTACCTCCCACATTTTTGCTACTCGGTGACTTTAATGTTCATTATCCCCTTTGGGGTTCTCCCAGGACCTGTCAGAGAGGTGCCATCTTGGCTGATCTTAGCCACCTTAACCTCTTCTGCCTTAACACTGGAGCACCCACCTTCCTTTCCAACTCCTCACGCACCTATTCCCATTTGGACCTATCCTTTTACACTGCCCAGCTTGCCCATTATCTTGAGTGATCTGTTCTTTCTGACACCTACTTGAATGACCATTTCCCATGTGCTATCTGTTTCCTGACTCCTACCCCACCTGTGTGCACACCCAGGTGGCATCTTACTAAGGCTGAGGCAGCTTTACTCCTCCCCGGCAACCTTTGAAGAACAAGATTTCCCCAGTTGCGATGACCAGGTGGAATATATCATAAACATTATCCTAACTGCTGCAGAACTTTCCATTCCTCACACTTCCTCTTTACCATGCCATGTCCCAGATCCTTGGTGGACTGAGGCATGCCGCAATGCAATTTGCACATGGAGACATGCTCTCCACATTTTTAACTGTCATCCTATGATGGCGAAATGCATTCAATATAAACAGATGCGTGCAAAGTGTCATCGCATTCTTCAGGAT
This sequence comes from Schistocerca gregaria, assembly GCF_023897955.1. Taxonomy (NCBI): domain Eukaryota; kingdom Metazoa; phylum Arthropoda; class Insecta; order Orthoptera; family Acrididae; genus Schistocerca; species Schistocerca gregaria. The sequence continues at coordinate 536,575,372 of NC_064922.1, forward strand.
AACAAAAAAGCTTGCTGGATTTTATTCACTAGTTATTTTAACAGTTCCTCCCCTTCCTCTGTTGTGTAGACTAATATCCGATGGCTCTCTGGGACCAATATCCAGTACTCAGTTTCTTGCCTGACAGTAACAAATGATGTCATTGTGGACCCTATTGCTATCTCCAACACCTCGGGCTGCCATTTTGCGGAAGTTTTGAGCTTTTCCCACTGTCAGCCTGTCTTCTTCCATTGGAAACTAGTGGAGGAGGCTCAGGTAATACCCTTCTCTTCTTCGAATCGTGACTGCTACAGTACCGTCGTTACTAAGAGGGAGCTAGTTCATGCTTTCAGTTCATCCCGATCCTCCACCCCAGGGCCAGACACCGTCCACATTCAGACGTTGCAGCACCTTTCTCTTGCGGGCAAGCTCTTTCTGCTTAACACGTACAACTACATCTGGGCAGAGGGTGCATTTCCCTGACATTGGCATGAAGCCACCATCATACCCGTATCTAAGCCTGGTAAGGACAAAAACCTTCCTCCTAGCTACTATCCCATCTCTCTTACCAGCTGCATTTGCAAGGTGATGGAACTTATAATTCATGCCCAGTTGGTATGGTGGCTCGAGTCTCACATTTACAACGAATTCACAGTGTGGATTTCAAGCACGGTGTTCTGCAGTTGACTATGTCATCACTTTTTCTACCCATGTCATGAATGGTATTCTACAGAAATCCCATACTATGGCCATGTTTCTCGATTTGGAGAAGGCCTTCGAGACGTGCTGGAGAACAGGTATCCTCCATACTCTTTGCACATGTCTACCTGCCCTGTTTCCTACAGGAATTTTTAAAAGACCGAGTTTTCCATGTGCGTGTGGGTTCTGTCTTGTCGGACACCTTTATCCAGGAAAACGATGTGCCTCAGTGTTTTGTCTTGAGCATCATCCTCTTTGCTATCACCATTAATTCAGTCAGTCTCCTGCAGGCATCTCTGGCTCTTACGGTTTTGCCATCTATTGCAGTTCTCCACAGACCTTTCTCACTGAGCAATGTCTTCAGTTATGTCTTGACCAACTTTACTCCTGGAGCATCAACAATGGCTTTTGTTTTCCTGCTGACAAAACTGTCTCTATGAATTTCTGGTGGCGCAATTGGTTTTTCCCACTGTCTTTTCATCTTGGATCTGTTGCCCTTCCGTTTGCTGAAACTATGAAATTCCTGGTGCTCATACTCAATAGGAAAATCTCTTCATCTGCCCATGTGTCTTACTTGGCAGCCTGCTGTATGTGGTTCCTCAGTGTCCTCAACGGTACTTCCCGGTGTGCCAATCAAACTACCCTTGTCAGTTTGTACTGGCCCCTTGTCCGTTCGGAACTAGACTATGGTGCTTTGTTTATGCATCTGCATGTCCATCCCTCTTACACCGTCTCAACACCATCCACCATCATGGCATCCATTTGGCCACTGGCTCCTTTTACACTTGCCCAGTTGAGAGTCTGTATGCTGAAACTGTGGAACTACCACAGCCATGACTTTCTTGCCAGCAGGTATGCATGCTGTTTGTCTGCCATGTGTGGCCACCCATCCTATGCCTCCTTCTTCAATGATTCGTTTGATTATCAGTTTGAGGCATGTCTCTCTTCTCTGTCATCTCCTGGAGTCCACTTTTGACTCTTGCTACAGCAGCTTAACTTCACACCCCTTGGCTTTGTGAAGCAGCCCATGTTAATCTTGGCCTTCATTTGCTTCCTACGAACACAACTCCACCCTTGCTCTATCACCTTCAGTTTCATGACCTTCACATGGAACTTCACAATAGTACCTTTGTATACATTGGTGGCTCTCAGACTGACGATGGGGTCAGGTATGCCTTTGTCATTGGCACCCATGTCTTTTGATGTCAGCTTTCAGCACACTGCTCAGTATGCACAGCTGAGCACTTTGCCCTCTATGAGGCCATGTGGTACATCAAGCGACACAGACTTTTCAACTGTGTCCTCTGCTCAGACTCACTCAGTGTCATTTAAAGTCTATGTACGCAGTACACTGCCCATCCATTAGTGCAGAGGGTCCAGGAAAACTGTCACTTGCTCACTCTTGGTGGAGCTACTGTGATGTTTATGTGGGTACCTGACAGAATGCCCACTTTATAACTGTTTATGTTCCTGTTTGGGTTTGCCATCTCAGTTATTGGCCATTTTAGCAAATGATGCACGGTCTGTTGACTGCGGTTTACTTTTCATCTGCAAAAGAAATATGGCAAATTCCATTTAATTTTTAGTTTTTGGACCTCTGTTTCTGTATGGTGTCTTTTTTAGCTCTTTCTCCACATCCCTGTTTGTAGCTGTCTTCTATTATATCATTTGGGACTGACCTATTGTTTTTCAACTCCTCTCTGTCTTCATGTTGTAATGTAACAGACTACTGAAACTATCGATACCACTTGCTGACCAGGTGTGCGGTGCCATCAATCATCTTGAAGCAGCAAGTGAACTTTAACTACGTAGACATAAACTGAAATGTTATTATTTTGTTACAAAACTGTTAATATGAGGACAATCATGAGGTATATTGCCACAGAACTATATTATAAACACTTTTCATTTTTCATACTATGTTTTTCATATATGTATACATGTGATGTGTAAAATATCAATATACAACCGAGGTTGGCAGTACTGCACATTTTGTAAGCTCTGTGAACAAGAGCCGGTTGTTGGCGGGTGTAGAGACAATGGGCTGTTGGTGTTGAGACATCTTATAATATGATTGCTTTGAGAAGGTCAAGGATAGAGGGAATGAAATGATGTATTGGAAAAGCTATTACATTGAAAATTATTGAATATCGTCACAATCAGCATTTATAAAATAAAAGTTGGAAGTTTAAATATGTGTCAGTTCTTACACAGCTGAATACACACCCTGGACCTCAAATTGATTTAACAAACAGCAGATGGCGAGATTCATCACTGGGCCACGAGTGTGCAACAATGACCAATAAAGGTAAGAAAGTTATATTACTCTAAATACAAATACAAATACCTTTCTTTCTCCATGTCTTCAACCCTGTATGTACTCTGTTGTTAGAGTGAACAGCGTGACTGGGGCATGTGGTCAACTAGGCACACTGGGAAGACCACACAGGTTTAAAATGATAATTTGTAGATTAATATTTGTTGCCCAGAGAAAGAGGTGCATTACATATGGGGGCTTGTCCGGGATCTCAATTGCATTGTTTGAACTGATACTTATTGTATGTTCATAGGTAACAATACATCAGGCAACAATAAATTAACTAATAAAGATGAAGAGGAAAATGAATTCAATGAAGAAGGCAAATAACATTTATTAAAGGACGGAAGCAACTTACACAGCAACAAAAAGTAGGCCTACAATTACGACGGACGTGAGACCATGCAGAAAATAAGATAAATGCAGTAATTAATTTGTTCATACGATATGATGTTCATAGTCAACCCATTCCCAGACTGCCCATCTTCAAACTGTTGCATTTCGCCTTTCCCTTCCCCACCTGACTTTTTTCCTCTGTGTGAATATCGAGAGCTCAGATGGAAAACCAGTATTAAGCAAAGAAGGGTGTAAGGACTATATAGTGGGGCTATACAAGAGAGATGAATTTTATGGCAGTAATTCAGAGATAGAAGAGGGCATAGATAAATATGAGATTGGAGTTATGATAACGCAAGAAGGGTTTGATGAAGCACTGGAAGATGTAAGTTGAAACAAGGCCCCTGGAGTAGCATATATTCCACCAGAACTACTGATAGCCATGGGAGAGTCAGCCAAGACAAAACTCTTCCACCTCATGTGCCAGATGTATGAGACAGGTGAAATACCGCCAGACTTCAAGAAGAATGTAATAATTCCAATTTCAAAGACAATAGATGCTGAAAGGTATGGATAATATCAAACTATCAGTTTCATAAATCATGGTTGCAAAATACTAACATGAATTCCTTACAGATGAATGGAAAAACTGGTGGAAGAAGACCTTGGGAATGATCAGTTTGAGTTCTGGAGAAATATAGGAATATATGCAAGGCAATACTGATCCTGTAAGGCAACATTGACCACCTAGATGGAAGGTTAAGGAAAGGCAAATCTACATTTATAGCATTTGTAGATGTGGAGAAAGTTTTTGACAATCTTGACTGGAATACTCTCTTTGAAATTCTGAAGGTAGCAGTTTTAAAATTCTGGAAGAAAAAGACTATTTACAACTTGTAAATACACCCAACAGCAATTATAAAGAGTTGAAGGGCATAGGAGTGAAGCACTGATTGAGAATGGAGTGAGATAGGCTAGTAGACTATACCAGATGTTATTCTGTCTGTACATTGAGAAAACAATAAAAGAAATAAAATTCTGAGTAGTAACTATGGTTCATGGAGGAGAAATAAAACCTTTTTGGTTTTCTGATGATATTATAATTATGTCAGAGACAGCAAAGGACTTGGAAGAGCAGTTGAATGGAATGGACAGTGTCTTGAAAGGAGGACATAGGCTGAACATCAACAAAAGTGTAACAAGGATAATGGAATGTAGCTGCTATTTGGGAAGGAAAATAACTGATGACAGTCCTAATAGAGAGGATATAAAACATTGACTGCCAATGGCAAGAAAAGTGTTTCTGAATAAGAGAAGTTTGTTAATGTCGAGTATAGATTTAAATGTTAGGAAGTCATTTCTGAAAGTATTTGTCTGGAGTGTAGCCATGTGTGGGAGTGAAAATGGACTCCAAACCATTTAGACAAGAAGAGAATGAAGGTTTCAAAATGTGGTGCTGCAGAAGAATGCTGAAGATTAGATGGGTAGATCACGTAACTAATGAGGAGATACTGAATACAACAAGGGAGACAGAAAATTTGTGTCACAGCTAGACTAGAAGAAGGAATCGGTTGATCCAACACATTCTGAGACATCAAGGGATCACCAAATTAGTACAGGAGGGGACTGTGGGAGTGAAAATCACAGAGGGAGACCAAGTGATGAATACAGTAAGCAGATTCAGAGGGATGTAAGTAGCAGTAGTTATTTGGAGATCAAGAGGCTTGCATGGGATAGAAAAGCATGAAGAGCTGCACCAAACCAGTCTTTGGACTGAATATCACAGCAGCAACTGAACATTATGACATTTAACAAACAATGGAAATAGGAAAATCTTCATGGTCTTTCTGAACATAATTCATTTATTTTTAAACTGTATTATGTAAACTATGGTATGCCATGGTATATTACTGCTGTTTTGAATAAGCAGATAGTAAACAGATTTGAATTACTGTCATTTTTGGAAGTTTATGTGCATTTTGATAAAAAAAAATGGATTTTTACAGAAAGGAAAGTTAGACTGAAAATATTTTACTGGATATTATGATTACAATCAGATGGTGTTAGCAACATAAAAACCTCTAGTGTTTTAGTGCATGAAAATGTTTAACAGAAATGAAAATGTTACATTTTTGCAAGCTATGTTGACTCCGTTACTGTTGTGGTGTCATTGTGAGAGCAAGGCTCAGTGGAGAATGTTGTTTGATGGACCAAAAGATAAACAAATTATTCAAACAAAAAGGTTTTAGAAGATGTTTGAAAGATCATTTATGGTGTAAAATATATTTCTTGGTTCAAAATACATTAACTTTATTATGGATGAGGTACATGGAGTATATTCAGAGAACTTTTCTATTTGTGGTGTATTTACAAAATTATGTGAAGCTTTTGGAGAGTCTGTGGCATTTATATTGAGATGATGTTTTGTTAAGTATTCTGAAATTATGAGGTTTATGATGATGATGATGATGATGATGATGATAGGGTGATGAATATTAGGGACTTATTTTTTGCTCTGATAAATTAGTAGTATCTGAATTTCAGTTGACAGCTTTGTGATGAACTAGGCTTGGCAAGAGCAAAATTACTAAAATGAATTACTAAATATAATGTAATTACTGACTATAAAATGTTAATATCTCGTGAAAAAATTTCTACCCATTATTCTTCCCACTCCTCCGACAGTGGTATTCCACTGCCCACAAACCCTACACAGTATCTTGTCTATCCGTACACAATCCCTGCTCCCACTCCTTTGCCTCATGGCTCATATTCCTGTAATAGACATAGATTCAAGACCTGTCCCATACACCCTCCCACTAACATCTACTCCAGTCCAGTTCCTGCTCCCAGCCCCTTGCATCATGGCTCATATTCCTGTAACAGACATAGATGCAAGACCTGTCGCATACATACTCCCACTACTACCTACTCCAATCCAGTCATGAGCATCACATATGCCATCAAAGGCAGGGCTACCTGTGAACCTGTGAAATCTGTTATGTAATTTACCATATGAACTGCAACCATTATGCTGCAATCTATGTGGACATGACAACCAACAAGCTGTCTGTATGCATGAATGGTCACCAACAAACTGTGACCAAGAAACAGCTTGACCACCTGAATACAACATCCAACACAACATTCTTCATTTCATTGACTGCTTCACAGTTTGTGCCATCTGGCTCCTGCTCACCAAAACTAGTTTTTCTGAACTGCACAGGTGGAGACTCTCCCTTCAATATATCCTATGTTCCCATAACCCTCCTGGTCTCAACCTTCATTACTCATTGTCCTTACTCATCTCGCCTCTAACGTTTTTTGGACGACACGAGACAGTGTGGTAGTGGGATGCAAAACTCACACATCTCTCACAGTTGACTTACATATTGTATACAGCCAATTCTCTTCTCTGGGTAATCAGCTACATCAGTCTCTCAAAAGCTTCTTCTCCAAAGACTATAGCAGATTACAGGAATTTATTAAGCTACTTCTCTATTCTTGAAATAATTTGTGTACTTTCAGTTCATTCCTGGTATAGTTTCATCTGTCAACACAAAGCAACATTTACTCTTTTTCACATAAGTAAGTAAACCCTGGCAAGCCAACTGGTGTCTTTAAATGTCAGACTCAATAAAACACAAGTACAATATCATAGTAACAATCCAATAGTTTATGGACATTACATGCGTCCTACCTCATGCAGAGCTAAGACATGAAAAAATAAAAAATAAAAGTCTCTAGTCTCAAGCAAAACCAGTACATGAATGTGCATAGAAATCTATATTCAATTGTTCATTAGTATTTTTACAATCAGCACAGACACCAACACATCAAAGAATACTACATAATTATTCCTTGAGTTCTCATCATGTCTTCTGAGGTGCTGGCGACAAACACTTGTCATTGTCAGTGACTCACCCTTCTTACAGTATTCTAATAACAAACTTCTGACCTGCACATAGAAACAGGTGGATCGTTAGAAATGTTCTCAATCTCCTGCACTTGTACCTAAAACACTGGGTGTTCAAGACAGTGGAAGGCCGAGAGGCACTACATATCCCTCCCCTTAGCTTGAACACATGATGTTTTATTCATATTTATTATGTACAATAATATTACACAAGATAATTCTTTATCTTTTAACAGAACCTCTCTTTCTACTAATAACCATGCATATTTTACCACAATTATAAAATGTGAACCTTTCAATCCACGTTGGAGTTAGCTCTTTCCAATCTCCAAAAAATTTGTGAGTACCAAATTTTTCTTTTCTATTCCTCTTCCAATCATAAATTTCAGGTGTACATAACTCATGAATACTCTACTGCTTTGTTCTTATTTCCCATACTACTTTTCCTAAGTATGTACTTACTCATTACTTATTGTCATTTGGAGGAACTTTGGGTAAAATAAAAGTGTTATCTTCTTGGACATTTGTGAACCTGAAACGTAAAAAGGCTATTGATGCATAGAATTCAAACCTACAAGACTCATCCCTTTAAACGTGTGACTTCTGTCACAATACTGCCCTTTTTCCCTTTAGGAACAGTACCTATATATCACATGAGTTGGTCCTAGGAGTACCTTTTCTCCTTCCGTTTTGGTTGGTACGCCCTTTCTTTATTCCTATCCTCCTATGGTACAGGTCAATCCCCTCCTTGGTGCCCCTGTCTGTGCAGTATAGGTCAGCCTTTCATCGGTCTGGCTATCCACCCTCTTTCTCACCCAGTAAATGTCGAGTGCACCCTCCATATATTTCTTGAGTAGGCTTCCTGGTTCATTGCCCTAATATACATCTTTATGTATATTATTCTTAAATTTTCTCTGGTAAAATTACAAATCTACTTTACACCTCAACTCCACTTTCCAATACTCCATCTAATACCTTACAGTTCTCTTTCACTCCTCACTCCTACTATATAGACATATATCATGCCCACATGTAGTAGATGCTGTGTCTACTCGTATTTATCATCTGCCAGTAGATACTATGCCTTTTCTCAAAGGACTAGCATGGCACATACATTGATTATTATTCTCCTGTCTTTTTATATGTATATATATAACTTACCAAACAAAAGCATTGGTATGTTGATAGACACACTAACAAACACAAACACACACAAAAAAGCCTTTACATATGTCTGCTTGAGTCTGTATATGTGCGGATGGATATGTGTGTGTGTGCGAGTGTATACCTGTCCTTTTTTCCCCCTAAGGTAAGTCTTTCCGCTCCCAGAATTGGAATGACTCCTTACCCTCTCCCTTAAAACCCACGTCCTTTCGTCTTTCCCTCTCCTTCCCTCTTTCCTGATGAAGCAACGGTGGGTTGCGAAAGCTTGAATTTTGTATGTGTGTTTGTTAGTGTGTCTATCAACATACCAACGCTTTTGTTTGGTAAGTTATATCATCTTTGTTTTTAGATGTGTTTTTCCTGTGTGTATATATATATATGTGTGTGTGCGGATGGATATGTGTGTGTGTGCGAGTGTACACCTGTCCTTTTTTCCCCCTAAGGGAAGTCTTTCCGCTCCCGGGATTGGAATGACTCCTTACCCTCTCCCTTAAAACCCACATCCTTTTGTCTTTCCCTTTCCTTCCCCCTTTCCTGAAGAAGCAACCATCGGTAGCGAAAGCTAGTAATTCTGTGTGTGTGTTTGGGTGTTTTGTTCATATCTTTGTTTTTAATATATTTTTCCCATGTGGAAATATATATATATCCCCCTAGATCCCTGGGCAGTTCTGACATCACTTCAGGTTTCTAATTTGTAATTCTCCTGTTTGTGCTTAACTATGTCTTTGATGTATGTAGATGTATATTTGTGTATCCTGATTCTTCAGCCTGCTTATACAAAATAACTTGAAGGCTATTGGAAACCACAGAAAATAAGAAAGACTTCAGCGATGAAGTACATGCATATGGAAAGAGGGAAAGATAGACTGGTACTCAGATGACAAGTAAGAAAGGAAAAAGTAGAAACAGTTGCTAAGATCAAAGAAGAGAAAGAAAATAGCCCCAAAGACAGGAAAACCCTTCCCACCCCCCTTTCCCAGGATCCCTACTTCATCAGTACTTGAGTGAGAAGCCAGAGGAGGTATGATGTTAAACATCTCCTACAGAATGGACATTCTCACCTTCACCTTTGAAGCCTCTGAAGAAAAATCTTAGCAACACTTATGGAACGCCAAATGGTGAAGAATCAGTTACACTTGTTTGCGAGGGTTGTCTGAAAGGTGGGGTGTGTGATTAGTGTTAGTCATGCTTGTACTTACACTACCCACACCTTCCAAAACTGTTACAAACCCTCCCATTTACATTATATCTTACAAAAGGTATCAAATATCCTATAAAAATAGAAAATTATACACTATGATAAAGTAGTTGTTGAGTTATTCACTTTACACTATATTTCATACACACATAAAGTACTCCATTCAGTATATGACATCTAGATATTACTTTGTCTGAATAGTACCATGATATTATACTTCTCACTCAAATAATACTTTATATGTTTCATTTCATGTCTAGAGATCACTGTCCATCTGCGATTCTCTTAAATTTCTTTCAATCTTGTAGTCATATCTGGTTTCCTACATACTAAAATTATAGGATAGTTTAAGAATTCAAGAATAGATTACATGTAGTTGAAGAATTGAAGGGAATTTGGTTTAGGAAAACTAAGTTTGAATAAACACCGAAAACAACTAGGGATCTGACTTTCATTACTCTGTCTGTTAACACAGAATGTTAACATCCTTGGGAGTAAATGTGACTCCACCCAGGTCACACGGATCTGATATTAACCTCACTTGATTTCTCACGGACCAATAATTCTCATTAAATTTTGTGGAAAGTCTCCCCATATCAAAACACTCACCACTTTACTAGGTAACACAACATTAGGTAAAATTATTTTATGTTCTAATCTGTCCTGGATAAGTCTGAATTCTTTCCACGAGTCATATATAACCTTGTTAGTAACATTAGGTTCGGAGAAAGCAACAGTCACAATGTTTCCGAAGATTATACTCTCAGCGATTTCTCGATCTATAATTATCTCAAATGATTCTGCTAGATTACTTACATTTATCATTTTAATTTTGGCTAATTTTTCCCTAACATTCCATCCTACATTATTTACACTTGAACTGACAGCTTTTGAAGTAATATCTCATATACTAACACCTGAAATTTTTGATTGAATAATCAATATTAATTCCTTGGGCTTGCTCTGTGCTCTCTTACAAAGAATTCGTTTTCTGACTTACAGAATTAAATTAAACTTTACATAAATTTTTACAAAATTTTAATTTTTCACTAAATTCAGATTCTACCGTATTATTATTATATTTTTTAACATTGCATTCAATCTCCAAAGTAACTATATTTTTGGGTCAGTTACTAGATTCTTTGCTTTGAGCATCTGTTTTGACAGGCAACAAACCTATATTTGTCATTTGAATATTTAAAATTTCATTCTGTCTCTTTCATTCTGTCAGTAAATAGCTGATTAATGTGAGTATTCAAAGAACTAGTGAGTTCACTCTTTAAATCTAACTTCAGTTTCTCGACCTTATTATTAAGTGCGTCAAATTCAGTCTTTAACAAAATTATATTTGATTGAGTGTTCAAGGTTTCACTCTGAGCATTAAACTAGAATGTACTAAACCTATTTCTTTTCTAAGAGCATCAGTCTGAGCATTTGAATCTGTTCTTTGATCATCTAACTTAGCACTTTGGTCATCTAATCTAGCATTCAGTCCTTGTCTTAAAGTGGTTGAATTTGCACTCTGTGCATCTAATTTTTCACTTAAAGTTGCAATTTGGGCGGTTTGAGCTTTGATTAAATTCACTATTTCAGACCCATCTGGCACTTCCCTAGTTACTCTAATGGCCGTGGTTGGTTCTGAAGTTGTTGCTGTTCATAATCCATAAATTTATTGGTCTTAGACCTAGTAATCATCTGAAAGAAAATTCACCACTGAGTACAATAAATACACTAACAGTTTATCATTGCACCATCCCTTCAAATTTACCAAATAATTTGTGGGGATTGAGACTCTTGCAATCGATAACTGCCACAGAGCCCCCACCAGTAGTGCGGAGTATGGTAAGGATGATGACAGGTGTGTGTACACCCGGCCAGCTGATGGCGCAGGTATGCGTGACCAATCGTGTTGTGGCAGACGCTAGTGCGAGGCGCGATCAGACCGTTTCTCGATTTCCTGGTAGGCAAGACCAGCGGAGGGAAGGAGGTGTGGAAGGCATCCACAGGTTGACCTTGCCATGCTGCTGACGGCAGGGTGGAAGCAGAAGGTGGCAGCATGTCGGTGGGGAGAACATCATCGTGCCGAGACCGGGCGGCGCAGCGGGGTTTTGATCCGATCAAAGGCGTGGAGTGCATTGAAGATGTGATGGTGATGTATTGCCAAAGTATTTGCCGACGAGTGCTGCAGTAAGTGCAACGTGTCCGGTAACAGTTTGTTATTGGCCGTATGACATAAAGGAGCAAGCATGCTGTGGCTTAACATGTTGCATAAGAGATGCCAGATGAGCAACACTCCCGGTAATGACAGAGTTATAGAGGTGCTTGATGTCACTGCAGGGGAGAAAACAGCAAGCTGCACATGACTGACCTTGGTGGCGGATGACTTCAGTGTAGACGGAAGCGTCACCTCAGAGTCCGTGGATGGTGAGCGTGTTACAGCGGTAGATGGCAGGATGTTCCAAGTGGAGTTGACAGTGTCGCTGATCGAAGGTTGGGGGCATGGCCATGAGCTCTGTGCATGAGGCATGGCGACAGCGAGAGGTGGTGGAAGGCGGACATGGTCAGCGAAACCGTGGTCGGAGAAAGAAGGTGATGAGACGTAATGTGAACATGAAGAAGACGAATTGGTGGATGAACCACTGATCCATGGTGGAGAGGTGACACAGTTCGATGGAACTGGAGCTGCATGCGTTCTGTCACTGTCGGCACTGCGGTTGAGTCATAAGGCTCAAGCTGCTCGTGTGAAACTGCTGCATGGTCGTGTGTCGGAGCGGAAAGATGCTCACTCGTCACAGCTGAAATGGCAGACGTGTTGGTCATACATTGCGGAGGTAGTGAAGAGGGCAGCAAAGCAAACGGCACTGGAATGTGGCTGGTTATGCCATGGTACAGAAACGAAGTGTCTGAAATTACCAAGGAAAGGTGGCAGCGGCATAAATAAGTTGCTTGTATCACATCAGTAATGTAGAATTTCCACTGGAGGCGGTGTGATGATGACAGTTGTGACATCTGGGACATAGATCCATGTGACGTGATTGTCAGAGTATTAGTTGTAGCTGGTAGTAACAGCGAAGGATCATCAGCAGTCAGAGACGGAACAATGACAGGAGCATCTTGTTGCATGTCGTGCTCAGTCGGTGTCAGCTGCAGTATGTGTAACTGATCTTGTACCAACAAGTTGTATGTCGCAATTTGCTCATGTAGCTGTCGCAGTCATTCAGGTGAAAATGTATGTCGTGAAGCAGTCTGTTGTGTATTAATGAGTAAGATGGGGTCGAAATCAGAAACTGTCTCTATTAACCTGGCGTACAAGACAAGGTCGACGGCACAGTATTGACATAACAGTTCGAGTAGAAGAGATCGTGTGTGCGATCGCAAATGTGAAACTCAGTACTCGGTGGCGGCAGAGTGAGAACAGGTTCACTGCTGTACAAAGCATTGATATGGCTGAAATCAGCTTCTGGGGTGGGTGAACAAGTTGAGGGCGCGATCGAGTGGTGAACGGCCGGGCTGTAATCATGCGTAGTGTCGGCAAGTTATTGACAAGATGCTGGTGTGGTAGCCGTGGCGGGATCATATGTCACACAGCTGTTTGTTTTGACTGGGTCAAGGTCAGTGGGCCAGCAGGCGGCAGTTGTGACGTCGCTGTCAGTAGTGGTCGAGCAGATTCGGTGCAGCTCGGGTGCTGCATAGAGGGAGGTGTGGCACATCCAGTGTTGCACTGAGAAACAGCCGGCATTGTTGTCGGTGTAACTGGTGCATTGTCATTGATCGGTAAGATATCCTTGATGAAACTGTTGCTGTGATGTTGGTGACAGGTGTTGAATTTAAGCTTCTTTCGCTCTGGTGTACTTCTCACTCAAATTGTCACAGATAATGTCCAAAATTATATAATGATAGTCTTTGTTTGTTTCAGTCCATTGTTTGGCATGATTGTCCGATGTCGAAGCACTGCACAAAGTTAATTCATTACACAAAAGCAAGTCAAAATTGTCCAAATTTATCGGTGAAGGAGCACTGTACTGTCCGGAAGTGAAATAACCAACGCATTGAGCGGGTTTTGACGGATGATGTGTGCGCCTCGGCCGCATTTTTGATGTGTGAGAAGGTGATGAAAGTTAAAAAAAGCATGATTCACACAAGAGTCAGGAATTTACACACTAATTACATTTCCAGTATACTGCATCCAGATGCAGCACAATGCGAAGTCGATGGACGTAGAAATTCAACAAAGGGTTGCTGCATTGTTTGTCCATGATGATGTTCCAGTACACATTTCTGGCATTGTCAGTGGTGTTCATGAGGATTGTGGTCACCACTATGGGGATCGAGATGTTACGTACGGTAATATCGAACCCAACATTAAGCATTCACCCATTTGTAATTAATTGACATTATTTTGACCATTTCGGTACAAACACATCCACTTGAATACAGAGTTCAGAACACACTGAGATCAACAGTTTTTAAAGAAGTTCGTTCTCAAAGATGAGGCGGTCAACTCTTGCAGTCAATAACTGCCACAAATTATTGGTTTTCACTCACCCAGCATAGAGTTCTAGCTGCTTCGGTGAGTGAATGTGTAATCAGTGCTGGTGGACAGCACTGGTGTCGGCAGTGTCGAATGTTGGTTTCAGCATTGTCATCGACGAGAGGATGCAGAGTCAGCACCAGTGAGCAGCTGCTGCTGCAGTCGGTGTCGGTGGCTAGCTGCTGGGTTGGTGTCTACGCAATCTATGTATGTGGAGACTGCTTACTCTCCACCCCTGATCTTCTTAGTCAAAAAGTTAAGGTCTTCTCTCCAGTTTTCTTCACTATTACTTTCTCACATCTTTTGCTGCATTGCACTCGCACGTTTCTTACATTTGTTTATTGCACTCAATATGATTACTGGAAACAGTTCTCATATCTTGTTATGCCTGGTTGCTATGGCAATGCCTAATATCTTCTTTCTGTTTCTGTCTTTAAATTCCTGTTTTCTTCGGGTCCTGTCACTTAGGTCACCACAGTCTAAAGTTTTTCCGGACGACACGAGAAGTGTAGTACTGGGGTGCAAAACTAACATGTCTCTCACAGTTTATTTATGTATTGTGTGCAGCCAATTCTCTTCTCTGGATAATCAACTATGTTGATCTCTCAAAAGCTTCTTCTATAGTGGATTACAGGAATTTATTAAGCTACTTCTCTATTCTTGAAATAATTTGTGTACTCGTCGAACACTTTTAGTTCATTCTTGGTATATTTTCATCTCTCACCTCAAAGCAACATTTACTCTTTTTCAAGCCAAGTGGTGTCTTTAAATGTTGGACTCAATAAAACACAAGCACAATATCATAGTAACAATCCAATCATTTATGGACATTATATGCATCCTGCCTCATGCAGAGCTAAGACATGAAAAAGAATAAAAGTCTCTAGTCTCAAGCGAATCCAATACATGAATTTGCATAGAAGTCTATTTAATTTTTCATTAGTCTTTTTACAATCAGCACAGACGGCAGCACATCAAAGAATACTACATAATTATTCCTTGAGTTTTCATCACATATTCTGTGGCACTGACGGTAAACACATGTCATCATCAGTGACTTGCCCTTCTTACAGTCTCCTAATAACAAACTTCTGACCTGCACATAGAAACAAGTGGATTGGTAGAAACATTCTCACTCTTCTGCACTCATACCTAAAATATCAGGTGTTCGAGACAGTGGAAGGCCAAGTGTTTCTAGAATTTACACCGAAATTATTGAGGCACTACAAGCCCCTCTTCCCATTCCAGGACTACACAGTCCTCTGTTCTATCAACCCACCCACAATATTTTTATTTATCTCCTTTTCCACTCTCCCCCCCCCCCCCCCCCCCCAAACTGCCCACCATTTAACCTCCCAACTCCCAACTGCACCTAGCTGTCCTAACCTCTCTCCACCTTATCCCTGTATGCTCCCATAAGCAGCACTTTACCGTCCCTCACCCCTACCCTGCTATCCCTCCCCCTCCCTGCCCCAGCCGCCTCTTTACCCCCACCATCCAGTTGCTTCCCCCATCATGCGCTGCTGCTCATGGTCTGGCCTCAGCAGCCAGAGACTGTGCTCATGTATGTGTAAATGATGTTTTAAATAAAATAGAAAGAATCTTCCACATGGGAAAAATATATTAAAAACAAAGATTCCAAGACTTACCAAGCGGGAAAGCGCTGGCAGACAGGCACATGAACAAAACACACAAACACACACACAGAATTGCTAGCTTTCGCAACCGATGGTTGCTTCTTCAGGAAGGAGAGGGAAAGACGAAAGGATGTGGGTTTTAAGGGAGAGGGTAAGGAGTCATTCCAATCCCGGGAGCGGAAAGACTTCCCTTAGGGGAAAAAAAGGACAGATGTACACTCGCACACACACACACACACACACACACACACACACACACACACACACACACATATCCCAAAGCGAAAGCTAGCAATTCTGTGTGTGTGTTTGTGTGTTTTGTTCATGTGCCTGTCTGCCGGCGCTTTCCCGCTTGGTAAGTCTTGGAATCTTTGTTTTTAATGTAAATGATGTTTGCATGAGAGAGAGAGAGAGAGAGAGAGAGAGAGAGAGAGAGAGAGAGAGAGAGAGAGAGAGAGACTGTGTGTGGTTTTTTGTTTATTTCTAATGAAGGCCTTGTTGGCTGAAACTCACTTTCTGAGATTCTTTTCATAGTGCCTATCTGCAACTCAGCATCTCCACTATATGGTGAGTAGCAACTATCTGTTTCATTATATTGTTAAATATCACCCTGGATTTTCCATTGTTAACAATTTTTATAAGTGTAATATGAATTTGATGTAAAATATAATTGGAATTAAAATGAATTGAGAACATTCTTCATTATATTGAAATGTTTCCTCTGTATCTCCATGACAGTTTTCTTTGAATCTTGCAGTATTTTAGCTGGAGGATAGACTGCTAATGTCAAAATTCCATTTACTCCTTACCTGCATCTTGACTTGAAAGTATTTATCTCTCTCTCTCTCTCTCTCTTTCTTTATCACTCTCTAAATCAGCATCAGAGACGTTGGGGCCTGGAATTTCAGAAACCTGAATGTGGTAGTGAATCTAGAGAATCTGAAAAGGGAAGTGCAAAGGCTCAATCTTGATATAGTAGGGGTCAGTGAATTGAAATGGAAAGATGGCAAGGTTCCTGGTCAGATGAGTATAGGGTAATATCAACAACAGCAGAAAATGGTATAAATAGGAAGGTAGGACAGAGAGTGTGTTGCAGTGACCAGTTCAGTGATAGGGTTCTTCTAGTCAGAATCAACAGCAAGCCAACACCAACAACAATAGCTCAGGCATATATCCCAGCATTGCAAGCTGAAGAGAACAGATAGAGTGTACGAGGATATTGAAAGGGTAATACAGTACATAAAAGGAGATGAAAATCTAATAGCCATGGAGGACTGGAATACAGTTGTAGGGGAAGGCGTAGAAGAAAAGGTTACATAAGAAATAAATTTCAGCTAGTAATAGCAAAAAATCTGTTCAAGAATCACAAGAGGAGGAGGTATATTTGGAAAAGACCAGGTGATATGGGAAGATCTCAGTTAGATTACATCATGGCCAGACAGAGATTCCAAAATAAGATACTGGACAGTAACACATTTTCAGGAGCAGATATAGACTCAGATCACAATGTAGTAGTTATGAAGAGGAGGCTGAAGTCTATGAGATTAGTCAGGAAGAATCAATACACAAAGAAGTGGGATACAGAAGTACTGAGGGACATATGTCTGCCTGTGTCTGTATATCTGCAGATGGATATGTGTGTGTGTGCGAGTGTATACCTGTCCTTTTTCCCCCCTAAGGTAAGTCTTTCCATCCCCGGGATTGGAATGACTCCTTACCCTCTCCCATAAAACCCACATCCTTTCGTCTTTCCCTCTCCTTCCCTACTTCCCTCTTTCCTGATGAAGCAACCTTGGGTTGCGAAAGCTTGAAATTTGTGTGTGTGTTTGTGTGTTTTTTATTGTGTCTATCTACCAGTGCTTTCTCATTTGGTAAGTCACAGCACCTTTGTTTTTTATATATATTTCAATAGTCTCTTATTTCCCCTTTCTGCATTCACCAGGAATGTGGCTGGCTGTTAGTTGCTGCGCTGGATAATGCTGCCTGATTTTAAGTTTGGTTTCTTGTTCGAGTATTTCAGATTTTCAAGCTGTAATTCTCTTTGTGACTATAAGTGGACTAAAAAATATATTGTGAAAATGTAGTGAGTTAACAACTGGTTTTTTTCCAAAAAGACTTAGCCTGTTGTATAGCCCAAATTTCATCCTTTACAGTAATCAGTTTACTTTTTCTGAAAATTTAATAATGAAGAAATTATTTTTAAATAAAATTTTGACCCACCTGAATTACTTCCATTACTTTCGGTTTTAAGTTCATTCATTTACCAGATTTTACATTATACTTTTCCTGCCTTAATTTTTCTGATCGAAATAGCACATTTGATCATCTTAATATTTCACTGATGGAGAAATTGAATAAATTAGAGAAATTAAGAACCTGAGAAACAGTTGCTTGAACTTTAACAGGTTTAGAAATATTTAGCGTACAGTTAAACAAAATAATTACTTGATTCAATAGACTGATACTACAAATAAATGGGATGCTTATTCACAAATTTTTCATACACGTGTCTTTTATACCTCTACCAAACAGCAAGTCAACTGTCCGCACTTAGCTGTCATATGGGAGTCTGCATTAACATCTATGTATCAAAGTTCATGCTTAGCTTTCAATCAGTTAACATTTCTATATCAGTTTGTGTAATCATCAAGCAGCAGTCACTTTATCTCCATTCAATATCTCTTTTTTCAGTTTGTTTCCTGTTACATACAAATTGGTCTTTAAAGTGAAATTTTAAGTGTCCATTTAAAAGATCAGTGCCACATTAGTCTTGTGCAATATTCATTTTTTAAATATGTATTAAGAGGGCAGTAAAACATTATGAATAACCAGTTCTCCAACAAGGACTGAGCAGTGTTACTGCAAGGCAGTAGCTGTCAGAAATGACCAGAGCACCACTGTCGCTGCTGGAGTACTGGTTATTCTTCCTGTTTTACTGCCCCTATTAATATCTATTGATAAAACAAATATCACACTAGACACATTTGGGATCACTCTAACAAATGGACACACAAAATTCTGCTTTAAAAATCATACGTCAAAATAGGATTCAACTCAAGATCCTTTGCATCCATCCAAAAGTGGTGTTCCTTTGCCCACCCACCCTCTGCAACATTCTAGCACATCCCTATGTCACTTTCAATCCCAACCCCTTGTCATAAGGATCATATCCCTGTGGAAGACCAGATTGTAGATTGTATTTTATTGGTCCTGTTGTCTACATAGCAGCTTATGCATAAGACATTGGACAAGTCAAGTTATAAATATTCAGGCTGAAAGTAATTTCAAGGCATACATATGGAAGCTTACAATAATACACTTTACACATAAGTAAGTATTTATATAACACATTTCATAAATTTAAATATTCTTCAATGGAGTAAAAGCAGTGATGCTGTAAATATGACTTTAGAGATTTTCCAAATGTATTGACCTCAGTGATAGCTTTTATGTTTTCAGGAAGTTTGTTATAAAGCTTAACTCCCATGTGAAAAGTACCTTTTTGGCACAGTGCTGTGCTGATTTGAGTCATATGTAAGTTCCTGTTTTGTCTGGTAAAGTGCTCATGTATATCACAGTTTTTTTGTAGTCTCCGGTCCTTGCCTATTACATTTAATTTAAAAACAAAAGGGTTTCCATAATGTATACACATGGTAATAGGGGAATACCAGATTTCTTAAACAGGGGTTTACAAGAGTCTCTAGGCTTGTACCCAAACAAGATTCTAATGGCCCTTTTTTGTAGTTTAAAAGTGCTATTAGCTGTTTTAGAGTTTCCCCAGAAGGTGACCCCATATCTAAGACGAGAATGAAAGTACGCATGATATGCATTCAATACTGTTTTCTCACTACAGCATGATTTTAATGAACAAAGAAGATAACATGTTTTGCTCAGTTCAGCACTGAGATATTCAATATGCTTATTCCATCTGATGTTACTCAGCAGCCAAAGTCCTAAGAATTTGGTTTCAGTACTGTTACCAACTGGCTCGTCATTGATAGAGACTGATGGGATAAACATGTCCTTGTTAGGAACATTGTGGAATTTTAGAGCAACGGTTTTCTTATTGTTTTTTACAAGCTGATTACTCTGTGCCCAGTTACTAAGTTGTTTCGTGACCATGTTTACTGTCTGCTGTAACTGTTCATCGTCGCCTCCTTTTAGTAGAATCGTGGTGTCATCTGCAAATATGATTGTTTTGTGTGCAGCAATATTTAAGCTTAGATCATTTATGTACAGAAGAAACAGAAGGGGTCCCAGTATGGATCCTTGGGGTACACCACATTTTATTTGTTTATAGTCAGATAAGTGATTAGATACAGTTTTTAGTTCAATATTTGTGTGCTTGATGCACACTGCCTGCATACAATTTGTCAGGAAGGAACTGATCCACTTGTTGGACAGACCTCGAATACCATATCTTCCTAGCTTTTATAGCAGAATTTTATGGTCCACCATGTCAAAAGCTTTTGACAAGTCGATAAAGACTCCTATTGTTTCCTGATTTTTGTCCATCAGGTTTAGGATGGAATTGATGCACACATAGATAGCAGTTGTTGTTGACCTCTTATTTCTGAATCAATGTTGTTCATTACATAGGATGCTGTTTTTATTAATAAATTTCGTAAGTTTCTCATACATCACTTTTTCCAGTACTTTAGAGATCTAGGAGGAAATTGTGATGGGTCTGTAGTTATTTACACTGTCTTTATCCCCTTTTTTATATACAGGAATAACTTTTGATGTTTTCAACACATCAGGGAAAGTGCCTGCCTGAAGTGAGCAGTTGCATAAATGTCTGAGTACTTCAATTAGGTTTGATGCACTCTTCTTTAACATTGTTGCAGCTATACCATCAATACCTGCCGATATGGAATTTTTTAGTCCTTTTATTGCTTTAGCTACTTCATCTTGTTGTCTGTATTCTCCGCATTCTTTTTTTATAACACTCCACATAGCCTTTGATTTATTAGCTGAATTATAAATGATTTCATCATTTTGCATTATTTTTGCTGCTTTTATTACATTTCTTAATATTTTGGAGTATTTTTTATAGTATGCGCGTACTACAGGTGAGGAATTTTTTGAGTTACATATTTCATGAAGTAGTCTTTTCTTCTGGCATGAAACTCTTATTCCCTTTGTGATCCAGCTGTTTGTTTTAGAGTTTCCCCGTATGGTTAATGTTTTCAGTGGGAACGCAAGTTCAAAGAAATGGGTTAATACATCAATGAAAGTGTTGAATTTTTCATTTATATCGTTCATTTTGTACACTCCTAGCCATTTTTCTTTCTGTAATAAGTTGTTGAAGTAGTTCACATTATGCTGATTATAACTTCGATATGCTGTTCTGAAAGACATGTTGTTAATAATACTGCCTTATACTTTTATGCTTAATATTTGAGCAAGATGATCACTAAAATCTGCATTGAAAATTCTTAGTGAGATGTTGTGTAAACTCTTCTTGACTAGAAACTGATCAAGAGCTGTTTGGCTAGTTTCTGATACTCGGGTAGCTGCTTTTACTTCAGCCTTTAAATTGTAGGACGTTGCAAGGTTCAAAATGGTCTCCCTATTTCCACTATTCGTGAGGAAGTCAATATTGAAGTCACCACAGATTATCAATTCACAATCCATTTTATTTACTTTATTTAGCAGTGACTCCATTTTGTTTAAGAAAAGTTCAAAATTCCTGGACGGTGATCGGTAAACTGTAGCAATATCCAGGTTGAACTCAGTAATTTTTACAGCTGCAATTTCATAATCCTTTTTGACATTTGCCCTAGTTAAGTCAGGTAGTGTAATAAAATGTACATTATCCGTTGTGTAAATTTCCACCCCACCCTGCTTACTGTTTTTCCTGCAGTAGTAAGTAGCCAAGACAAATTTGTTTATTTTTGTATTCTGGATAAATTCTGGGTTAAGCCAGTGCTCAGAAATGCATAACACTGAGATATCATTAAGTTTGTGTGTTAATAGAATGTTAATTTCATCGATCTTATTACGCAGGGATTGCACATTATGGTGATAAATTTTTAGTTCGGGCGTATTCACGATTTGGTAATTGGGAATCATATTTACAGATACAAGACTTGACCTATCCACCCACCCCAGAACCTCCCATTCCAGTACTGTCACAGGCTTACCCTACCCTATCAGAGTCTGAACCACCTGTGAAAGCAATCATGTCACATATCACCTCTACTG
Source organism: Schistocerca gregaria (assembly GCF_023897955.1). Classification (NCBI taxonomy): domain Eukaryota; kingdom Metazoa; phylum Arthropoda; class Insecta; order Orthoptera; family Acrididae; genus Schistocerca; species Schistocerca gregaria. The sequence continues at coordinate 536,597,356 of NC_064922.1, forward strand.
CAATCATTGCAAAGCTTTTTATATTGGCGTGACTACCAGACAACTGTCCAACAGGATGAATGGCCACAGCCAAACTGTGGCCATGAGCAAAGTAGACCCCTGAGTCACAACATGCAGCTGAACATAACATGCTTGATTTCAATGGCTGCTTCACAACCCAAGCCACTTGGATCCTCTCCTTCACCACTAGCTTTCCTGAACTGTGCAGATGGGAGTTATCCATGCAACACACTCTCCATTTCCAAAATTATCCTAGCCTCAGCCTATAGTAACATACTGCCCCACACCCTCCACCTAACACTTCCCACTCCCTCAGTCCTATCGCCTCCTCTCTACTCTTGTCTCCTACCATCTTTGTGTGCCACCCTCTGCCAGTGTGCCTGGCCATCTTTCCAAGCTCCTCTTCTTTTTCACTCTGTTCCCCCTCCCCTCCCTTTCCCTCCTCTCCCCACCACCCTGCCCCATAGCCTTCCAATGCTGCACCAGTTGGCAGTCTAAGGCCCTGCACACTCTGTCAAACAGTACTCTTCTCTCCCAGCATCCATACACTGCAATCCCTTGCCGTTCCCTGCCCCCTCCAGATTGCTAATTCCATGCCATGTGACAGTTGCATTCTGGTCTGAGCTCCCAGAGATGATGGTCATGTGTGCATGAGCAACTTAACGTGTCATCTTTATGGTGAGTAGCAGTCAATCTTTTCCTTACACTGTAGATAGATTTAAAAACACACACACAATGTTCTATAAGGGTTGCTTATTGTTGTTATTGTCTGTTACCAGATTTCCAAACTATTCTAGAAGCTCATTTCCAGTTATCACTGTGATTTTACAGAAGTCATATTGTAAGTTCTCACTTTTTTAGATATTCACTGGTTAATGATTGATGCACAGGAGTTGGCAATGAGGGTATTTCACTGTTTATTGCTGATGCATTGTACCTATTTAAGCCATAAAAATGTACTACTAGGATTAAATTTCAGAGAAAGACACATTAAAACTGTAGTCAGTGAAACATTTATTTCAGTTTCCCATATCAGTATGATTTGGTACCTTTCATACTATTAACATTTTTAAACATAGATTAAAAATATGATAGAATGACTTATAATATCTCAGTAATGTCTGGCAATTAATTACTAAATATGTATGTTGAAATGAGTACTTGTATTCCCTTTTTAGACTAGAATAACGTTTACAAACCTTTCTCTGTAGCTTGAATTCATTCCACATTTACTTGCTTCTGAGTACTTAACGCACTCCTGCTTTCTTGAGCACTCTGTTCCTATTCTAAACTTAAAAATCTAATCAATATATCAATCCACATCTTGTCATCATCCATTATCTTCAGTATCAAAACAGTATCTCAACCCATTAACAAACAACCACGATGTGCTACAATACATTTAGGAGTTTGGTAAAAATAATGAATACAGGGTGTACATAAAGTCAGGGAACACTTTCAATTATTTGTTGCACAAGAACTAAACACTGAACAGAGGTCATACATATTGCATTTTTAAGAGAGAGACTGAAAGTTGTTTTTACAAGCCATGAGTGACCCAGCAGATGTCAATATGGTAATTGAATTGTTGCCATACCCCACCCAGCATGGCCGCCCGGTGTGGCCGTGCGGTTCTAGGCGCTTCAGTCTGGAACCACGTGACCGCTTCGGTCGCATGTTCCAATCCTGCCTCAGCATGAATGTGTGTGATGTCCTAAGGTTAGTTAGGTTTAATTAGTTCTAAGTTCTAGGCGACTGATGACCTCAGAAGTAAAGTCGCATAGTGCTCAGAGCCATTTGAACCAACCCTCCCAGCATGGCATTGTCAACTGTGGCAGTTGCTTCCTGTATTCTCTCCCAGAGATCTGCTACATCATGTGGTAGAGGCGGCACATACACCTGATCTTTAATGTGTCCCCTCAGAAAAAAGTCACATGGAGTGAGATCTTGTGTTGGGGGAGTCCATTTTATGGAATAGCTCTCCCCTTCTGTGGCATGACCATGTTTGTGACTAGCACTGACTGTCAGCAAATTACCAAAATATGTTGTGACGGTATACATAGAAAAAAAAAACTTTCAGGGTTTCTCTTCAGAATGACATATGTATGATATCTGTACAATGTTTGGTTCTTGTGCAATAAATAATTGAAAGTGTTCACATACTTTATATACACCCTGTATTGTTGAGCTTTTCAGGCATAATACTGAATGATGATGGAGTGCCCAAGGACTCAAAGATATTTAATGTATCAGGAAAGCCTCAAGCCAGTGAACTTTGTGAAACCATATTGTGCATTTTATGTTTTATTTAATCAAGTGCTGTACTGTTTGATAAGATTGTACAAAAAAGTAATTAAAAATTTTGTTATAAAATATACCATGGACAAAAGCTATAGCATTATGCATGTGAGATTTTTCCATTTCTTACATCTGATTTAACCTTTTTAATGAGCTCCTTTTCTTCAACAAGGCTTTTCTTTACAGAAGTTGAACATATTCTTCTAGATGATGTCTTGTTCAATTGTTCAAAGCTTCCACTTGTCGGTCTTAAAGTATTTTTCATCTGCAAGAGTAAATTAAAATATAAATATGAATGTTCCAGACAAGATGTGTGTTCTGTGAACCAAATCTGCAACAGCTGACAATGATGTGGAAATTTGCCACTAGGCTTAAAAATATTATACATCTTCACAGTGAAAGTATGGCTATATGTTGATCATTTACATAACTGGATTTTTGCTTTAATCTTAAGCTACAATAATCTTTGATGAGTACAACATAACCACACACAGATATTATCTAGTTACTAATTAATCTACAAAGCCAGAGGAGCAAGTAGGCAGAAATTATTTCAATTTTTTTAAAAACTGATTTCACTGTCTGGCACCACCTTTAATTTACGTGGGAAATAGTAAAATATTTTTATGGATATACATTTGGTTCCTTTCTGTGCTAGAATAAGGTGAAGTTGTGGAGAGTGGACTTCATGTTTGTTCCTAATGTTACATTCATCCATTCATGCAGTACATTCCATAGATCCCAGAAATAAGGAGACTACATTATATATACAAATGCTACTACTGTTTTCAAATTGTGACTAGTTCTTCCTAATAAACTCAAAAAAGGGTAAGTGCATCATGAAGATGTTGTTAGAGCTGATTTTTAGTACAGTTGACTAGATTAGGTTTAAGAATGGGCACCAGCATGTTTCTGAACAATGAGTACAATATATCTTTGTGTGAAATAGCACCAAAAATTATTCTATATGATATTAATGAATAGAAGTGTGCATATTAACCTACTTAATCCGATGCTTTCCTCATCAAAATTGGAAAGCTCTCACAGAGCAAATGTTGCTGAATTCATGTTGTAATGTAGCAAATCAGGAAACATATAATGAACTATCAGTGCCAGAAATGATGCACGTTCTGATACTCAGGTCACATATAGAACATTAATTTTATAAATGACTGCTAATATAACAATTCTTGCTTCCAATTTAATGTAAGATTATAATTATCATTACATTGAGAAAGACTTGTTCCCATTTCTCAAATTCTCATTATTTCACTTAAATATACTTTCACATAAATTTTCAGAACATTGTTTTGACATCAGTTTCAGAAATTACATTCCCAGAAAATTTATTCTGTGGATGTCAGATGTATGCTGTACTAAATCAAGACTCAGAGTAAAGGTTAGCACAGAAATGTATTTATTAACTAAAAAGTAAGTTAATGTTTTCTGAAATTAACTGTTAATCCAACACATCGATAAAATTTCATGCTCAAAAACATGTTTAACAACATTCATTTTATGTAAAAGATACTTATATTTTTTGTAGAATGTATTTTTGTACCAGAGTCTATGTAAGGGTACTATTTTTAATTATGAGTTTAATTATACACATTATAACAATAGCAAGTTACATCATGATACTTAAACATTATTTATAATCCACTAGTGAAGCTTGCCTCTTTGTAGTTTGCAGAATAGTTTTGAGTGCAGCTGAGTCAGTGTTGTGTCTTCAGTTCATCATGTTGTGCAATATATCTGTCAACATTGATGTGCTTAATGATGTTTTATAGTTTAATGAAGATAAAACCAAAATCACATATATATCATTTCATTAATTAGAGTGCTGTAAACTTTGTTCCTTCACACAAAATGAATCATATAGGAGTGTAATTATGTGAGGCAAGACTGATGATAATCACACCTATAACAATAGATAAAATCTAAGTTAAGTAGCATTCTACTATGAATAGTTTCGATATTTTGTAATAAGCCACAAAAACTGATAGGAACTCAAATAAAAAATTTGCCATTTTTCATCAGTATTTTTAAATATCTTGTAGTAGAATGTTACAGTTTGGTGGCAGGAGTTGGGATACCTGAGAATATAGGAACCAGTACTGTAATTACCTCAATTACCTCGTTTTGAGTTTCACATTTGCAACCATCTCCAAACTGAAGAACATTCTGAAAGGTCAAACAAAACTAAACTGGAAAAACTAAAAAATCATATTGCATATTGGAAGAACAATTTAAACAAAGATCCAAAGAGGGATAGAGTGATTATTGATAGACTGAGCTGGAACAACAACACTGCATACAGCAAAAGGATAAGTAATCGTTACTTTTTATTTTCATACTGAATTTTGTGCATTGACCGGAGGTTTTTTTTTCCAGCCAATTACTATTATCAAAACAGGAACTAAATAATGAGGTGGACAGTAATGAAGAAGGAACATTAAGATTGATGACTTAAAAATGGAATTTAAATTCAAATCTTGAATTACAGATCACAGAAATTAGGAATAAAATTTTCAATTAATTCATACTTTCAAATTAGTGGAATCTCGTTCAAAGGATGTACAAAATGACGATAAAAATGTTGATGTAGCTAAAGTTGAAAATCATACAATCAATTTATGTAATTATGTAGATTACATTGATGTCAAAAGCTAGACAAAACCTGTATATAATCTGTGTGGAAAAAGCTGTTTGGATCTCATAAAAATTAATCTGCCTGGAAGCTGTCAAAATTTTGTCATCAAATGCAGCATGGTTAGAGTGAGATGTACTCAAGTAAATTTTTTAGTCAGTTGAAATACAACTGGAAAAAATTTTCTGATACTGCAATGAACAATGTAAACTTGTGCAAAATATTTGGTTCCAATGAGAAGATACAGAATGCTGTCTTGCTAAATTCATTCACTATTCAGAAGCCATCCACTTTATTTCAAAACATATTTGTATGAGTAATCCTGTGAATGTAACTTACTTATGTGGGGTTATTAATTTTGATGAACAGTTTCATAGTTTTGAATTGTCAGTTATTTAAGGAGAAAAGAACCAGTTGTCCGCAACATTGGGAATTTGTTTACTGCCATTAAAAGATCATGTTGTTTCAGTTTTAAAGTAAGTTTATGGAAAGGAATAGCTATGAAATGCACAAGTAAAATAAGGTTTAACTATGAATGTATCATACAAAATGTACCACAGATTGCGTTAGCGAACAAAATTAGAGAGCTACCTGACAACGAAATATGCAGAAGTGTTTAAAAATTTGCATCCATGTGAAAGACTGGGAAAAATTTATTTTGTCACTGTATAAACTTAGGTTTTTCCACTTTGACAAATCTTTACCATGTTGCATTGAATTACTTAGTGTATTTGCTTATTGTGTGATTTTGAGCATATGATTGCTGAATCTTACTGCCTTACATAATATTTTATGTTGACAATATGATTTAATATGCAGACTGACATTCTGATTATGTGTTGTAGGGTTAATGTCAGAGACCAAGGCTGTGTAACAATGATTGTATCATTTGAAGTACTGTGCTAGTTAACACACTTGGCTAAGATTTGAATTTTAATATGTTATGATTGTTTTTATACTGAGCATACGTCTTTGTGTCTACTACATATGGGTCTCTGCACTCTTTATGTGATGTACAGTGGTAAGCCTAAATCCTCGAACAGCCGTGCCACTGTTTCAATTTTCATTTTCTGTGCCGCATCCTCTTCTCTTCTGTCAATGTTTCCTTCAGCTACCATTCTGCTCAATTGGCAAGCTTGAGCAGTTATGGTGCTAAGCATTTGATTGTCATTACTATGCTCTCACATGAACTAAAGATTTTTTTTTTAGATATTGTGTTATTAACTTTGCTTTGCCTGTCATTCTTTGTGAGATATCAAAATTATTTTATACATGTGTAGATATTATTCCTGATCTGTGACTACTCTGCAATTATCAGAACAAAAAGTTTTCTAATCAGGCATACTATGTCCTAATAGAAAAACTTAGTCATTGCTTTGCAGCTTAACTTTCACATTGCTGTAGTGAGAACATTAATGCTGTATCGTTATTTTCTACTTCACTGGTTTTGTCTATTTTTTAAAATGATTAATAATGAGATATGAACTATAATTCCTGCCTGCTTTTGCTTTGCTTGTAATAATGATGATTAGAGAATTTAATATGTTGTGGACAAAATTCACATAAAAAGACACTGACAGAGCAAATTCACATGAATATGACTATGAATATGACATAGTGAAAGGCACAGCAAAATTCCTGACTTAAGAATAGGACCTAACCTACAACTTCAAATATAGAGTCAAATTGCCCTCAGAGGAATACAGACAGTGACAAACTACTTACTTTTCTACAAGTTAACATATTTTGTATTATACATAAAATTTTAGAATTAGAACATTTTTGTCACACTGAACAAGTAGATATTATATGTGTATCTCAGCATTAGTTAGCCTAAGAAAAAGTAAATACATTTGTTCCCCAAGGGTATGTTGTGGGAGACATGATATGTAGAAAACAGAGAAAGAATAGTGGGGCTGGAATTTTTGTCAAAGAAGAAACAAAATTTTCCTGAATAGAAGTGTCTATGTACTCCTCAGGACTAGATCGGGAGTTAAGTTGTGCAAAACTAATGAACGAATATATAGTGGTAGTTAGTCTATATAGGTTGCGTGATGGTGATGTAAATTTGTTTATTGAAAAATGTGAATTAATAGTTAAAAAGATATTGAAGAGTAAGAGAAGAATTGCTCTCTGTGGTGATTTCAACATAGAAATGGCAAACACATGGAGACAAGTCACTAGGTCATTCTTGAATACGCTAAGACCATTAGACCTGTATTGTACAAATAAGTGTGCCACACGTAAGAATTCTTGCATAGACAATATTGTTATGAATTTTGAGAGGAAAAATTTTACAGACTTACAGGAACTGGACTTGCAGATTATGAATCACTACTCCTTACACTCAGTAAGAAGCAATCAGTTAAAATTGAAGAACCTAAAGTAGTAATGGTATGAGTGCAAAAGGAAGAGTACATAAATATTTTTATTGATAGATTAGGAAGTGTAGATTGGGACTTTATCTATAACTGTCAATCTGGGAAAAGGGAAGCTGAAATTACCTTTGATAACTTCTTTAAAAATTACACAGATTTATGGTACTCATGCTCACCAGAAAAAAAAGATAACCAAGTAAAATGAAACAGAAGAGACTGAACTGGTTTACAGAAGAGCTAGCAGAATCAGAGAAAACACGCATATGCTGTACCAGATGCATAAGCAAGCCTCTACCAAAGGGGTAGAACAGAGTGTGAACTTCTGGCAAAAAAGCCAACATTGGAAAACTATATAGAAAGGCCCCCCAACAAATGCAATGTGTATAGCAAAGAATAAAACAAAGGAATACACTAAAATGCATAGCAACAGCTCTGCTTGAACCCGAGGAATTAAATCAGTACTTTTCAAACTCAGTTAAAGAAATAAGTAACAGTATTTAAGTAACAAATTCATCTGCAAATGGACCTTGTTGGAACACCACTGTCTGTTAACCTGGTATTTCAGTGGAGGGCTGTCACACCTGCTGATATTATAAAAGCTTTATCCAAAGTTCTAAAAGTATGGACTGTTATTGGTTATTAAATAACATCATTAAAAAGGCAATGCACACAATCATCAAACCATTAGTTTTTATTTTTAATGAATTTTTAGAATTTGGAATTTTTCTGGATGCAATTAAGGTATCAAAAGTCATCCCAGTTTTTAAAAAAGGGGACAAATACCTTCCCCAAAGCTACAGACCAGTCTCCATTGATCCAATATTCTAAAAGACATTTGAGGCAATAAAGACACACAAAAAGTAGCTTCTTTGAAAAACACAATATCCTATGTAACAATCAATTTGGTTTTTGTAAGGGAAGAAACTCAACATGGGCCATCTTGGAAATAATTTACCAAACCTTAAAAGCTTTTGAAAACAATAACATGGTACCATTGGTATCATGTGACCTAAGCAAAGCTTTCAACTGCATTCATGTTGATGTGCTACTGAGGAAACTAGAGTTTCATGGGTTGAAAGGGAGCACTTTAGCTGTAATAAGTTCTTATTTAAGTAACAGAAAACAATTTGTCTTAGTCAGAAATACAATTTTTTCCACAGTGTAAATCAGCTTAGGTGTATGACAAGGGTCTATATGTGGACCCTTCATCTTCATTGTAGCTATCAATGATTTACCTAGTAATATAGCCCACCCTGATGTACGTTATGCTGACGATACAACACTACTTACCACACATCAGAATATTTCAGATCTGAATAGCCTAACAAAAGAAACACTTGTTAAGGCCCTGGACTGGTTTGCAGCCAATAAGCTCCTGTGCAATCCTGATAAAACACAACTTTTGATGGGAATATCAAATGAAGTAGGAAATAAATCAGTAAAACTCTTAGGTAATTACATTGACTCAAAACTCTGTTGGGAGGACCATATCAACCTTGCATTTGAAAAAATATCCGAGGTGGCATACCTTATCTTGAAACTAAGGGAGGTAGTGAGCTTGGAGTAACTTAGGGTGGTATACTTTGGGCAATTCCAGTCAAATATTTCATATTGTCTGATTTTATTGGGGCATTCCCCTCACATCAAGAACATTTTGAAATTACAAAAAAAACTCTTACACATAATATGTAAAAGAGGTAATATGGACACTGTCGCCCTCTTGTTTCCAGACTCAGAATACTCACAAAATTACAAAAAAGAACTCTTATGCATAATATGTAAAAGAGGTCATATGGAGCACTATCATCCTCTTTTTCCAGACTCACAATACTCACAATTACAAGTTTATACATTTGTGTGTCTTTGCTCTATATTGAAAATAATGTTTCAGAATTTGTTACCAGAGGGGAAATACATGAACACAACACTAGAGCTGAGAGTAATTTAGACATACCACACCGCAGATTAGCAAGAACAAGAAATTCCCACACAGTAAACCCACTCAAAATGTTCAATAAACTGCTAGTTCATGTTCAGTCTATGGGCATAATATTTTTTTCAAATTAAGTGGTACAGATGGCTGTCAGATCATCCATTTTATGACATTAAAGAATTCTTTGAGATGCCTGAGGAGGATATTAGGACTGAAAAGTTTTCTTTAGTTAAACATATTATTGTGTGTTGTGGTTAAGTCATGTGTAATTACATAGTGTATACAATACACAATACACAATGTACAGGGTATACTATGCTATACCATACTACACTATATTATATTATACTATAGCTTATTGCATTAGCTTTTAGAAACATACTGTTGTAATTTGGTACACTGCCATGCTTAAAATGTGTACTATAAAGTATTGACATTAGTTTATTTTATTATTATGTATGTACTACTACAACCTGTATGATGAAGCCAACATCATTGTAAAATGATCCATGGTGAATGAAATTGTTGATTCCTGCAGTTGCTGTGAAAGATAGAAATAAATGCAGCAAGGTAATGTGGAACAGAGTGTGTTCAGAAGACATAATAAAACACGCAGGAAACCCTGCTGTTTACAGCATGTCCTGTGCTATATTAAAAACTATAATTTTGAAATTGTTCAACCACTGTCAGTAATAATAAATAAATGCCCCCATACCAGGGAATTTCTAGGCTTCATGAAAGCAGCACATATAGTACCAGTTTTAAAAAAAAAAAAAAAGTAATCCACATGAAGTCTCAAGCTACAGACCTATATCTGCAACACCAATGCTAACTCAGGTGATGGAGTCCATAATTAAAGCTCAGCTATTAAGTTATTTTGAAGGAAATAACCTCTTTTATCACAAACAGCATGGCTTTTGTAAGGGCAAGTCAACTTCAACAGCAGTACTTGACTTAGTTACATATGTAAGTCATAAATAAAAGGCAAGAGATTGTATCAGTGGAAGGAGCAGACTCATGTGAAATAAAGTTAAAACAACGTGCCACAGGGATCTGTTATAGGGCCCCATTGTTCATAATTTTTGTTAATTATGTAGGCTCCAATTGATACACGTAGTGGTTTAGAGGTGACCCAACTTTGTTCTGAAAAGGGGAGAATGTATTTCAAGCTGTTCAACAAGTACGGGCCATATTCAGTGAGGCCAAGTTCTTGTTCATCATCAACAAGATAAAAATTCAACAAGATAAAAATTAATGAACACGAAACACAGAGGATGATATGTAGCCTAATTGATACTGGAGCGCTGGGTGACACAGCAACTGTTCAGCTGCTGCACTTTTTGTTGTACCAAGTTAATTTGGCAACAGCACACTAAACATGTATGTTTCAAACTCTCACAGGTTCTATACCTCTTGAAGAAACCCAAAAAAAGGTGTTATATCACAGAAGAATACTATGCAACATTCCACAGCCACATCAGCTATGGGCTGTACTATGATGCCATTCTGCAGGCTGCAAGAATGTGCTTTTATTGCACAAGAAAGCAATGAGGATCATTAACTCAAGGAAAAAAAAACTGACCATTGCAAATCAGTTTTTCCCAGATTAGGAGTTCTGAATGCTTTCAGCCAATATATTTTCAGTTGCCTTATTCATACAAGGACAAATCATGAGACAGAAAGAGAAACAAAGTTCATCAACACAGCACTCGCTATAAGGACAGTATAGAAGACCTAGATGTTGATTAATTAAGAGGCAAAACAGCTTCCCAGTGGTGGCCATAAAATTAGTTAATGTTCTACCGAGCGATGTGTGTGTGTGTGTGTGTGTGTGGGGGGGGGGGGGGGGGGAGGGGGGGGGGGTGGTTGAACATAGTTAACTATAAATCACTGAACACATGTGGGAGAAAAAAAAACAGAACTTAATACATCACATAAATGATCAACATTTTGTTTTGCCATATTTTTTGCAGAAAAAATGTATTATAAGACTAACTTATTCCACTTCATAGCAAGAGGTCACAATGTTGAGTCACAGAACATGCAAATAACTAACTAATTTTATAATTATATATTATAAATTTTTAATAAGCCAACTAGAGATATATTATAACTGATGCATTATTTATCTAAATGGGGGCAGGGTTATAACTGGATTACAATGTGTATCTAAGGTGCCAAAATACTTAGAACAAGTCCTCCATTGACATACTTCCTTGACAAACTGAAATGTTGAAACAACTGCCAAACACATAGTCAATAATAATGTTGTTTCTAGAAGTCTCTTCAATTTTGTGGTGAATATGGAATAGTCTCATATTTCTTGCATTTAGAAATCAAATAACAGATCTCACACCATAAGCAATTGAATTTTTAAAAGTATTTCAAATGCCATATTAAACGAGTCTAAAAGCAATAACACAAATAACTAAGAGTCAAATTGTTCTTTAATAGCAGGTATTCAGTTCACAGACAGTATGACTTCTTCTTTGTGGAACTTTATTTAAATTCAGGTACACATTGATGTAGTTGTAATTTTACTTACACCTTTACACTGCATTGCTTTACTTGCCCCCTTTACACTGCACCAGTCCCTGTGGTTCTCACAGCACTGGCTGGAGCTTCCTCTCTCTGCTGCCAGTCCTTCCTTCTGAAAGTGGCAAAAAAAGTTTGCAAATAATATATTAATATGGAGAAAAGTTAAGATACATACATACAAAGGTTGGTAAAACATAAAAAAAGATGGGAGCCATTATACACAGTGGACCTGAAACCTACTGACAAATTTTTGGACTCTTTGGGAATATTTTCTGAATATTTTTGTATTAGATACACATAATCTCCAGTGGCTTATTACACAGTAATAATATAATTTTATTTTTTTAATTTGTTACCTGAATTACTTTTGTTTTTGTGAAAATACCTTCACAGTGGCAGAAAAGCCTATGATATCTTCCAAAATAACATGTAATAATTTTCTTTCTCGTAGTTACATATGTGCAGATGCAAGAGTACTGTTGTTGTCACTGTAGGAACAGCTCAAACAGTGCCACTGCATCATTCTTCTGTTGCATTTAGTGAAACTATAGTGTCATATGGCTAGCGTCTATAATCCTACTACCTTTCATACAGCCATTTATCACGAATGGCTGTGTTCCTTACCCAGTCTGTATATGGACTGACATACAATCTAACATCCAAATAAATGGGGTGGATTGTTTTTCCCCCAGTCACCAGTGATTGTCCCATTTCCTGATGATGCGGTCTTGCCACATGAGTCACTGCCACTGCTGGCACCACATTGCTGCTGCGAGTCACATACCTCCAAGTGCTGGTCTCTGGTTATATCAGCTGCCACTTGGCCAGCCTATAACTGGGCAGGTGAAACATGTCACTTGACAGCTTGCATGTGGTTGGCTATACTGCGGTTGCAAGGTTGCAACAGCTGCCACTGCACATGCTGACAACTCCGATATACATTTTGTAAATCTAAGCTACAATCAATGTTTATATGTTGAGTGCAACAAAGTAAGTTTTTCTAACAATAGAGAGAATGGTGAGGGAGACAAAGCATTTGATAGTATATGAAACTGGGAAATAAAAACACTCGAAGTTAATGACAATATCCATGAAAAGTCATTCCTAATTGTTACCGTAATAGCTGCATGTAAAACATCGTTTAATAAAGTAAACCTAAGTATACCAAAGAACACGCTATCCACACTCATAGAAAGAAATAAAGAAAAACATGCATAGCCTACCCAATTGCAGAGAGAAAGAATTAATTCTGTATATATTTAAACTCACCAATTTATGATGTCCATCCAGTTCTCCTTCACTATCATCATAATTGGTGCCAAACCATTGTCCTCCTCCTTCTCATCATCATTAATAGAAATCATTAATTGTTTGTTTTCATTTATTATGTTGTCTACAGTCTGTGCTTCTCTTATGAGTTTAGCAACAGGGTCTACTTTTTTCCTCCATGAGGTAGCATCTACAGTAGCAAGACCTTCACGTAGCAGTCTTCTGTTATAGTAAAAGTCTCTAACATATGCCTTGACTTCAAATGGATTAAAATGGCAGTGATAAGGCTCTAGCATAATTACCAAGTGACCCTGTTTGCTTACAATTTCACATACAATGTGTTTAGGCATCATAGGCTTATTTTGTTTTATGAGTAAGTATAAAAGTAGCTTTGTCATGCTCATGTCCACAGCAATGTCCCTTGCCTGCAACAACTGCACCATACTTTCTTTATGGTCACTAATGGTGGGAGTTTTATCCAAAATCACAGAATGGTATGGTGCATTGTCCATCACAAATACTGTTTGAACACTAAACTGGAGCAACAAATTTTTAAACCACTGTAAAAAGCATGGGTGGTCCATATCCTCATGATAGTAACTGGATTTTTTATATCGAAATACTATAAGTCCTTCAGGCACAAAGCCATTTGAAGATCCTGCATGGGCCACAATTAATCGGGATCCTCTTCCTGTTGGCTAATGACCACTGCTATTCAGAGTATCATTTGTCCAGCATTTCTCAACAGATTCTCCAGAGCTGACCCAGGTTTCGTCTAACCATATAATGTATGTCCTTTCCTACAATTTTGTGTAAGAAAATGGCATGAGCTGCATTGACATGAGGTTTTCCGAGTAACAGTTTTCGTCCATCTAGCTTTTTAAAACAGAAGCCCATACCTTTTAATATCATCTTAAGTGACATTTTCTGCCCTGAGAAAAGTTCACTTTCTTTTAAAGAAATTAGCAGCTTTGCTGTTGTGGGGCATTCTTTGCTTTTATAGTATCTGTATTTGTGCTGACAAATTGCATCAGATTGGAAAGAATCAATATCTGTAACAGGATGAGGCAGCTTTTTTCCTTTCCCAGAGTACTTAAAAATACACTGTTTCTCCCACAGGGGTATCTTTGCAATGGTTTACTTCACTGGCTTGTAAGTCTTGGAGTAGCACCCCTTTCCTTATAACTGTAGTTCCACTGAGTCTTAGAGTTTTTGAGGTTCACTCTAAAACTTCATCGGCAGGAATCGATGCATGCCCATGATCATTTTTGTTGCTCATAAAAATCACTTGTCCTCCATAGCAATTCAAAAGTCTGACTATTTAATGGCACTCCATGGCAAAATAGATTGTTGCTTGATGAACGACAACATTTTGGTGACATTATTTAACAAACAAAAACTGTAGTCGAGGCAGTAACACAAAACAACAGCAGACAGCAGGTGTTTGAGCACTAACATAAATGTTAACATGGAAGCTGGCAACATAGCAGTGTCAATGCCAGAACCAGCTTTTGTTCAGTGCTATTATTGGTTCAGAAGATGTGGCACCTCGCATTTCTCACTTGTTTGTTAGTTATATTAGCAACTCTGTGGATCTTGGGGAGTGACCTTGACGTGACACGTTTCAGCGGCCTGGGCATAGACTAGTTGCAAATTGGGAGCCATTCCATGGCCAAGCACTAACCATTCATATTCACTCAATATGGAACTCCCTTCACCTAGCACACCAGTCTCTCTGGATTGATGTTTGCCTTTATCTAAAGATCAAGGAACATACTGACAGCTGCATGGCAGAACTCTGGGCCATCACTGAGTGTCTCCTCTGCACCATTTCATGGGACGTCACCCGCAATGTCATAACAAAGCCATGGGACACTACCTATTTCTGACACTGCTCACAACCAAAGACAGAAAATCATATTACAGTGGACATGTCACACTACTGGGGCATCACCAGGTGCCTCCTCTGCATCTCTTCTTGGAACGTTCCTTCATCATTGTGTCAAAGTTCTCAGTCTTGGGGGACATCATCCCACCACTGACTGGCCACCTACAACCATTCCAAGGACATTCCAGTGAACAGTGATGGACTCAAAGGCTGCACCAAGTTATGTGCCTAGAGATTATTATCCTGCTTGTTCACTGTGCATCAAGTTATGCACCAAGAGACTGTTGTTGCATTTAAATTAATAAAATTCATTTTTCTGGCTGCCTGGGCTGATACCTAATAGTGCATGGTTCCCACTTGATCATGATACCAAAAGAAATAATACACTATGAACATATCAGCCAATGCTTCGTCAGTAAACTTACCCCTTCAGCTCAGAAAATATTCCTCAATAAGCCCTGAAATTTCATTGGAGGAGTTAAAGGTCACACTGCATATATATATTCACCTCTAATAAATAATACAGAAAACTGCAAAACAATATGAAGTGAATAGAAGTACAGTATATCACAGTTCTGGGATCTACTGAAATATTACTTAAATTCATCTAGCCCATGAAGTTAGTTAGATAAAATGTTCTGTAAGTCTCAACTACAATAATACTGAGAATTCCAAGCGCACATTTTTACAAAAATTACATGTAGGCTGACAGACTCCATTTTGTACTCAACTGATGTGTTTCTTAAAAACAGCAGCAAATTCATCATCCTCCATTTATAGTCATTATTTCCTTTTAATATAAGATTAATTTTGGTACGAATCTCATACCTATAAATATCAGATTCCAGCAAACATTTTGGACTGTTCAGTAGGTAGATAAACAAACAGTTCTATGGGTGTGAACCTCTTGTATTCTAGTGTTGTGTCACTCTACATGTGGCGGTAGCTATTTCAAATTATGGTTGTATAAGAAATGTGCTGGTGCCTATTAAAACTATGACACCATGAAGGCAGTGTGCAGTAAGCATCAAAAATTGTCATGGAATGTGACATATGCTTGTTTATGCAAATAATTATCATTCAGTGCAACTGCATGAATTAACTAGAAGTAACACTATTTACATTCTGTATGTAAGAAAAAATTACACAGCAGATTTATAATTCATAACTCTCATTTAAATGTTGTTTATTTGCAAGAAGATTGTGTTATTTCTCATGTAAGAAGGAGAAATGTCTACCAGCATGTGTTGCTGCAATTAGACAGTGGCATGATTGTGGCCTATTGAGACTGTGGTTTAGTTTTGAGTGGTACTGCTGCTCATAATTGGTCAAAATCCCTTGACTGTCATACAGATATGGAATTGATAGGTTCAGGAGGGCCATGCTGAAAGCCATGCAACACCTTGGTGGCTCCACACAGATAGCACCTGAGAGGAGAGACATACTGTTCACTCATCCATGCAGGATCACAAGCCACATCACCTACCTCTTGTCACATAATGTAATACAGCATCCGCAAATCTTCTGGGCCACAAGGCTGTACAGTTTACCTAAACTCCACAAAGAAAGCATTCCATTGTGAGCTACTGTTAATGCTATAGATTCTCCAACCTATAGGCTACCAAAATATGTAGGCAAGTTGCTTAAGCCAATCATGGGTTGCTATGAATATCATACTAAAAACACTCACATTTTCATGGACATAATTAAAGAAATTAGAATCAGTCTAGATGAAATGGTCAGTTTGAATGTGGTCTCCTTATTCACAAAAGTGCTGTGGAAGACATATTTTTGTACAGGTGGTTCAGTAGACTGTATGAAAAACAGATTTATTTTTAGTAAAACTGTTATTCATCATACAAACAGTAGCTGGGTTTAAGATTGTTGTTACTAGATACTAGCTGGATGCCAGCATCAATACATGCCATGTTCATGTGCCTAGGCAAACTCCACTCACATGACCGGCAATGTTGATGAGGTAACTAACGTTTCCAGAACAAGTGTCAATAGGAACAACCCAACAATCAAGAGTTTGAAAGTGGTCATGTGAGAGCCGGATGCACACTTGGAAATTCAGTGGAGCCTAGAGCTCTGCCTTTTCTGTCAGCCAGCTCTCAACTTCAACAGACAATCCTTTCCTGTCCTCTTGGACACCATGTCCACACAGTCTGTTAGTGGCCTCCCAAGGTGCTGCTGTATCCATTAATTATTAGGAATAAAGCTGGAGAATTAGCCAGTTTTACAAAAGAAACACCTGGTTTTCATTTCAACTATCCTCACAAAATAGATGTCCACAGATTCTGATCACCTGACAACTAGTCAACTTGCAAAACTGCTGTAGAACTTGGCGCAGTTCACAATGTTTGATCCAATATCCAAATTATTCATCCTTTGTGGATTGTTGCTGCATGAAATTCCTCAGTCAAGAGCTGTGTTCTGCATGTTGTTCTAGCCTGTAGTCACTTTGTTTTAGCCTGTAGTCACAATTGGCTTCTGCAGTCAGTGTGATAAGTTTGGATTGACTTTGTCAGGAAGTATTTTCACTTCTTTTTTTGGCATTAAACACACATAGGCACCACTCTGTGTGAATACAGACATTGGTTGTACCACTGCAGGCACAGAGTTGCATTTGTCCACACCTTGCCCTTTCCTGCCCCCCCCCCTAGTAGATCCTTAGAACCAGCCAACCAATGGCAACACACTGTCCATGCAGCACAATGTGTCTTTGCACCACCTGTGCTGCTCACTGTTGATGCCAGAATCATGAGACACCTGGTGTTGTCATCAGGGGTTGATGTCACATAACATAGGATCCTCAGCATTGCAACTGCCATCATCTGCTCTATTGCTGCTGAAGCTGCTGCCACATCACAACATCCTGCAGCTGCCACCACCATCACCACAAGTCAAAAATTACTGTAAATGTCACTAGCACTGCACACTTGTTCTCTGCTGTCACCTTGTTGTGAGCATCCTTTGAGGATCATTGCAGATAGGAATAAGTTTTATTTTTCTGTTGGTTATCACTGTCCTCTGTAAAGTCATTTCTTGTTATCATTACATAATTGTATTTCCCTGACTTGTAACCATGCCTGAGTTATGTTCCCAGCAACAATAAAGGCAGGAACTTGCTGCTGAAAGTGGTAATGTGGCTCCTGTTGCTGTTATAAACAAAGAAACA
The DNA here is from genome assembly GCF_023897955.1 of Schistocerca gregaria. Classification (NCBI taxonomy): domain Eukaryota; kingdom Metazoa; phylum Arthropoda; class Insecta; order Orthoptera; family Acrididae; genus Schistocerca; species Schistocerca gregaria. The sequence goes on from NC_064922.1 coordinate 536,615,491, forward strand.
AATTCATTTAAAAGGACAATGTGTGGTGCTGAGGTCTGGAGTGACTACACAAAAAGTGAGTCAGACTATTACAGAAGACCCTAAGGAATCTGCAGTTTGTCCCATGACCTCTCTCACTTGTACTGTAATCAGTTTTCTTGCTGAAAGTTTTATACTCACCTTCTCAGGGAAGACAAATAAAAATGTAGCTACTTTCTTGCAAAGTATCCATGATGTAGGATAGACTTGTTCCTGGCTGGATTGATTATTATCAAATGTAGCCATATTGACACTATCATGAGATGCCCATACAAATATCAAATCTGTAAACACCTTGAGAAATGCAGAAAAAATGAAAGTTCTGGTATGAGTGTTAGCAGAACACTACTCAGATAAGAGAGGAGTTAGTTACTGCAGGGCCATTTGTGTACACTGTAGAAAAAAGTGGGTGACAATTTTGAGGCTTTTGCTAACTGTAAATAAACAGTTTCATTTCACATGTATGTACTAGGATCAGATGCTACATGAAATGATGTAATAATTGAGGTGGCTGAAGCAGTTGGGCAGTTTGGGACTGGCATTTTCATTAGGGCAATGAGTTGAAAGTGGTTTCACTAACATCCTTACATGAAGTAGTAAGATTAGTTTTGTTGTGCAAAGAGACAGTGCAAAGGGGCCCTGGGCTGTACTTTGTTTTCACAAATGATACACTCTGTAGGTGCCATATTTTCCTAATTGCCAGGAAGTAGGGTGCATTAGCAATAGTTTATCCCAGATACAAGGGCAGTACCATTAGCAGAGGCACCCTCCAAGAAGCTACAGGCAGTACGAGGGGTCTCATAGGGGAAATGGAATGGGTACATGTCCTGACACCTAACTCCATCCCCAATAAAAATGCTGAGTTTTTCTGTTGTAGGGATATAAATAAGGCCGAAAATGTAATAGTAGAAGGAAAAATTCATGGGAGGACTATCAAAGGTTTAGTTGATAAAGGTGCACACCTGTCTGTGGAGCTTCTGGAGAAACTGATACTCTTGCTACTCAAATACAAAAACTACAGAGTACTAATATTTGATGAAATCAATGTAGACATTAGGTTTAAGAATAGAAAGGTTGATCACTTGCTAAATACATTAAGATCCCTTAACTTCATTTGTGTAAATGACAAATCCACAAGACAGGAAGCATGTATAGATAACATAATTTGTGATTTTCATCTAAACAAAACAGAATTCAACACAATCAAGCTAGGCAATTCAGATCATGAGGGACTATGGATCAGACAAACTCTTAACAGCTAAGCAATTGAAACTTCCACAGGCTCCAGAAAAATTATAAGACCAATTAATGAGTCCAAACTTAACAAGTTGACAAGTAAATTGAATTTAATTAAATGTGATAAAACAATAACCACTGCAGGTGCAAATTAATCTACCAACAAATTTCTAGAACTGTTAACTGAAAAGTTTGAAGCATGTTGTCCTAAACAATGCAAGAAAATATCAAAGCAAAATTGTTACACCAACCCACAAAATCTAAAAATCTGGTACCCCCACACAAAAGTAGAATAAGAATCATAATGCTACTCTATCATGATAGGTCCAAGGATAATAATGCTGACAAGCAAATGTACATGAAAATTAAAAACATTTACAGTTCTGAAATCAAGGCAGCTAAGTGCAAAGAAAATGATGCATATATACTGAACTCAGTAAATAAATGCAAAGCTGCACAGGAAATTATTAAAACAGAAACTACCTGTGATGATAAAGTATACCAGAAACCAATTCCACCTGATATTCTAAATCCACATTTTGTCAGTCCTCAATCAGATAACAGCATAATGGAGAAAGTGAGAAAGGCAGAAGCACTGCTCCCAGAAATGAACAGTAAGCAGGCAGACAGCTCTCACTGGACTTTTGTAACCGAGAAGATGATCAATGAATCAATAGCTAAGTTTGGTAATTCTAGAGCAGAAGATTTCTATGGTCTCTTAAATTATGTTATTAAATACATCAGAAATCAAATTGTAATGCCACTTACTAAAATAACCAACAAAATTTTAAATGAAGGTAATTATAGAGAATGTTTGAAAATATGTGTAGTTAAACCAGTACATAAGAAAGGAGATATGGCATCACCAGATAGCTATCGACCAATACCACTTATGCCCATACTATCAAAAATTATAGAATACTGCATGCTTAACCAAATGAGTCAATATTTTAGATTAGATTAGATTTACTTTCATTCCAATTGATCCGTAGTGAGGAAGTCCTCCAGGATGTACAACATGTCAGAAAAACAACAATACATGACAAATATTTACAACTAAAACAAATAAGCTAATGTATCATTCCACAGGTTCCGAGAGGAATGGTCATTATTTTTTAATGAGCACTATATGAAAGAGTCATTTTACAAATACTAATGCACTGAATTTAAAATAAAAAAGGCTTTTTATTTATGTATAAGGTAATAAATGTGTAATACAACTACTATAATACTTCTTTACTATGAACACATTACGGCACTGAAATGGTGCAGAAGTTACTCACACACAGACACAAACACACACACACACACACACACACACACACACACACACACACATTTACAATGAACACATTACTGCACTGAAAATGTGCAGAAGTTATACACAAATCAGTTGGTTTTACTGGGAAATTCATCAATGAAGTAGAAGTAGTTGGCCACCAATAAATCCTTTAGGCTTCTCTTAAACTGAATTTCATTGGTTGTTTAGTTTTTTATGGATGCTGGAAGGTTATTGAAAATGTGAGTTCCTGAATAATGCACACCTTTTTGTACAAGACTAAGTGACTTTAAATCCTTGGGAAGATTATTCTTGTTTCTAGTATTTATTCCATGAATTGAGCTGTTGGTTTGAAAAAGTGATATATTTTTAATGACAAATTTTATTAAGTAATAACTATATTGGGAAGCAGTAATTAGTATCCCTAGTTCCCTAAACAGGGCTTCTGCAGGATGTTCTTGAGTTCACACCACATATAATTCTTACTGCTCGTTTTTGTGCCCAGAAAACTTTAGCTTGGCTTGATGAAGTACCCCAAAAATAATCCCATATGACATTATGGAATGAAAGCAAGCATAGTATGCCAGATTTTTCATTTTTATATCCCCTATGCCTGACAAAATTTGCATTGCAAATAGAGATTTGTTAATATGCATCAGCAGTTCTGTGGTGTGCTGAAATTATTATCAAGCTGTAATCACAAGAATTTAACACTGTCAAGTTCTTCTATCTGCTTGTCATCATATGTTAGGAATATATTTGTGGGACACCCCTTACAAGTTCTGAACTACATGTTGTGTACTTTTTCAAAGTTCATCTAGGAACCAGTGATTAATGAACACAAATATTTTATTAGCTGCCCTTTCTAAGACTACACTTGATTTGCTATTTATTGCAATGTTTGTATCATCAGCAAACAAAATGAACCTGGCACCTGGTAATGTTACTGATGAAAGGTCATTGATATACACAAGAAAAAGTAAGGGCCCCAAAATGGAACCTTGTGGGACCCCACATGTAATTAGTTCCCAGGTAGAGGATGCCTGATAGCTTGATACATGTCTCTCTCCTAATAACAACCTTTGTTTCCTGCCAGAGATATAAGATTTGAACCATTTTGCAGCATTTCCTGTTACACTATAATATTCTAATTTATTTAAAAGGATATTTTAATTTACACAGTCAAATGCCTTTGACAGATCACAAAATATACCAGTTGCCTGCAATTTTTTCTCTAATGAATTAAGCATATTTTTCACTTTAAGTGTGTATAGCCTTCTCAATATCAGGACCCTTTAGAAATCCAAACTGTGACTTTGACAGTATGATATTTGAGGTAAGATGGTTGTAAAGCCGATTGTATATTAATTTTCTAAAGTTTTTGAGAATGCTGGCAACAGTGAAATTGGATGGACAATTGATGCTATTTTTTTATCTCCCTTCTTAAACAGTGGCTTAACTTCAGCATATTTCAACCATTCAGGAAATATTCCACTGATAAACAACTGATTACACAGATATCTTAATATGTTACTTAGCTCAGAATCACCTTCTTTAAATAACTTAGTTGATATTTCATCATACCCACTAGATGTTTTTGATTTTAAAGATTTAATGATGGATGTTATTTCAGCTGGGTTAGTGAGGGTCAAATTCATGTTATGGAAGTTACTTGAAATGTCTGGTCTGAGGTATTCCATAGCAACATCTACTACCAAACCTGACAGCCTCATCTTTTCAGTAGCAGTTATAAAATGTTTGTTTATAAGTTCTGCAACACTATACACATCTGTCACACAATGTATCATTTACTCTTATTGCTATTTGTTCCTCTTCATGTCTGGTTCTAGTGGTCTCCTCCTTCACTATATCCCGTATTGTCTTTATTTTGTTATCCAATATGACTATCTTTTGATTGTAATATATTTGCTTTGATGTCTGTATTACAGTTTTTAATATTTTGCAGTACTCCTTGTAATTCACTAGAGCATCAACATCGGAACTGTTTCGGATTGAAAGATACAGTTTTATTTTTGTTTTACAAGATACCCCTAATCCTTGAGTAATAATAATATACTCACCTCCTCACAGTATGGTTTCAGATATAGCCTTTCTACAGTCAAAGCAGTTGAGAGTGTGGTAGCAAAAATATACAATTGTTTTGAGAATAAAGATATTATCTGTGCAACATTGTTGGACTTCAGGAAAGCTTTTGATATGTTCTCCCACAACATTCTCATAAAAAAACTCTGCCACTACAGAGTGAGAGAGAATGCTCTATGCCTAATGCAGTCATACTTGGACAATAGAAGACAGTTAGTTAAGGTAAATTATCAAATGCCAGAATGACTCCCAGTTGTGAACGGTGTACCTCAAGGATCTGTTCTTGGACCTTCCCTTTTCATTATTTATATAAATGATTTACCTGCAGTTGTATCATGTGATGCAGTGCTATATGCTGATGACACAACACTCATCACATGTGATACCAATCTTGAAAACGTGCAACACAGCATGGCAGTGGCAATGGAGAGGTGCACTACTTGGTTTGAGGCAAATGTACTGAAGCAGAATGATAGTAAAACTGAACCTATTGTATTCAATCTGAATGCTCCCATTCATGGTAACAAAACAGTAAAATTATCAGGATTTCATATAGATCGAAAGCTCAGCTGGGATACTCACACAGGGAAATATATGTGGCAAATTGGTATGTGCCATATATATAATATACAAGCTGAGGAGCAGTGTCAGTAAAGAACTTCTGTTGTTTGAATATTGTGCATTCTTCAATTCAATTCAATTTATTGTCACCCATTTTATCATATACATGAGATAGGAATTGTCATATAGAAAGAAAGAGAGAAAGAGAGAGGGAGAGAGAGAGAGAGAGAGAGAGGGGGGGGGGGAGGAGGGAGAGAGAGAGAGCATGATTTATATTTTTAACAATTAAGGGAAATAACATTTTGTTAGTTACACTTTACATATTTTGTCTTCTTTTTACATGAAAGATGAGCAAAAAAATTTACAAGGTTTATACAAAGAAAAATCCATTAAGGGGAATAACATTTTCTTAATTACACTTCAATATTTTTCTTAATTACACCTCACATATTTTGTCTTCTCTTTACATGCAAACTGGAAAAAAATGAAGGATTATGCAGAAAAATCAAAAGATGAGCACTATCTGTTTCGATAACAAAGAAATTCATCAATGTTATAGAAGCTCTGACCTAAGAGTAGCCTCTGTAATTTTTTTTTAAATATGTATAGGTTTTGTATGCTTTTTATTTCTTATTGTAAGTCATTGAACATTATTTTGGGTAGATGCATTACACTATTTTGGTACAGGGATTTTGAATGTATGTTCCTACGGAAATCGTGCCTGTTTATGGTCTGATAGTTGTGAAGTAGAGATGATATAAAATGTAGACTGGCAATGGCAAGGAAAGCGTTTCTGAAGAAGAGAAATTTGTTAACATCGAATATAGATTTATGTATCAGGAAGTCGTTTCTGAAAGTATTTGTTTGGAGTGTAGCCATGTATGGAAGTGAAACATGGACGATAACTAGTTTGGACAAGAAGAGAATAGAAGCTTTCGAAATGTGGCGCTACAGAAGAATACTGAAGATAAGGTGGATAGATCACGTAACTAATGAGGAGGTATTGAATAGGATTGGGGAGAAGAGAAGTTTGTGGCACAACTTGACTAGAAGAAGGGATCGGTTGGTAGGACATGTTTTGAGGCATCAAGGGATCACAAATTTAGCATTGGAGGGCAGCGTGGAGGGTAAAAATCGTAGAGGGAGACCGAGAGATGAGTACACTAAGCAGATTCAGAAGGATGTAGGTTGCAATAGGTACTGGGAGATGAAGAAGCTTGCACAGGATAGAGTAGCATGGAGAGCTGCATCAAACCAGTCTCAGGACTGAAGACAACAACAACAACAACAACAGTTGTGTACTTCACTGTTTAGAGAAGAGAATTCGTGATTTGACTTTAGGAAACATACTGATTCATAGATGAATAAATTAGGGAGGGTCAAAATTTTCAGCTCATTAAAGAGTCCTCTACATGGATCTCTGTAGACAACACCCTTCATAATCCAAATAGATCTCTTTTGGAGCTTAAAACAACTTTTTGCAAAACCTGTATTCCCCAAAAATATAATACCATATATAATAATAACAATAATAATAATAGCATATCTTAGATTACATTGGCACCTGAGTTATGGAATACTATTATGAGGCAATTCTGGCTCAAAATTAGTGTTTAAATTGTAAAAGAAAGCCATAAGGTACATAGCAGAACTTAGCCCATATGAATCACGTCGAGATTATTTTAAGAAACTAAATATAATGACAGTGCCTTGCCTGTATATTTACAACTGCCTTGTCTTTGTTAAAAAAAATCTGAGTAAATTTGACTTAAGGAGAACAGTTCACGGCCATAACATAAGAAGTAGACATACAATAAATATGTCATATGCTAGGCTTTCAAAGACACATAACAGCTACAAATATCTTGGTCCTTTCTACTTCAACAAATTACCTGAAAATGCCTACACAGAGCCAGTAAATAAATTTTAAACTAGTCTCTTGAGGTGGATCAAAAGTAAAGTAATTTACTTTGCTCAAGAGTTCCTTGAGTATGTAACAAATGACCCACTTTCCTTATGAGAATGAACTATAAATTAACTGAAAACTATACATATGCCATACTGTGCAACTATTGTTTTACTGTTTTATGTACTTATTGTTAATTATTTGTATGATTATTTATTTGTCATTCACTGAACTATGTACTTCATTTATCTTGTAATTGACCTATTAGGAAACTTTTTGTTGTTATTTACACTCGCACAAATACATATTGCATCCATCCTGGATTATTATATTGTAGTTAGTAACATTTGTCCTATCAAAGTTTATGGTATTATTATAGTTATTATTACTATGTAAACACTGACCATACCAATTGCATGTAAATATGCTCAACGGTGGAGTAAAACATTTGTATTTTATTGCATGAGTGTTTTGTTTCTCACAGTATCCACTAACCACAATGTGGGTCAATTTAAGGAAAACAACTAAAAGAAACAGTATTATTTATACATTTTTTTGCATTTATTGGTGATTACTGTTATTTCAATGATCACTTTTTTCCTGTCATACAATTCTGGAAATGCAGATACCTGTTTCTACCAACCACTTAAGATATATCAAATTTCATGCATACTACTGATAAATTAAATTTGAGTTTCATTATCTTGTCCTTGAGGACTCCATTTTGCAGAAAATTACTGTTGACAATCTTGTCCACCTACATACGTGAAGAAACACCACTTGAGAGTACACTGTACTCTGATTTGACACCAGTGTTGAGTCAGAGGCCCATGTATGTGCAAATAAATTTAAATACTCCATTTGTAAGACACTTTACAAGCTCCATTTATCCTTCCCTTGCTGCACAGTACAGATAAGTTAGAGCTATTTCATGCAGATCACATAGAAGCTTGAAGCTACATCATTGTTGTGTATGTTGTCCACCACTTAGTGAATACTTGACAATGCTGTAGTGCACTTTATCTGTTTGGGTGAGCAAAAGTTACAGGACACATCACCAACTGCAGCATGATAGATACAAGTGCCCATGGATGTATGATGAATTTTCAGTCTAATTACTCATTTGTCACATGTATACCTGGGTACAAAGCAAGCTGTGACTTCACCTCTTGCACATTCACCATCTTACTGGTCATCTATACACTGTTACAGAAAAGTATCAGTTACTCTTGGACCACCTCTGTTTACAGCCTTTGAATGTGGTAATCAATACTAACAGTGTATCATAAATACTAGGAGAAAAGAACAGGGGATAAAGAGACAATACACACAAAGGAATTTTCAATGCCGATTGATTCTATGCTCAATCCAGAGGAAGGTACTAAGTTTTAGGTAAGTCAGTCATGAATGGCTGCCACTGCATTATGAGAGCTTCAACTCAACTGCGCTGTACTGTAACATTGTTTTACACTTATTTTTACTCAGCAATTAAATGACATTTACTGGAAAAAGAAAAGTAGCCCACCTGATGGAACCTCACATCAAGTCAACACTATTTAAGATATAACACTGAGCTATTAGTAGATTGTTCTCTTTGAAGAAGGAATAAAGAATAATTGTGACAGATTAAGTTCAATTTTTTTTTTTTTTATTTTTTCCCCAGGGGCTCAGCATTCACTTGCTGAGTACGGGATTGGCGACTCCGGGGTCCTGAGCTGGGGACTGGTCTGCGCCGCCAGTCTCCTGTCACCGTAACCCCCGGACATGCTTCAGCGACCACCGTACTGCGTTGCGGTGAAATGTTGTGTGCTGCGGGGAATGGTAATCTTGGCTTGACCGCCTGGATTGCGAGGAAGGCCAACCTCTATAAAAAACCCTCAATCTTTTGGTATGCTCCGCGCCTAGAAGATGTATGGCTGTTGGGGTGAAACAGTCGCAAGCGGGCAACCTCTGGGGCACCTGCCGCACCCCCGTTGTATAAGGCTTACTCAGGTACGCGGGGCTCTGTCTGAGCAGACCTTTAGTTCCCTAGCTGCTCGTGGGACCGCAATGGACCCTTCGACCTCTACATTTCCCCCTACCAGTGGCTTGGGTGGGCCACTGGTAGGAAAACACACCCCATCGAAAAAGCGGCTACGTGCTGCGAGTCCTCCAGCGCCTGTTGTTGCTAGAGATTTAACAGACTGTAGTAACGGAGCACATGCTGATAACCAGAATGTGTTTTTGATTATTAAAAGGACGGAGGGTAGCTTTGAGAGGGTTTCTCCCTTTTACATCTACAAGTGTCTTGAGGGAATTGCAGGAACACTGAAATCTGTAAAGTGACTGCGCAATGGGACTCTGTTAGTTGAGACTTCTAGTTCCTGTCAAGTCGCTTCCCTTCGGAAAGCAACCTGTCTAGGAGAGTACACTATCGAGACCGAGCTCCACTCCACTTTGAATTATAGTAAGGGTGTTGTGAGGTGTAGGGACTTGGTGGATATCCCCATAGACGAATTAAAATCTGAGTGGGCTGACGAAGGTATTGTTGACGTGCAGCATATTATGAAACGAGTCGATGGGGACCTCATCAAATCTGACTCGTTTATTCTCACGTTCAGTTGCCCGAGACTCCCAGAGCATGTTAAAGCGGGGTTCTTACGTTTGCCAGTACGGCCATATTTCCCCAACCCAATGCGTTGTTTTAAATGTCAGCACTTTGAGCATACTACGTTGGGGTGCAATGGGATAGCCACTTGTGGCAAATGTGGTCAGCTTGCCCATGATGGAGCCGATTGTTCATCACCTGTGAAGTGTGTGAATTGCTCTGGGAGTCACCCTGTCTGGGGCCAGATCTGCCCCATCTATCTCGAAGAACGGAAGGTACAGGAGATTAAAACATCTAAGCACATCCCCTATGGTGAGGCCAAGAAGCTCTTTAAGGCCATGCAACCTCCTGTGTTTTCAACATCTTTCGTTTCCGCTCTCAAAAAACCAGTACAACTGGCCACTGTTGCTACGCAAACGGAGGTTGCTAGTGTTAGCTCTGAGGCTCTCACGGACCTTATTAGCCAACTCCCCCGCCCATTTCTTCTTCTGGGGGACTTCAACGCTCATAATGTCTTATGGGGCTCTTCAACTACTTGCCTCAGGGGACGCATTCTGGAAAGCCACATGATGTCTGAAGAACTGTGCATCCTCAACTCTGGTGCTCCCACTCATTTCTGTACTGCTTCCAGGTCGTCATTGGCTATTGATCTTTCCTTTTGCTCTCCAGCACTTGTGGATTCTGCTCTGTGGGAGGCTGCTGCTGACCTCCATTCTAGTGACCACTTCCCCCTTTGGATTCGCCTCCTGGATGAGGCTGTGGCATTACCAGTGCCGCCCCAGTGGCACCTCTGCAGAGCTGACTAGACACTTTTCAGCCAACTGGCTGTTTTGGAACACCGTGCCAGCGTCCACGAATGGGTAGACCATGTTACAGCCATGATCTCCCATGCTGCTGAATTGTCAATCCCACGGTCATCCGGTCATCCCAAGAGGCGTCCTGTCCCTTGGTGGACCACTGAGTGCCACTCAGCCATCTGAGCCCGCCGTGCAGCTCTGCGCCGCTTCAAGTGCCATCCCTCAGCTGACAATCTTGCTGCCTTTTGGGTGGCAAGGGCCAGAGCACGGTGAGTGATTAAAGAGAGCAAACGATGGTCATGGCAATCGTTCTTGAACTCCATCTCCCGCTCCACTAGTTCTATGAAAGTATGGGAAGCCATCAGGAGGATTTCTTGGAAACTCAGCCAGCTACCTGTCACGGCATTGCTGCATCAGGGATGTCTCCTCACGGCGCCGAGAGACATTGCCCAGACACTGACCATGCATTTTGCGGACTCTACCACCACTATTAACTGTGATCCAGATTTCTGCCGCTACCGCACTGCCATCGAGAGGAGTCACTTGGACTTCCGGTCTCTAAATTCTGAACCGTATAACTGCCCCTTCACAATGTGGGAACTGGATTCTGCGCTGTCTGCGGCTCATGATACTGCGCCTGTTCATGATCAAATCCGGTACAGCATGCTGCGGCACTTGTTGCTGCCATCCAAGGAAGTTCTCCTGCACTGTTTTAATATGATATGGTTATCCGGCACGTACCCTAACTCATGGAGGGAGGCGATTTTGATTCCCCTCCTCAAACCAGGGAAGGACCGAACGCATCCCAGTAGTTATCGGAGTATTGCTTTGACGAGCTGTGTTGGGAAGACGTTGGAACACATGGTCAACCGCCACCTGGTTTGGCTGCTCGAGACCAGGCTGCTCCTTAGCCCCTCTCAGTGTGGCTTTCAGAGATGTCGTTCCACTATAGACAACTTGACCCTGCTTGAGGCCGCCATCCAGCAGGCCTTCCTACGTAACCAGTATTGCCTAAGGGTCTTCTTTGACATTAATAACGCGTATGACACTACTTGGCGCCGCCTTATCCTCAATCAACTCCATGAGTGGGGCTTTCGTGGCCGTCTCCCCATCTTCATTCGGTCCTTTCTTTCTCACCGCCTCTTTCGGTATCGGGTTGGTAATGTACTATCTGATTTGTACGTGCAGGAGAATGGTGTTCCTCAGGGCAGCGTTTTAAGTGTCACCCTCTTTGCCGTCGCTATTAACAGTATCACGTCCACTGTCCGGAGTCCTGCCCAATGCACCTTGTTTGTGGACGATTTTGCTGTTTTCTGTTCTTCCTCCAGTCTTGTCACTGCTAGTCAGCAGTTGCAGCTTACGATAAAGCGCTTAGAGGCATGGACTGCAAAGACGGGTTTTACCTTTTCTGCAGACAAATCTGTGTGTGTTCATTTTAATCGTTCTCGGCGTCCTTTTACTTCCCCTGAATTGCGTCTGAGGGACACCGTTCTTCCTTTTAGAGACACTGTGCGGTTCCTGGTCCTCACTTTTGATTCCAAGTTGTCGTGGTTGCCTCACCTTAAAGACCTCAAGGTGCGGGCCCTGAAGGCACTGAATATTTTGAAGTGTCTGAGCCATCGGTCCTGGGGAGCAGATCGGGCGGGTCTGCTGCAGTTTTATAGGGCTTTCGTCCGATCGTGTCTTGACTATGCTTGCACCATGTATGGGTCAGCAAGGCCTTCGTATCTGAAGATCCTTGACGCAGTACACCATGAGGGTATCAGGCTGGCCACTGGTGCCTTCCGTACCAGTACCATCCCCAGCCTGTGTGCTGAGGCAGGGGAACTGCCGCTCGCCATCCGGCGAAAACTCCTCATGGTGCGACGGGTGTGTCATTTCCTTGCCTGTCCTACCTCCCCTGCGTTCCCTACCGTTGCCCGACTGCCTATGGAACGTCTCTTTTCCAGTCGTCCCAGGGCAACAAGACCATTTGGGATTCGTGCCAAGCATTTGCTTGAGTCCCTTGGTGTGGAGTGTGTGGCCTCCCAACCACAAGGTTTTACTCGCCTGCCTCCCTGGTTGCTTCAGAGGCCCAGCATCCTTCTAGACTTGTCAGAGAACTGGAGGAACTGCACTCCAGCGTTTGTTTTTACCTCCTTATTTTACGATATTTTAAACAAGCATCCGGACCATGTACCTGTATTCACAGATGGCTCTAAACAGTTTTCCCTGATCGAGTCATCAAGTTATGGCTTCCTGCAGCGTTTACCATCCTTGATGCCAAATTGTTTGCAATCTTGCGGGCATTGGAGCAGATGAGATGTGTTCCCAGTCTTAAGTTCCTCATCTGCTCTGACTCTCTGAGTGCCCTTCAGACCATGCAACGCTTGTACACAGCGGATACGGTCGTCCAGAACATCCATGATGCCCTACTCCACCTGCAACGGCAGGGGAAGGAGGTTTCTTTCTGTTGGGTGCCGGGGCACGTGGGTATTAGGGGACATGAACTGGCGGATGTGGCTGCCAAAGATGCATGTTCCCTCCCTCACGCTGTTGAATGTGCCGTCCCCCTCCATGCTGTAACCTCCCTTTTGCGTTTTTGTGTTATGCATCAATGGGAAGAGGAGTGGCTGGCAGTTTCTGACAATAAGCTGCGTCTGGTAAAGGCCACTACGCGACCATGGCGGACGTCCTACCAGTCATACAGGCGGGATGAGGTTCTCCTCACTCGCCTCCGCATCGGGCACAGTCCCTTAATGCATGGTTTTTTACTCCGGCGGGAGGACCCCCCAATCTGCAGTGCTTGTGGCGTCCAGATTACTGTCCGCCACATTTTACTTGACTGTCTTTTATTCTCTGACCAGAGGGCGGTGGTTTCTTTGCCACCGGATTTGCCCTCTATTTTGCAAGACGACGCAGCGACTGTGGTTAAGGTCTTACGGTTTTGTGTCCTGTCCAATCTGTTGCCTCAGATTTTAGGGAGAGGGTTTTAATGTGCTGCTGGGTGACTGGCTCACCCAGGTTTTAGGTAAGGGATCCGCCAGTCACGATTACCTCCTTGTTTCCCTTCGGTTTCTGTTCTCTTTTCCTTGTGTTTCCTTTCCTTTTTTAGTGTGTTCCTTCTCCTCTTGTTTTGCCTCTGTATGTGGGGATTTGGAACTGCATCAATGTCTGCGTCTTTTAGCCATTCTCCTTGATCGCTGTTCGTCTTAGCCCCTTCACTGCATGTGTTCCTGTTTTTATGTGCTTGGGCACTAATGACCACGCTGTTTAGCGCCCGTAAACCTCAAACACACACACACCTCCATTTTTTTGTTCTGGTCTCAATATTGGATGAGGTATTACATGCCACACATATTACTCAGTCAACTTTCCCACTTCACTTACAACTTGCAACCCTCTGCTGCTAGAGGACTCCAAATTGTATTGTGTAACAAGGTAATATGTAACATAACTATGCCAGAGCATGAGAGACCCTCACAAAACTGAAAGCATGAATTCAATGAGTTCATCCATACTTGGAACACCCAACCATCAGCATGACAATGCCAGACCACACATGGGTGCTGTGACATGTTCAATAATCCAATGTCTTAGCTTCACTGTCATCTACCGTCCTCCATACAATATTGACTTGGCCACATCCAATTTTCATCTACTTCCAAAACTTAAAGAACACCTTTGATGACTTTGCTTTGATAGAGATGAAGCAGTGCAAGCAGAGGTGAGGTTGTGGCTCAGTCACCAAAGTCAAACATTCTAGAGTGATGATATAACTGTTCATAACATTTATTTTATTTATAAAGTTTGGGAGAAAAATTAGGAGGTATTACTTTTCAGCATGCTCACATAAATGGAGGGTAAATGAAGTATGTAATTACAATGAAATCCAGACTATCAGCTGCTTACAGGCATTGATAAATATCAATGGGGACAGTTGAAAATGTGTGCCCCAACCAGGACTCGAACACAGGATCTCCTGCTTATGTGGCAGATGCTCTATCTGATTGAGCCATCAAGGACACAGAGGATAGTGCAACTGCAGGCACGTATCTCTGGCACACTCCCTGTGAGACCCACAGTTACAGCTTATTGTCCACACACTATATTTGTAGCGCCCCTGCTCCAGTCAAATGCAAATTTTTGTTTAATGCCTAAGATGCATTTATCTCATTATTTCAATGTTTTGTGTGCTGGATTTACCATGTTCTCTATTTGCTATTTTTTGTTATATTGCTGATTATGTTCAACATATGTACAAATGTGTAGGTCATGACAGTTCCTCCCATGAAGTTAGTTGAAGTTAAGTCATGCAACTTGTGTGAGATGTATTTTGGTAGATGCCCACCATCTTCCTGGTATGTTTTATTTGCAATATTTTGGGTCCACGTCTAGACATATTGATGTACCTTGGAAAATCAATATCAATAAATGGGTTACTGACAATTTCTCACCTTTTAGTAGCCAATTTAGCAATGATATTAAACCTTCTATTTGGATTAATTTTTGTCACAGGAAGTACACCAGAATATATCATCACTTTAACAGGTCTGAACACATCAGTTACACACATCCCAGGGCCTTGCATTGAGTGCACTTTAGCAAATCACATTAATGTTGTTTTCTTTACTATGGTTATGCTTTTACTGTGTTGATCACGAGTCAGATGCCTTTAAGCATAGTTCTGCACACAAACGTTCATTTTGTTTTCATCAAGACTTGGCAGAGGGGACCAGTATCATGAACATGAGTCTTAAAAGTAGATACATCTTTTAAGTTACTTAATGAACATCATTCTGGAATATTACACATTTACAGTGACAAATTTTTATATAATTTTGGCCAACTTTGCCACAATGTTTAAATACTTTAGTTCAGGCTTAACATAATTTTATCAGTCAATGATAGTAGCATCTATGATCATAAAGGATCAAGCTTCTACCTTTCTCTTATGTCCCAACTTATGATTAAAAGTGTTTTAGCCATACAGGGTAGCCGCACGGTCTAGGGCACCTTGTCATGGTCCATGCGGCTCCCCTGTCAGAGGTTCGAATCCTATCTCAGACATGGGTGTGTGTGTGTTGTCCCTAGCATAAGTTAGTTTAAGTTAGATTAAGTAGTGTGTAAGCTTAGGGACTGAGGACCTCAGCAGTTTCATCCCATAGGCTTCAATAAATGTTTTAGTTCTTCCTCTCTTTACTAAAAGCACTTAAGCAAGAGAGTTCACCTGGTCACTCTGAGCTTTAAAATTCATGAAGTTTCATGTTTCCACTACAAATAGGCTGCTTAAGTTTCTATAAGTCCTTTATGTACCTGTTGTTAACATTTCTATTTTTATGTTTCTCTCTTTTCAAGATTGATGTTGCTATGCTGTGCAAGATTTTATTTTTCATATAATTTAATTAGTACTAATGTGGACTAATTAGGTGCATGGTTTAATTACAAGAAAAGTTTCCTTTTTGGACTGAACAGTGACTAAGTCACCTTAATTACCTCACATATTATTTCTCTGTTGTGGACACCTTTTCCCTGTTCATCGCACAGCGAGCTATTCAGGTGGCATGCAACATGCCAGACTGCCAAGGATGTTATGGGCTTGGACAGCTCATCACAACTGTTTCCTCTGTATAATTCCAAATTACATTAATTCAGTTTTCATACCTGCATGAGAGTGTTCAGTTCGCTCTTTATGTTTATGAACCCATGCATTAATTCTCTTATATTGACAAGCTTTTTGGAGCATAGTGTAAATAACAAATTTGGTGTAAACTTCATAAGCTATAGTTGAATAGAAGTGCCATACGCCTACATGGACATCTTGCTTGAATGTAGAATCTCTAAATTTCTCTGTTATAATACAAATTTTTCTGACCAACTACTAGGCCAAGAACTGATTGGACCCCACATATACTGTTACAACTGCCATCACTCATGAGTGCTGGCTATATAGAGTTGTAACATATTCAGTATGACAATGGACCCACTGCCCTTTATGAGGACTTGTTTCCTTTCATTGTATTAGAGATGGCATACAATCCATGATCTCTCAGTTGAGTGTTTAAGTGCAAGGTAACACACACTTACCATCACTGTACCCTGTTACTCATTTGCAATAATATATTTCAGGTAATCACTAACATTCTTATTTACTTCCAGATGTCTTGTGTGGAACATACCATAACATAATTCAGCCACATGAGTCTCTCTTTATGTTTCAGCACTTGCATTGGTGCATTTCTAGGTGATTGGTTGATGGTAGTGACTCTATTAATGTACCCCAAACTTGTGATAGCCTCATCCATCAATTCAACTACTTGAGCTGCTGTGTCTTCACAAGTCATTGCCAGTCAACTGATATGAGGTTCTATATTCCATTTACGTTGTTGATCACTGTTGTTGGCACTCCATCATTCTGAAACCATTATTCAACTTGTGGTAATTTTAGAGACGCTGGACAATCTATTAATTCCCCTCAACAGGTTGTGATAACAGCTGCCATTAGCGATTAGATTAGATTCAGTTTTTGTTCCATAGACCCAAAAATGAGATGATCTCATGGGTGTGGAACATGTCAGAAATAATATGTTGTTGTTGTTGTTGTTGTGGTCTTCAGTCCTGAGACTGGTTTGATGCAGCTCTCCATGCTACTCTATCTTGAGCAAGCTTCTTCATCTCCCAGTACCTACTGCAACCTACATCCTTCTGAATCTGCTTAGTGTATTCATCTCTTGGTTTCCCTCTACGATTTTTACCCTTCACGCTGCCCTCCAATACTAAATTGGTGATCCATTGATGCCTCAGAACAGGTCCTACCAACTGATCCCTTCTTCTGGTCAATTTGTACCACAAACTTCTCTTCTCCCCAATCCTATTCAATACTTCCTCATTAGTTATGTGATCTACCCATCTAATCTTCAGCATTCTTCTGTAGCACCACAGTTCGAAAGCTTCTATTCTCTTCTTGTCCAAACTATTTATCGCCCATGTTTCACTTCCATACATGGCTACACTCCATATAAATACTTTCAGAAATGTCTTCCTGACACTTAAATCTATACTCAATGTTAACAAATTTCTCTTCTTCAGAAACGATTTCCTTGCCATTGCCAGTCTACATTTTATGTCCTCTCTACTTTGACCATCATCAGTTATTTTGCTCCCCAAATAGCAAAACTCCTTTACTACTTTAAGTGTCTCATTTCCTAATCTAATACCCTCAACATCACGCGACTTAATTCGACTACATTCCATTATCCTCGTTTTGCTTTTGTTGATGTTCATCTTATATCCTCCTTTCAAGACACTATCCATTCCGTTCAACTGCTCTTCCAAGTCCTTTGCTGTCTCTGACAGAATGACAATGTCATCGGTGAACCTCAAAGTTTTTATTTCTTCTCCATGGACTTTAATACCTACTCCAAACTTTTCTTTTGTTTCCTTCACTGCTTGCTCAATATACAGCTTGAATAACATCGGGGAGAGGCTACAACCCTGTCTCACTCCCTTCCCAACCACTGCTTCCCTTTCATGTCCCTCAACTCTTATAACTGCCATTTGGTTTCTGTACAAATTGTAAATAGCCTTTTGCTCCCTGTATTTTACCCCTGCCACCTTCAGAATTTGAAAGAGAGTATTGCAGTCAACATTGTCAAAAGCTTTCTCTAAATCTACAAATGCTAGAAACGTAGGTTTGCCCTTAGTTAATCTAGCTTCTAAGATAAGTCATTGGGTCAGTATTGCCTAACGTGTTCCAATATTTCTACGGAATCCAAACTGATCTTCCCCGAGGTTGGATTCTACTAGTTTTTCCATTTGTCTGTAAAGAATTCGAGATAGTATTTTGCAGCTGTGACTTATTAAACTGATAGTTCGGTAATTTTCACATCTGTCAACATCTGCATTCTTTGGGATTGGAATTATTATATTCTTCTTGAAGTCTGAGGGTATTTCACCTGTCTCATACATCCTGCTCACCAGATGGTAGAGTTTTGTCAAGACTGGCTCTCCCAAGGCTGTCAGTAGTTCCAATGGAATGTTGTCTACTCCAGGGGCCTTGTTTCGACTCAGGTCTTTCAGTGCTCTGTCAAACTCTTCTCGCAGTATCGTATCTCCCATTTCATCTTCATCTACATCCTCTTCCATTTCCATAATATTGTCCTCAAGTACATCACCCTTGTATAGATGCTCTATATACTCCTTCCACCTTTCTGCTTTCCCTTCTTTGCTTAGAACTGGGTTTCCATCTGTGCTCTTGATGTTCATACAAGTGGTTCTCTTCTCTCCAAAGGTCTCTTCAATTTTCCTGTAGGCAGTATCTATCTTACCCCTAGTGAGATAAGCCTCTACATCCTTACATTTGTCCTCTAGCCATCCCTGCTTAGCCATTTTGCACTTCCTGTCGATCTCATTTTTGATACGTCTGTATTCCTTTTTGCCTGCTTCATTTACTGCATTTTTATATTTTCTCCTGTCTTAAATTAAAATCAAAATTTCTTCTGTTACCCAAGGATTTCTACTAGCCCTTGTCTTTTTACCTGCTTGATCCTCTGCTGCCTTCACTACTTCATCCCTCAAATCTACCCATTCTTCTTCTACTGTATTTCTTTCCCCCATTGCTTTCAATAGCTCCCTTATGCTCTCTCTGAAACTCTGTACAACCTCTGGTTCTTTCAGTTTATCCAGGTCCCATTTCCTTAAATTTCCACCTTTTTGCAGTTTCACCAGTTTTAATCTACAGTCCATAACCAATAGATTGTGGTCAGAGTCCACATCTGCCCCTGGAAATGTCTTACAATTTAAAACGTGGTTCCTAAATCTCTGTCTTACTATTATATAATCTATCTGAAACCTGTCAGTATCTCCAGGCTTCTTCCATGTATACAGCCTTCTTTTATGATTCTTGAACCTAGTGTTACCTATGATTAAGTTGTGCTCTGTGCAGAATTCTACCAGTCCATATTCACCTACTACGTTTCCTTCTCTCCCTTTTCCTACTACCGAATTCCAGTCACCCATGACTATTAAATTTTTGTCTCCCTTCACTATCTGAATAATTTCTTTGATTTGATCATACATTTCATCAATTTCTTCGTCATCTGCAGAGCTAGTTGGCATATAAACTTGTACTACTGTAGTAGGTGTGGGCTTTGTATCTATCTTGGCAACAATAATGCGTTCACTATGCTGTTTGTAGTAGCTTACCCGCATTCCTATTTTCCTATTTGTTATTAAACCTACTCCTGCATTACGCCTATTTGATTTTGTGTTTATAACCCTGTAGTCACCTGACCAGAAGTCTTGTTCCTCCTGCCACCGAACTTCACTAATTCCCACTATATCTAACTTTAACCTATCCATTTCCCTTTTTAAATTTTCTAACCTACCTGCCCAATTAAGGGATCTGACATTCCATGCTCTGATCCGTAGAATGCCAGTTTTCTTTCCCCTGATAACGACATCCTCTTGAGTAGTCCCTGCCCGGAGATCCGAATGGGGGATTATTTTACCTCCAGAATATTTTACCCAAGACATAAAACATTTGAATACAATACTCATGACCCTGATCATTTGTCAGGAGAGTGTCAAAATAGGCAAATAACTTAGAGTAAACTGGAACTGCTTTTATTTACAGAATTAGTACACTGTCAGAATGAAACATTGTTATCCACCTTTAACAACTTTGTCGAACACAGAATACCTAATCTTGATTGTTGTGACCAAATGCTGGCAAAACTGAAATCTAACAGTCATTTTTATTTAACTGGTCTAGCAGTCCCAATTAATATATTCATCTATAGAGTATTGTGTTTAAACCACACTTTATCTGAAACCAAATTTTTAATGGTTGCTGACAGTTTATTGAAAATGTGTGTCCCTGAATATTGGACCCCTTTTTGGACCAAGGTAAGTGATTTTAGGTCTTTATGTAGATTGTTCTTATTCCTAGTATTGGTACTTATACTGACCTATTGGTTGGAAGTAGAGATATATTACTTGCACAAAATTTCATTAAGGAATAAATATACTGAGAAGCAGTGATTAGAATACAAAGTTCCTTGAACATGTTTCTACATGGTGTCCTTGACTTTACAGCAGAAATGATTATATTAGACACTTTAACACACTAAAAACTTTTGCTCGGTTTGATGAGTTATCCCAGAATATCATCCAGTACGACATAATAGAGTGCAAGTAAGTAAAGTATACAAGATTTTTATATTTATGTCTTCTACATCTGTCATCATTCTCACTGCAAATCCAGACCTGGTTAAGCACTTCAGCAATTCTGTGGTATGCCCTTCCCAAGTGAATTTATTATGGAGTTGTAATCCCAGAAATTTAACACTATCAATTTTTCAATCTGCATGTCTACATATGTTATACACATGCTGGAAGGAAATCTCTTACAGGTTTTGAACTGTATATAGTGGGTATTTTCAAAGCTTAATGACAGTGAATTAGCTTTATCTAATTTGTTAATGTCAGTGGAAATATGATTAGCAGCTATTTCAAAATCTGTACTTTTCTTGCTACTTTGTATCATCTGTAAACAAAACAAACTTAGCATCTGTCAACGTAACAGATGAGAGGTCATTAGTGTACACAAGAAAAGGCAATGGACCCAAGATAGAACCTTGAGGAGCACTACATGTAATTAATTCCCACTCAGATGAAGACTGACTGCTTGCTGCACGGGTGTTTTGCAACGACACCCTTTGTTTCCTGTTAGTTAGATAATACTCAAACCTTTTTGCAGCATTGCTGGTGGCACCATAATATTCTAATTTACTTAAGAGGATTATGTGGTTTACACAGTCAAAGGCTTTTGGCAGGTCGCAGAAAATTCCAGTAGCCTGTAATTTATTATCTAATAAATTAAGTACATTCTCCTTTCTATTTACCAGAACCCTTAAGAAACCCAAATTGTGACTTGGACAATATATTATTTGCATTCAGATGCCTAAGCAGATGTCTGAACACAACCTTTTCAAATATTTTTGAAAAAAAAAAAAAAAAAAACAGCAAAAGTGAAATTGGTAATAGTTTGATCTTTATCCATCTTCTTGTAAAGAAGCTTAACTTGAGCATATGTTCTACCGATAAGAGATTGATTACACTAATAACTTAAAATCAATCTCAACTCGCACTAGCACTCTTTGATTAACTTAACTGATTTGTTATCACACCCACTAGACTACTTAGATTTTAAGCATTTTATGATGGATGCTACTTCTATGGTATCATTTCCATATTGCTGAAGTCATTTTTAAAGATTGGTGCTATTACCTTTATTATTATTATCTTTATTACCAATTCTATGCCATTCACCAACCATAGCTGGACAGAGAGCGTCAAGATACAACATTATCAAAATACATTAATATAACTCTACTATGATAGTAATTTAGTACCACAAGACATATTTAAGTTATAAATTAGAGTACAATAATATCACAACTATAAAATATATACAAGTATATAATGAAATTAAATATAACAGTTGCTGTTGGAGTCATGGAACTGAGCTGCAGCTCAAGTAAACACTATGCTATTACTAGAGAAGAATTCTTCAATATTGTAGAAGGGTTGCTCTTTTAGCTTACACAAAATAGTAGTTTTAAACTGGTTATATGGTAAAAACTGAATGTGATCAGGTAGAGCATTAAACAATTTTAGGGCCACCATTGGGAATCTGTTTTGTGTCTTTGCTAATCAACACCTTTTCATGTCAATATGTACAAGAGGCACTTAAGTATATACTGGCTGTAAACAGTCAGAACTCCTAACCTGGTAAAAACTGGTTTAAAGTGGTCTGCTTTTTTGCTTGCAGTAATGATCCTCATTGCTTTCTTTTGCAGTAAAAGCACATTCTTGCAGCCTGCAGAATGGCCCCAAAACAACAGCCCATAACTGATGTGGCTGTGTAAAACTACATAGTACACAGTTAGAAGGTACTGTTCTGGTACTATAATTTTCAGTTTCCTCAAGAGGTACAGGACCCGCAAAAGTTTGGAACATACATGTATGGTGTGCTGTTGCCATAGAGAAAGCCCAGAAGTTTAACATCTGCTGTGTTACCCAGTCCTCTAGTATTGCTGAGGCTGCATATCATCCACTGATTTTTTTCTTCATTAATTTTCATTTTGTTCATGACAAACCAGGTCTTAACTTCATTGAACAAGACGTCTGCTTGTTGGACCGCCTGTTCAATATTCTCTCCTTTTGAGAACAGGTTCTATCATCCACAAACTGCAAGGTGTGCAATCTGAGGCTATGTCATTTACAAAGATAGGGAACAGCAGGGGCCCTATTACCAATCCCTGTGTCATACCATGCTTTAGCTTCTTCTCACATGCATCAGCTCCTTGCATGGAGACAATCTGTCATCTGTTTCTCAGGTAGGATTCAAGAGTCTGCAGGACAGATCCCCCTATACCATATGTTTTTAGCTTTTTGTGCAGGGCCTTATATGGGATGCAGTCAAATACCTTACTAAGGTCACAGAGTACTATTGCTACAGACTCTTTGTCTGCGAAATCCTGACTTATATTTGTAACTAAGTCAAATACAGCTGTTGTTGTTGACCTGTCCTTCCGAAAACCATGTTACGCATCATAAAAGGGACTATTTCCTTCAAAGTAACTTAATAGTTGTTCTTTAATTATTGATTCCATCACCTTTGCTAGTACTGGTATTATGGATATGGGCCTGTAGCTTGACACTTCATGTGGACTGCCTTTGTCGTAAACAGGCACTGTGTGTGTTACTTTCAGGAAGTCTGGAAATTCCCTTGCATGGAGGCTTTTATTTATTACTACTGCTAATGGCTGTGCAGTTTCACTGATTATAGTTTTTAACATAGTACAGGACATGCCATAACTATCAGAGCTCCCTGAAGATTTGTAGCTTTTTATAATTTTTATTATTTCTTTTATATACACTCTCTTCCACATTAACATGCTGCATTTATTCTCAAATTTCACAGCAACTGCAAGAACTATTCCAAAGTCAGGAATTTCATCCACTGTGTTTTCCACTATTTTTAAGAACAGTCTTTAAACTCATCTGGACTGCATGAATTGGAGCAAGAGGTGGGATTTTTCCTGTGCTTATTAACCAGATACCATGCTGCTTTACAAGGATTGTGAGCTTATTCAATAAATCTGGCATTGCTATCCTTCTTTGCTTTTTCTACTTCCTTGCTGTAGATCCTTTTTCTCTGTAAATAACTAGAGTACAGTCTATCCTTAATACATATATCTTTACCAGCTTTGACCTTATCATTTAGTATTTGGACAATACATTTTATTTTGGCTAGTCTAGGAGTATACCACCTCTTTACTATGTTAGTTTTTTGTCTACATTTTGATTTAGCATTTGAATATCTCTTGGGCTTTAATGGGAAATGTTCATCAAATTTCACTTTAAGAGTCTGGAACATGTGATTGAATGCAGAGTTGTACCTCGCTTAAGTTATATGGACCATAGGAAAGAAAATGGCGGTCATCTGAAAATAAATAGAGTTTCTCCCCTCGATTTTTTTACTTTGTTGGCCAAGTAAAAATATTCATAGTTGATGGATCAGAATAAAAATGGTACAACATCTAGACAATTTAGTTAGCTTCATCAGAAACAAAGAATCATGCCAATTAGTTCAGTAGATTTGAAGTTACCATACCATGCGATAACAAAAAGCCATTTAGAGAAAAACGCATTTGAAGTTTTGACTACATATAAATGCAATATTATGCAACATACGTTCTATCTGGTATTCTGGGTCCATGAACAAGTCTTTCCTCTTCCTCATAGAGGGCGTTCTGCTCAATATGGGCCATCCTGCACTGCTCCAGAGCCGCTCGTACTGCCAGTGAGAAGCATTTTTCGGCTGCTTGAATCCGGTCGCCCAAATGCTTGGCGAACTGTGTTGAATAGAGTCCCAGGGTGACATTCATCATTGTCATTGTCTTCAGAATTCCTGAATACACTTCACTGAAGCTGCTCACTGCCAGGAAAGTTGCAATCTCCACAGTCTTCGCACCAGAATGCAAATGCTTGGGGATTGACTTCCAAACACACATGTTCAAACTTTCATTTGAATTTTGTTTTCTTCCCAAGCACCAGTACAATAACTTGTCCTCAAAAGAAAAAAAAAACTGGTGTGTGAAAAAGGCTAATTTCAGACAGGTGCATTTTTTATTCAACCGTGCATAACAAACATTTCTGTTCCATATTCAGAAAAACCGTTTCAGGGGTGGATTCTAAACACTTTTATGTATCCAAAAATGCAATTTTTTAAAAAAATCGATTTTTTGAACCAAAAGAAAGAAAACCTCCCTTTAATTGGGGAGATGTATATAATGAGCCAAATACCAATGATAAATGCAATACCTTTCTTGATGAATTTATATCCCTTTTTGAACACTGGTGTCCCAAAAAAGTTACTAAAAGTTACATCAAACAGTTTTCAAAGAAATGTTGGATTAATACAGGTATTAGAGTCTCTTCACTAAGTAAAAGAAAATTGTATGAAGCAGCAAGAATTAGTAAAGACCCAGAAGTAATTTTACACTATAAAAATTGTTGTAACGTACTGAGAAAAGTTGTCATACTAGAGATGAAATTAACAACTTGGCCAATAAAATCAAATCTGGATGGAATGTTGTTAGAAGAGAGTCCGGAAAAGTAACCACTGGAGTAGATAGTATTACTGTTAACAAGAATGAAACCACCTTAAGTAGCTAATGTATTTAACAACTATTTCTTAAGTATAGGTGAAAAAACTGGTGAGAATAGTTCAAAAGAAAAAGCCAAGCGATACATGGAAGAGTACGTTTTGAGAAATCCTAGTCAGATCAACTATCATCCAACAACCTCTTGTGAAATAAAGGAAATCATCAAATCTTTAAAAAAAGGTGTTGTTTTGGAGTAGATGACATCTCTGACGAGATATTAAAACAATGTGGAGCAGTTACAGCTTATGTTCAGAACCAGATCTGTAATGCATCACTAACTCAAGGTGTTTTCCCAGAAAGGTTAAAAGATGCCACTATCAAGCCTCTCAGCAAAAAAGGGGATACCACAGATGTCTATAATTACTGGTCAGTATCCTTGCTTACAGCATTTTTAAAAATCATCAAGAAAATAATGTACTGAAGAGTGGTCAGCCATCTCAAAAGTTATGGGATACTTAGTAAATCACAGTTTGGATTTCAAAAATGCTGTTCCACTGAGACAGCAATATACAATTTCACTGCCAACATAATAGAATCTTTAAATATTAAAATGTCACCAATAGGAATTTTCTATGTCTTACCCAAAGTGTTTGATTGTTGAACCATGACGTTCTGTTACAGAAATTACAATTCTGTGGTATAAATGGAGCAGCATATGAGTGGTTTAAATAATATCTACAGAATAGGAGGCAGAAAGTTTCTTTACGTGGCTTAAATGATTTAAGGAAGTTTCTCACTTCATCTAAATCGGGTGAAATTACATTAGGTGTTCCACAGGGTTCAATCATTGGTCCCCGTCTGTTCTTGATACACCTTCCTTCTTATCTGAAACAAGAAGCTAAACTGACACTGTCTGCTGATGATACAAGCACCATTATTAATCCAGTAAAGAAACTCCATTAGAAAATTATACAAATAATGTCTTTGGAAAAGTTATTGATTGGTTTTCTGAGAATGTGCTTGCTCTGAACTTTGAAAAAACACAGTACATCCAATTTTCTATTGCAATGAGTACAGTTCCTCCAATAAATATAACACATCAGCAGAAGTCAATAGCCAGGATAGAGCATACTAAGTTTTTGGATGTATATATAGATGAGAATCTTAACTTGAAAATTCATATTTTTGATCTCCCAAAGTGACTAGGTTCTGCAACTTTTGCAATCAGAATAATTTCTAATTTTGAGGATACAGAATTTAGCAAGCTAACACACTTTGCATACTCTCACCCTGTGATGTCATACGTAATAATATCTTGGGGTAACTTAACAGTTAGGCAAAATGTATTCACTGCTCAAAAGAAAGTGGTTAGAATAATGTGTGGGGCTCATAGCCTCACATCCTGTAGACACCTGTTTAAAAGGTTAGGAATTCTTAGAACAGCCTCACAGTACATTTACACAGTAATATAAATTTGTTGTCAACAACATGGACCTGTTTAAAAACAACAGTGACATTCATAACTATAATACCAGAACAAACAAAGACTTACACCATTCTCTACTTAACCTATCTTTGACACATAAAAGGGTAAAATATGCTGCTGTAAAACTTTTCAATAAATTACCAGATAAAATAAAATGTCTGACAGACAGCAATAATAGTTTTAAAAATAAATTGAAATCATATGTCTTTGACAACTCCTCTATACCACAGATGAATTCTTGAATAGAATAAATAAATCTATAGGTATAATATATGTATCTTGTGCCATTTAGGGGAATGGATTGGTAATAAAAATTTTAAACTTAAAAAAAAGCTTGATCCATGTGCACATTTCTTATGCACTTGACATATACCACATCATAATGCTTATCGTGAGATTGATCACTGGAACATGTAACTAATTGGGATCTCCACTGTCTCCCGTACTAACTAGTTTCTTTACGGACCATTAAAAAGGACACACATTAAATTCAGCTCCTCTTCGTCCATCACATATCTTCCACTATGCTGGTGACATCTTTGTGATCTGGCCACAGAGAATAGGAGCTCTTTAAGTGTGCATGAACAAAAATCAGATTGGCAAGTAAGCCACTGAATTTATTTGGTGCCAGTACATAATGACCAATATCTCAGTCTGCAAAGCTTTCATCGTCCAGCCCAAAGGAAAGCAGTTTTAAACACACTGACGTGTAGAACTAAAACGGACTGTGAAAGGAACACCTGGATTCTGAGATCAGATATCCAGGAAACTTGTTCCAGAATAACAGGTATGTTGAAGGTAATGTTAAATTAACCACCTCTACGAAACAAAACAATAAAAGCTTATACTTCTCCTTCCTTCCTTTGGCACTACAATAAATAAGTTTTGAGCAGACATGGTGTTAAGTTCATTTTTTGATTATCTAAGGTAATGAAAGAGATGCCGTGACCACTAAAAGACAGTCTTGTTCTTGGTGTTCCTGGAATTTAGAAAATTCCTTATGAACATGGTAGCAGTGTCATTGTTTAGTCAATATGAACAATTTCAGAATGCTGCACAGAGCACCAATTCCACATCAAATACAACATTAAATACCACAATTCTGACAAATCAGATGTTGCCAAATGCAGTATCATGAGTAAACATACAATTATTTTTAATGAAACTAAAATATTATCACTTGTATCTATCTACTGGGATTCTATCATCAAAGGAGCCATAGAATTCAGAAAGTGCATCATCAGAATTAACAGGGACAGTGGCTAGGGCCTTAGTGGTACATGGAAACAGGCTGAAAGATAACAAGAAATAATGTGAGCCATTCAACATCTAATAATAATAACATCTTTATCAAAGCTCTTTCATCACAGACATCGATATAAGCTGTGGTAGCATATCAAAGTTTCCATGATATTGTAACATTTCCATGGCATAATGTGACCAGTTAAATAGAACACCAAATGGCTTACATAAATCAAATGAAGACAACAAGGAAATCATCAAACACTTGAGACACAGTACAAATTTGATGTGACAAGAACTCGATGACCCTTTTTTTTCCAGGTAACAGGCTTGTTTTTAGCAGTACAAGTTGGATTGTTGCACAAATCAGAACCTTCTCCATATTTCTCATCCACTGAAAACATTTTTTCATGTGATGCTGATAGACTGGTATGCCACCACTAGCCACTCACTACAACTGATGAAGTCTGGTGTAGAGTTGAGGCAGCATGTAATGAAATATGCATATTTTTCATCCTAGCTCGGTTTGATTTGATGGTGTTAAAACATTGTTGCTACACCTCAGGCAGCATCTCTGTGTACTAAATTTCATACCACATATACCCCGAAATCACCTACCAACATAGCCATATATTTTACCATGAATTCTTATAACATAACATATTCTCAAAGGCATAGGAAAAGATTATGTAGGTAAGAAACAAACACATTTCTCTTAATTTCGATTTTGAAAGGGCCTCTCCATGGAACATGGCAGTCTTCAGTTCACAAATCAGATTATATAGAATTTAAATGGCAAAATATTGCCAGATTGCATTTTCTGTAGCTTGTCAAAAATGTTTAATTGTGATATTCACAATTTTCTCCTACAGAAACTCAAATATTAAAGTATCAAAGATGAAGATGGGAACAGATTTTTATTCTCTCTAACTAAAAGGATGCAAAATATTCCATTAAGAAACTCAGGTACTATAAACAGAATGGGAAATAACCACTGCAGATGTACCATAGGGATTGTCATTTGGTCATCTCTTGTTCTTGTTATAAGTCTATTTAAATTATCTTCCATCACATATCCAACAATCAGAAATGTCCCCTTTGCTTTCAATGCAAGTATTATAATCAATCCAAAAGGAGTAATTTAAACACCTGGAGATGTAGGTAATATTTCTTTGAAAAATTATAACTGATTTTCTGCAAATGGTCTGTTATTGCATTTAGATAAAGCACACTACATTCATAGACAAAAAGAAAAATGATGTAGATGTGATATACATGTACAGATAAACAAATGATTACAATTTCAGAAAAAAATAGATGATTTGTTCAAGAGAAAGAGCTTCACATATTGAGCAAGCCAATGATGTATTGTTCCACCTCTGGCCCTTACGAATCCAGTTATTTGGATTGCCATTGATTGATAGAGTTGTTGGATGTCCTCCTGTGGGACATCACGCCAAATTCTGTCCAATTTCCATGTTAAATTGTCAAGATTCCAAGCTGCTGCTCCAAAGATTCTCAGTTGGGAGGAGAGCTAGCAACCTTGCTGACTATTAGTACAAAATGACTAATCAGAAAACAATGAATATACGCCTATAAGTAGGGAATGGCTGTATTTTTAAACTATACAAAGGTTTTTTTTTCTCCTGATCACGCTCTGGCTTCTCAAAGCTAACACCCATAAAAAATGCTCAAAACAGCACACTTGCTCTTAAATAGTGTGGCATATTCATCCACTTTTTGGCTAAAATGGGATTTTTTTCCGCTAAATGAATAAAGACATTTCTACAATTTTGGCAAGGCACATCACATTGGAGTTCATGAAGTGATGTAACCAGAATAAGAGCTCAAAGTGAGGGATTGATCATTATGAATTATATAAGAGACCACAGAATAATTTCTGACTGTGTCATTATGTGGTTTGTAAATGTGTTGTGCCTTAGAGATAGAGAGATTTTTATGCACTCAGGTATGAATCACTGTATGCTACAAAAAATCAATAACTTCAGACAATTACAAATGGTTGTCATCTTTCCATATTTTTCAATAAGAAAGCACACAACAATTGTAAAACTGACTCATTCCACATCATAATGAGAGGTTGCAATAACGTGGAATATGCGCATAACTAACAATACAGTTACTGTTATAGGGATAGGAGATCTTTAAGTTTGGAAAATAAATAAATAAATAAAAATCCTGTTTAAGGTGCTGAATCCCTTGAGGATTTTCCAGTAAGTAATCTCATGTAAAATTTACATTTATTTCTCCTCACTCTTAGTCTAGGTAGTGTTATATTCCATAAAATCACTATTGTTTTCAAACTGAAATAGCGCCTTGACAGAAAATTTTATCAGGGTTATTGTTACTATCCAAACTGCTAAAATACAAGTCCATAAGATGCATATGAACTACTGAGTTATTTCTTACATTTTTTCTTTTTTACTCTCCTCCATGTTTTTATTCTTTACATAATTCCAGTCATCCTCTCATTTGTCTAATGAACACTTCTGGTCTTACTGATGAGTTTTTCTACAGGACATCAATGCTGTGGTCTCAGATTATCAATTATTCATGTGGCAAAAATAGCTGTCTAGAAACTTTAGCAGAACAGCACTACAGAATTTCTAGTTAAGATTTTCATGATTATGTTCTCCCCAAATCTTAGAACTTTCATTTCATCTACTTTTCCCTGAGAGTATCCTGTAATAAGTGATAAAATATTATTTACAGGGAAAATAATATTAATTGTGTATTTTTGATTTTAAAGCAAAGCTATTTGTATACGTATATGTTTGTTCTATGGATGTTATGAACTAAATTGTAGCTGCCCATAAGGAAAATGTTCCCAAAAGGGAATTACAATCACATCAGTCATAAATGAATGTGAGGCATAGCACATTCCATGAAAAGTCATAAAGTAATCATCAAACCTAGTTTATTACACTAGAGTATTGAGAATAATAAAAATGATTGTGAGACTATGGAGGAACAAAAACGTGAAGGAAAACTGTATCATGGTGTCTGAAAGCCCTAAAGGAAGAGTTAAAGAAAGTTAAGACAGAATCCATAAAGGAACAATAAGGATAATTCTAAACATTCAAGCAGAACATTGTCAGAAGATGCAGAGAAAGCAGATCTATTTAAATAGGAATACAGTAGCACAGTGCAGCATTTCTCAACCACTGTGTCACAACACAAACGCATGTCAGATGTGTCACAAAATTTTTAATGTCCTCTGATCTTCTGTAGGTAAAATATCTAGAACATAAAAAAAAATGTCATTACATTGCTCCTTGGAGTAACCCAATTTGTAAGAAACTGTCCATCATTATACATGATTATATTCATAATTTAAAAAATGTATTGTATACAGGGTGTTACAAAAAGATACAGCCAAACTTTCAGGAAACATTCCTCACACACAAAGAAAGAAAATATGTTATGTGGAAATATGTCCGGAAACGCTTACTTTCCATGTTAGAACTCATTTTATTACTTCTCCTCAGATCCCATTAATCATGGAATGGAAACATACAGCAACAGAACGTACCAGCATGACTTCAAACACTTTGTTACAGGAAATGTTCATAATGTCCTCCATTAGCGAGGATACATGCATCCACCCTTCGTCGCATGGAATCCCTGATGGGCTGATGCAGCCCTGGAGAATGGCGTTTTGTATCACAGCCATCCACAATATGAGCATGAAGAGTCTCTACATTTGGTATCGGGGTTCTGTAACAAGAGCTTTCAAAGGCCCCATAAATGAAAGTCAAGAGGGTTGAGGTCAGGAGATCGTGGAGGCCATGGAATTGGTCCGCCTCTACCAATCCCTCGGTCACCGAATCTGTTGTTGAGAAGCATACGAACACTTCGACTGAAATGTGCAGGATCTCCATCGTGCATGAACCACATGTTTTGTCGTACTTGTAAAGGCACATGTTCTAGCAGCACAGGTAGAGTATCCCGCATCAAATCATGATAATGTGCTCCATTGAGCATAAGTGGATGACGAAACTAAAATGAGCTCTAACATGGAAATTAAGCATTTCCAGACACATGTCCACAAAACATCTTTTCTTTATTTGTGTGTGAGGAATGTTTCCTGGAAGTTTGGCCATACCTTTTTGTAACACCCTGTATACATTATGTGTTTGCTTTTCTGCATCTGAAGAAATCATATGAAAGAGCAATGCAAAAGTTTGAAATGTACTTTGGTATGCTCCAAAGGTTAAAAAAGGTTGAGAAACATGGGTGTACTGGTTATGGGCAGGGAAGGGCAGGGAGAAGAAGTAAGGGGGGAAGAGAGGTGTATAGGGAAAAGTTTCACAGTTTATAAAAAGGAAATATATATGGAAGTAAAATCAATAGAGTGAATGACAACTGCAGGGGTGGATAGAATAAGTGGAGAAATACTTAAAAATCAAGTGCACTGTGCCTTACTTAACATACCAGTCTGACATTTGTATAACTATTAATGTGCTCCCATATGAATGGGAAGTAGTAGTAGTAACACCAGTATACAGGGAAAAGGAGTATATCAGGAAGGATATAATAAATGGGCATGTGTCTATTAACAACAAAAACTGGAGAAACAAGAAAATAGTAGACAATTTCTAAGAGGAGCTAGATGATACACTGGAAGGCATAACACTAAGACAAGTGAAGATACTTGTAGGTGATTATAGTGTACAGACTGAAAGGAAGAACCTACATAAGGGAATAGAGAACCTACATAAGGGAATAGTAGGCAAGTACCCAGTGCACCAGAAGGTAAATAAAAATGGTGAAAAGTTAACTGAAATGTGTTGAGAACACAAAATGAGATGCATGACAATGCACTTCAGGACCAAACCAAGTAAGAAACAGACAGAACCCAGCTCATGCTCCCATGTTGTGGAATTCCAGATTGACAATATAGCAATCAGTCAAACAAACACAAAAGAGATAACGAACATGATGGTCACAAAGAACACTGGAGTAGAATATGATCACTATCTTATAGAAGTCAAATGCAATTGAATTCCAGACAGGAGGAGACAGCCACAGACGAATAGAGCAATAGGAAACATGAAGACAGACAGTGACAAATTTAGATCCAACCAAGCCAAATACAAGGAACGAATTGAAATGTACTTGTGCATGGAGGAGCAGACTGAACTACAGGGAAAGAGAGAAAAGAAAAAGAGGTGGAACAAGGACTGTGAAGAAGAAGTAAAGAACTGCAGAACTGCAGGAAAGCCTGGAGAAAGTAGAGTAGCAAGTATGACCTGAAAAAATCAGAAGTTTTGCTAGGAGTAAGGAAGGAAGGGCCCAGGGACAGAAAAAAGAAGATGAAGTGGGAACTGGACTTCGTTGAGAACACTTTGATGAAAAATAACAGCAGTGACCTTTTAAGTAAGTTCAAAAAGAATCTAATTGAATACAGGGGAAGAGACCTGTTTATAAGAGATAAGAAAGGGGAGTTGTCCATTGGTGCAAATAATAACTGTAAAATACTTGCAGGTTACTTTCATGACCTGCTGAATTGTGAACCATCAGAAGACAAACTGGAGTTGGGAAGACACAGAGAAGAGGGAGTCATGCCTTACAACCAGGGATTAGGTAGCAGAGGCATAAGAGATATAAGGAATCATAAGCCAACTGGAGAACAGAGGATAGCAGCCAAGATGATAAATTTGGAAGGCGCCAAGGCAAAAGATAACATGACCAAGGTTATCTGTCAGATTTGGAGAACAAAGAAGTTACCAAAGGATGGGAGAATGTGATCACAGACACAATACATTACATGTGGGGCAAGATGGATGCAAATAGCTACAGGGAAACATCACTACTAGAGGTTAGCTGCAAGATGCTGTTGAAGAGATTAAAAGAAGGACAGAAAGTGCCACTGGAGATTCTCAAGTTAGATTTAGGGAGGGAAAATTATACACTGAACAGGTATTTACCCTAAAGCAAATGATAGAACATAGGGCTTTAAGAACAAAAAGATTATAGTAATCTTCATGACTTTCATGAAAGCATATGACTCCATTGACAGACAGACTCTTGGAAGGATCCTGAAGAACATATGACTGGATGACTCTACACAGGAACTCAGAATGGAAATTCTGACAGACACAAAGACAAGAATGAGAGATTCAGAGGAGTACTGTCAAAAGAGTTTGAGATCAAAACTAGTGTCAAACAGGGAGACGGACTATCACCAATTTTGTTCAACATACCATTGAACTAAGTGGTTAGGCAGTGAGAACAATAATATAGAAAATGGGGCAACGTTGACTGCTTAGCCTTTGAAGATGAACTTACTGACTGTGAGATGGAAGAATGCACAAAAACGCAATATGACAAACTAAGCAAGATAACTAGGTGTCTGGGACTGAGGATCACCTACAACAAGACAAAGGATCTGAATACCGCTGAGGACAGGAAAACAACAGAAGGCTCTGTGCAAAGGCTCTCATGGGATGACAATATCAGCTATCTGACAGGCAAACTTGCACGGGTAATATTCCTGCTGCATAAACTAAGATATTCGGTCAGTAAAAGTTTATTGATGCTTTGCTACTATGCGGCACAAACTGTGTATTCAAAAAAAAAAAAAAAGGAAAGAAAAATCAATTAGATGTTTACAAGGATTGGATCCAAGAGAAAGCTGTAAGGAGCACTTCAATATATTAAACATAATGACACCCCCAAGTCTCTATATGTATAACTACTTAATATACGTAAAAGAAAATATACATCAATTTACACATAGAATAAATTCACATTCGCACAGCACTTGAAACAACTGCATGCTTGATATACCATATTCTAGGCTTTCACTGACACACAACAGTCACAAACACCTAAGTTTAAAGTTATATAATAAACTGCCACACTCTTTCAAAACCCTTACCCTCTTTAAATTTAAGGAGTTATTTGACACATGGCTCAAAAATAAATCATATTATTCAATTGTAGAATATCTTGGAAGTAATTTGAGAGGAATGTATAAACAATGAAATAATGTAACTATCATTAACTAAATGTCAAAACACTGAAATTAATTCTTTAAAGTAAACTTCTATAATGATTTTTGCTTAAATTGTCTGATCAGTAAGAAGTTTATGTGTTTATATCTATTTATGTATATGTAAAATGATGATGTGAGTAAAATGTACAAATTACTAACTGCTAAAAAGATGTATGTATATGTATGTGTAATGTATAATGTAAAAATTAGTAATGACTATACTTTTATGAAATATGTGAAATGTATTCTGACAAAGCGAACTGTGTGGTTAACAAGCTGAACAGCTAATAAATAAATAAACATATGAAAGAAAGAAGGACAAATTTAAATACCAGAGGAATATGCAACAGGAAGTAACAGGACTAATGAGGGAATAATAGAGAGGTCGAAGGAGATGCCATGCTTCTGATGACCAGAGATACATACAGAAAAAAGGATATATCTACACATCCAAAAATGAGATGCTACAAGGAGATTGCCAGGAGTGTGGTACTATATACGGCTGAGAAACTAACACAAGGAAAAAAGGGTGCAAAGCAACTAGAAAAAGAAGAGAGAAAAGTACTGAGGGCGATACTAGGTGACAAAAGACAAAGTGAGAAATGGATGCAAAGAGCTAGGTAAGAACTGTTTCAATGTTCAGTTTCAATTTATTGTTCATAACGTGTAATTTTACATGCATGTGCTTGTCAACTAAGTATAAAGTTCATACAATTACATTTTTTAGTTCACATTATTTCTTATTACATTCAAATTCATGATAAATTCAAGTTATAAGGACATTTTTGGATAAGTATCCCCTGTCAATATCTTAACTTCATTTGGTAACAAGTTATTAAAACCAGCTTCTTTGACATAGGATTTTTTTGCTGTTAAAGTTAATCTTCTGTTAACCATATTAAAATCTATTCTATGCCTTGTTTTGTGGTTGTGAATATCCATGATTCTGTTTGTGATTTTAGTGTCTTCTTTCACTAGGATTATAATTTCTGGTATAAACATAGCATAAACTGTGAGAATATTGTGTCTAATGAATAGTGGTTTGCAAGAAGTTCCTGCTTTTACTTTTGCTCTGATCCTCAAGGCTCGCTTCTGCAGTATGAAAACTCTTTTCATATTAGCTTGGCATGTCCCACCCCACTGAACTATTCCATACGACAAGAAAGGATACACTAATCCATAATATACAGTTCTTAATGCACATAGACTAGGTGCTATGTTTTTTACAGACATAATCAGCTTGTTGCTTCCATGAAAGTTGATCATCTATGCATAAACCCAAGAATTTACAATCAGTACAGGAGTATGTATTAAAAATCCATGGAGAAGTAATAAAAACTTTGAAGTTCGCCGATGACATTGTCATTCTGTAAGAGACAGCAAAGAACTTGGAAGAGCAGTTGAGCGGAATGGATAGTGTCTTGAAAGGAGGATATAAGATAAACATCAACAAAAGCAAAACAAGGATAATGGAATGTAGTCGAATTAAGTCGCGTGATGTTGAGGGTATTAGATTAGGAAATGACACACTTAAAGTAGTAAAGGAGTTTTGCTATTTGGGGAGCAAAATAACTGATGATGGTTGAAGTAGAGAGGATATAAAATGTAGACTGGCAATGGGAAGAAAAGCATTTCTGAAGAAGAAGAGTATAGATTTAAATGTCAGGAAGTGGTTTCTGAAAGTATTTGTATGGAGTGTAGCCATGTATGGAAGTGAAACATGGACAATAAATAGTTTAGGCAAGAAGAGAATAAAAGCTTTCGAACTGTGGTGCTACAGAAGAATGCTCAAGATTAGATGGGTAGATGACATAACTAATGAGGAGGTGTTGAATAGGATTGGGGAGAAGAGACGTTTGTAGCACAACTTGACCAGAAGAAGGGATCGGTTGGTAGGACATGTTCTGAGTCATCAAGGGATCACCAATTTAGTATTGGGCGGAAGTGTTGAGGGTAAAAATCGTAGAGGGAGACCAAGAGATGAATATACCAAGCAAATTCAGAAGGATGTAGGTTGCAGTAGGTACTGAGAGATGAAGAAGCTTGCACAGGATAAAGTAGCATGGAGAGCTGCATCAAACCTGTCTCAGGACTGAAGACTACAACAACAACAGGTTTTTGGTAGAATTTCATCAATCACAGTATTTTGTTTGTTTGGACCACTTGTTTTAAAATGAATAATATTAGTTTTTTCTATGTTTACATTTAGATTCTCTCTTTCAAAGTGAGCTCTTGCCTTTTCAGTAAAGTTATGTATCTCTTCAACTAGGATGGGCTCATTGTCTGCATAGCAGACACCAGGTTTATCATCTGCATACGTAGTTATCAACTGCTTATTGTCAAGATAACTTGGGAAATCATTTACATAGCATATGAATAAGACTGGATCTAAAATAGAGCCCTGTGGAACAACAAAATCTATATTTCTTATACTTGACCTTCTGCTCTTCAGTATTTCTCCGTTAGAGTGCATAATATCTGTGCACTGTTATCTACCTTTTAAATATGTTTCTAGCAACTACATGATTTTTCCAGACACCACTCTTCACAATTTTTTATTACAGCATGTGATGATGTACTCTTTCAAAAGCCCGTGAGAGGTCCAGAAATACTCCTGCTGCTTGAGATTTTTCATTGTTTTTTCAAGTACGTTATGGACAAATTTTACTGCTACTGATGTGGTACTTCGACATCTTCTGAAACCATGCTGGAAATCACTTAATATGTCAGCATTGTTGTAATGTTCCAAGATGTTTTTCAATATTATTTTCTCTATCAGTTTGCTTAAAGTTGAGATTAGGGCAATGAGTCTATAGTTCTGTACATGCTTTACTTCCCTCTTTTTGTGTATCAGTTTTACCACAGATAGTTTCAACTTGTCAGGGAACACACATCTTTGAGAACACAGACTATTAGATGAACTAGTGGTTTCATAAGTCATGTTTACATTTTTTCAATAGATATGGAGAAATTTCATCTAATCCTGCTGATTTTTTGTTTCTGAGGTTACCAATAAGCTGCAGCATGTAATATGTGCTTTCTGCAAGTAGTGTACTGCAGTTCTATTTGTTACAGGACACAAATGAGTGCTGTATATACTGTTTCATAGAGACATCATTTTCAGGGGTATCTATGAAGTAATTATTAAACATATTGCTGGCTAGAGGAGGATCAGAGATATGTTCATTATTCACAGTTAACTGGACAATATTAATTTTAGTTTCTGTTTCATTGTTTCTAATTTTATTTACAATTGACCAGCAAGTCTTTGAAATGTTATCTGAACCTCGTATCTATTGGCTCATTCTTTTTGATTTTAATCTCCTGACTTCTTTGTGGTACTCATATTTGTACTGCTTGTAGACTTCTTTACACGACTCTGAGTTACTCAGTGTGTGTAAGCTATACATGTTTTCCATTTTTTCTTTCAGATATTTTGTTTTAAAATCTAATGGCACAGGTTTTGATTTCAAAGATTGATTTTTATGGATACTCACTTTTCTTAATGGCATGGCTCTATTTAAGTGCATAGTCATAATTTCTGTGAACATGTTCCATTTATTGCTGACCCCAATGGTAGTCATAACTGATTCCCATGATTCCTGGCTTAAGCCCTGTCTTAGTGTAGCAATGTTGTTTGCAGATAAAATTCGTCGGTGCTCATACATTTTTCTTGGTTTTTATTTGATATTACTTTTTAACACTAGTGTTTTCCCTACATGATCCAAGAGGTGGTCATTTATTACATCTGTTGAGATGATGTGGTCATAATTTGTGACAACGTGATCAATTGAACTACAATGTGTGTTAGCTATTCTGGTGGGTACTAGACCAAGGACACCTTTAGCTCCATAAGACAGGACACAATCTGTAAAATATTTGCTTTCCTGACCATAATGTAAAGTTTTGTTGTTCAGATCTCCCAGAATGACAAGATTTATGCGTCTATAACCTGACATTAATTTACTTAAAACTCCATCAAGCAATTTCAGTAAAGCATCAGAATTTCCACAGGGGGATCTATATACACCTACGACATTGAAAATGAACAGTGCAAAATCTGAGTTTAAGAACTGCAATTTCAAAATCTTTGTAAACACAGAAATTATTACACCGTGACATCTGTTCCTTGGTGGTTATGGATCGCAGGCCTTTCAAGACACGCCAAAGCCACCTTCGTCTCCACCTCCAGGCCACCTACCCAAGCTACCTTCCCTATACGAGGACAATCCAGTTTCATGGTTCACACTGGTGGAGCACCTCTTCGAGCTCCATCAAGTGACAGATGACAACTCCAAGTTCCTATGTTTGGTCACACACTTTCACGACCACTTGGATTTAATTTGTGATCTCCTACTTTCACCCCCAATGCCACTGAATTATGAGTTTGCCAAGAAAATGATATTGGACTGACTTGCCTGCTCACCACAGGAATTGATAGTCAAGATTCTGTAAAAGGAACACCTGGGGGATTGCACTCTGTGACAACTTTGGCACTACCTCAGGTTACTCATGAGTGAACACATGATGCCAGACATCACTCTGTGGGCAGTATGGTCTGCCCAGTTACCTACCGATCTACAGATACATCTACTCTTTCGAGTCTATCAGTTCTTACCTACACATCGCAGATCAGCTGTATGCACTCCTGCACCAGAAACACTCAGCTCATCCACCATCGCTGTGTGACACTACACCTCCAGTTTACCGGCCGTCTGCAGGCAGGGGCAGGGCTCGTTCCACTTTCAAGCCTTCTATGCCGCCAGGCAGTACTTGTTTGCTTTCTCCTCTTTCTGAGCACTCACGAATCGCCCATGCTCCATACGTCCTGGTTTACATCCCAGAACAGATCAACAAAAACAAGCCTCCCCCACTATCACAGTCGTCACCATCGCCACATCCAGCTCATCCATACTGTTGGTACCACAAGATTTTTGCTGCTGAGGCCAAGAAGTGCAGGTTACCATGCCAAAACCCAAACGCTGCCCACTGGAACTAAGTGACATCGAGTCCTGCAGGGAACTTCAGAGGTGTCCCCTAACGCTGCACTCCATCCACTCGTCCCCTTGGCCGAGTGGTCGTTTATACTTGACAGACATTTCATCACAGTTTGTCTACCCAATTGACACTGGTGCTGATGTGTTTATCATACCTCGATCGTTGGCTCCTACTGACCTTTCACTGACGAAGACTCTCCTATGATATGTCAATGCATCAACGTTACAAACTGTTGGTTCTGTGAAAGTGATGGTGCACCTATCCCCTTCTCTGCATTTCCCATGGACCTTCTACATCGCCGACATTGATGAACCAATTCTCAGTATGGATTTTTTGTCCCATTACAAGCTCTCCCTGAACTTAATCCAATGTTCAGCATTACACCACCTGTCTAACATTCAGATACCATGCACTGGCACCCATTCTCCTCATTCCATTTCCACAACAACATAGAATTTAGTTCACAAGTATTTCATCCTCGTGGACAAGATTGTGACATGTGTCATTAACCTTCTTTCAGAATACGACTCAGTGGTGCACCACCGCTGGGAGAATGACGAAATTGAACAATGCATTTGCACACACTTACAATGAGATTGCTGTGGCCCACACCCTGCTGTTGAAACTGCAATCTGCAGTTCTTTCACCAGATTGAACTTCATCATCAAGCATCAGTTCTAACACTCATCAGGATAATTCTAAACATTCATTATGTGGGACGATTTGCGTTCAGTGATCTCCGCACTGCCCAAGTGCCCACTAAGTGCAGTGCCTCATGTTTAAAACAGTGTCTCCAATAACAGTCGCTCATGCAGCAAGACACAGGCAGCTGTCCCTTCTTCCGTGCACCAGACAAGCAACTCGGTGCCCTTCACTTTCTTTCACACAATGCCAGCACCTCTCTCCCTTGCGCTGGTGGCCCAAGACAAAGTTAACAACAGACAGTTGCTGCGTGCCCCGCTCCACATCCATGCTGTGCACACAACCAACCACTACAAACAAGTGCATATCACAC
This sequence comes from Schistocerca gregaria, assembly GCF_023897955.1. Classification (NCBI taxonomy): domain Eukaryota; kingdom Metazoa; phylum Arthropoda; class Insecta; order Orthoptera; family Acrididae; genus Schistocerca; species Schistocerca gregaria. The sequence goes on from NC_064922.1 coordinate 536,656,394, forward strand.
TCACGTAATAGGCATGTGAATTTGGTTCTGCCTTTTCCCACTCAAGTTAAGGGCTATGCCTCATCGCGCCCCACTCATCCCAAAACTCCATGTCAGAATGTTACTCAGCCTCGTGTGGAGTTCGCAGTCTCTTCTGTCACTGACGGAATGACACACAAGATAATTACCACTGCCAGCCCTCCTATCAGACACAAGATTAGATGCCTCAACCCCATTAAGTTGCGCACAGCCCGGCAGCAAATTAATGAACTTCTGGAGGCAGGATCCTACAGCAATCAGATAGCAATTGGTCTTCACCAGTTCATCTCATCACCAAACACAACAGTTCTTTTTTGAACTTGTGGTGATTACAGACGTTTAAATGCTCACACTGTCATGGACAATTACCCCATGCCAAACATAAACAACTTCACTCATATGTTATCAGGCGCCACAATCTTCAGTGTGATTGAATGCAAACATGCTTATCACCAGATTCCCATAGCGCTGGAAGACATTCTGAAGACTGCAATCATCACGCCGTTCAGTTTGTTCCAGTACAACTTCCTGCCATTTGGTTTAAAGAATGCAGCAGAAATGTTGCAATGTTTCATTGGCTCAATCTTATGACGATTTGAGTTCTGCTTCGCATACCTGGATGACATACTCATTTTCAGAAAATCGACTGAAGACCATGCTATGGCATCCAATGGTATCAAGGTCAACAAAGAAAAATTCCAATTGCATCAGTCTTCTATGACATTTCTGGATTACACTGTCTCCACAGATGGAATACAGCCTCCCAAATCCCATGTGCAGGCTATCACGTCATTGCCACCCCCAGCTATGTACAAAGAACTCAGACATTTCCTAGGTACTATAAATTACTACCACTGTCATCTACCTTCTGCCGCTACCATGCAGGCCCTGTTGACAGACTCGTTCTCTGGAAAACAAACTTCAGGCATTAAAACAGTCCGTTGGACTGAACCCATGCTAGAGGCTTTCATGGCTCTTAAAACAGCCACCTGTAAGCCATTCCCCACCTGACACTTACATGCCAACTGTACTCAGCATGTGATCACACATCATGCTCAGGGACAACTCTGTCAGGCAACCCTTACAACCCCCTTACCTCGGCCCCTTCGAAGTACTCCAGAGGGGTGAGACCATGTTTGACATTATGATAAAACATTTCCCGCAAACCATTCCTCTACACAGGCTCAAGCCTGCCTTGTCAACTCTGACACCTCTCTGCCATTCCAGTCGGACTTCCCGAGCACATGTTCTTTTGACGAACCCGCTAACGAGTCCATTCAACCTATGGTTGGGTTTTCTCCGTCCAACGTGTCACCACAGCAGTTCGTGAGTTCCTCAGACATGTCATCATCATCCCCATTCACATGTTTTGAAGACATTTCAGGTAAAAGAGATGCGGACACCCCAACCTTCGTTTTGCACTGCAGCCTACCACCTGACCGCATCGACAATGTGTCGATTATGGTGTTAGATAATCATGTGCTTTTAATGCTCACCAACAGCACAGACCTGAGCCTCACTGAGGAACTCAACATCAAGATAGTGCACAGCTTGTCCCTCCAACAAGAGTGCGATCGATCATGTGTTCGAGCTTTCATTTCTTCAGACGGCTCAGTATGCATTCAGAAAAGGCATGCTCACATGCTGCCTCCTCTCCGATACTGCAACTCCCGAGTTGGCCAACACATCATCCCCCCCCTCCGCCCTACCTTCCCCCCGCTGGTTTGCAGATTACAAGTTGGACTGGTGGTCGCCCACCGCACCTTCGCACGCCGACCCAACAAAGATGGAGCTTCCGGTTGTGTGCCTGCCGCCTTGCACCACTCACGCCGACACTGACACCCACACGACCCCGCCCCCACCCCCTCAGTGCTCAAAGGCCGTACTCCGTACTGTGGCGGGGTGAGGGCGGGGGGCTGGGGGTTGTGGTGTCAATAGGTCACATCGAGCACACAAATTACAATCTATGGAACATTAACTGCTCTGATGAGCCGCCGCGTTTAATTCAGTCTGCCATTGTACTTCATGCAGTGTTCATGTGTATCAGTATTTATGGTAAAAATATATGTGTATATAGAAAACTTGGGAAATGTTTATTACATATATTATGATCCATATCCAGAATCCCATAAGCTAATAAAGTTGTTGATACTGTTAAAGGGAATGTATAGCCTTTCAAACTGTTAATAAAGTAAACAGAATGCAATTAGCTGAAACTAATGCAAACAAAGTTGAGACAGAGTGTATGCTGGTAATGAAAGAAAGTTAGGAAAGTTAAAGGTTGACTCTTGCTAAATGCAAATTGTTGCTAAATGTTCAGTATTAACTGTATCAAAAACATTAAAAAGTGAAACAAAATAAGCCTAAACCATTTGCAGAAGGTATCTTTTAATGTGAATGTAATATTTAAGGGAAATGTATTTGTAAGTTGTAAAATTTTCAAAGGGTTAGATGTGCATTTTGTTGTTCTGACAGTTGAATTGAATGATAGAAGCATAATTTCACCCAGCAACGAAGACTAGTATGTGGAGAAAAGTAATCTTGTAGACATTAATAGCTGGGGGTTCACTGAACTTTAGTGAATGCACTACTTAGCAAGTAGTGCCTCTCCAGATATGTGAATCCATCCTTATTTTTCTGGTTCAGATCTATCTACTACTCTATTTATGAATTGTAAGAGAATGCAGTCATCTTCTACCGTTTTCACTTGAAAATGTATATTAAAAAGTCTATTTTTGGTAACTGAATTCTTTTGTTCCAGCCAATAGTAAGTACTAATATTATTCAAGAGGATAAATGTTTCTGATACATCATCCGAATTATGTGAAAATCATTTATTTTGCTTTTGGGTACATGGTAATGTTAAAAGAATAGGTCTCTTTCTGCTATAAATAACAAAAATTTGAGGGAAGCAAAAGAGGGAAGACTGTAAAAACTTTGTTAGAAAACATAGTTAGAAAATAATCAGAACTGTGAGTGGGTAGAATCACTGAACTTTATACAGAGTTAATAAGTTGTAATGTTATGAATAATGTGGTAGAAGGTAAAGAGTGTAATATGCATTATTAAGAAATATCAGAAAAATATGATCTAGAGAAATACATAAGGTAAAAGAGAAAATTTACTAACTTATGGACATCAGTATAATTTAATGGCAACATATTGTTTTGGCACATAAAAGCTATGGCACTCTGCCAAAAAACGCAATTTTCAGAAATATGGTCCTAATTATATTTCAATTATGTTGAATATATTAACAGTTCAACAAAATTCTTCAAAATGCAAAATGAAGTAAAGAATCACTCCTATTAAGGTACACAGATTTTCCGAATACCAATGAGTTTATTTCCTTTGTAATGTCAATATATAGCTATGAATTTCTGTGCTAATAATTTCAGATAATAAGGATTTCCAAAAATAACAGTTTTATGAAAAGAATCAATTTATGACAATATTGTGTTATTAGATACATAAAAAAGATCTACTCACCAAGTGGCAGCAGGAGAACACAAACATTAAAAAATGGTTTTACTTATGCAAGCTTTCAGAGTCAGTGGCTCCTTCTTCAGGTGGAAGGGTTGAAGGGTAAGGAAGAGGGGTGAAGGGAAAGGAACTGGAGAGGTTTAGCAAAAGGGGTGGAGTTTGGAAAAGTCACCCAGAACCCTGGCTGAGGGGAGGCTTATAAAATCTACAACTTTTGCTATACCCTTCCAATTCCTTTCCCCTCACCCCTCTTCTATCCATTTATGTAATATAAATATAATAGAGGGAAACATTCCACATAGGAAAAATATATATAAAATCAAAGATGATGTAACTTACCAAACGAAAGCATTGGTATGTTGATAGAGACACTAACAAACACAAACACACACACAAAATTCAAGCTTTCGCAACCGAGGGTTGCTTCATCAGGAAAGAGGGAAGGAGAGGGAAAGACGAAATGATGTGGGTTTTAAGGGAGAGGGTAAGGAGTCATTCCAATCCAAGGAGCGGAAAGACTTACCTTATGGGGAAAAAGGGACAGGTATACACTCGCACACACACATATCCATCTGCACATATACAGACACAAGCAGACATATGTAAAGGCAAATCGATCCCTTCTTCTACTCAAGTTGTACCACAAACTTCTCTTCTACCCAAGCCTATTCAATACCTACTCATTAGTTATGTTATCTACCCATCTAATCTTTAGCATTCTTCTATAGCACCATTTTTGAAAGATTCTATGCTCTTCTTGTCCAAACTAGTTATCGTCCATGTTTCATTTCCATACATGGCTACACTCCATACAAATATTTTCAGAAACGACTTCCTGACACTTAAATCTATACTTGATGTTAAAAAAACTCTCTTTTTCAGAAGCGCTTTCCTTGCCATTGCCAGTCTACATTTTATATCCTCTCTACTTCGACCATCATCAGTTATTTTACTTCCTAAATAGCAAAACTCCTTTACTACTTTAAGTGTCTCATTTCCTAATCTAATTCCCTCAGCATCACCCAACTTAATTTGACTACATTCCATTATCCTCGTTTTGCTTTTGTTGATGTTCATCTTATATACTCCTTTCAAAACACTATCCATTCCGTTCAACTGCTCTTCCAAGTCCTTTGCTGTCTCTGACAGAATTACAATGTCATCGGCGAACCTCAAAGTTTTTATTCCTTCTCCATGGATTTTAATACCTACTCCAAACTTTTCTTTTGTTTCTTTCACTGCTTGCTCAATATACAGATTGAATAACATTGGAGAGAGTCTACAACCCTGTCTCACTCCCTTCCCAACCACTGCTTCCCTTTCATGTCCCTCGACTCTTATAACTGCCATTTGGTTTCTGTACAAATTGTAAATAGCCTTTTGCTCCCTGTATTTTACCCCTGCCACCTTCAGAATTTGAAAGAGAGTATTCCAGTCAACATTGTCAAAAGCTTTCTCTAAGTCTACAAATGCTAGAAACATAGGTTTGCCTTTTCTTAATCTAGCTTCTAAAATAAGTTGCAGGGTCAGTATTGCCTCACGTGTTCCAACATTTCTATGGAATCCAAACTGATCTTCCCCGAAGTTGGCTTCTACCAGTTTTTCCATTTGTCTGTAAAGAACTCGCATTAGTATTTTGCAGCTGTGGCTTATTACACTGATACTTCGGTAATTTTCACATCTGTCAACTCCTGCATTCTTTGACATATGAATTATTATATTCTTCTTGAAGTCTGAGGGTATTTCACCTGTCTCATGCATTTTTCTCACCAAATGGTATAGTTTTGTCAGGACTGGCTCTCCCACGGCTGTCAGTAGTTCTAATGGAATGTTGTCTACTCCCAGAGCCTTGTTTCAACTTAGATCTTGCAGTGCTCTGTCAAACTCTTCACGTCATCTGCAGAGCTAGTTGGCATATAAATTTTTACTACTGTTGTAGGCATGGGCTTCGTGTCTATCTTGGCCATGATAAGGCATTCACTATGTTGTTTGTAGTAGCTTACCCAAACTCGTACTTTTTATATTCATTATTAAACCTACTCCTGTATTACTCCTATTTGATTTTGTATTATAACCCGGTATTCACATGACCAAAAATTTTGTTCCTCCTGCCACCAAACTTTGCTAACTCCCACTAAATCTAACTTTAACCTATCCATTTCGCTGTTTAAATTTTCTAACCTACCTGCCCAATTAAGGGATCTGACATCCCACGCTCCAATCCGTAGAACGCCATTTTTCTTTCTACTGATAACAATGTCCTCTTGAATAGTCCCCACCCGGAGATCCAAATGGGGGACTATTTTACCTCCAGAATATTTTACTCAAGAGGATGCCATCATCATTTAACCATACACTAAAGCTGCATGCCCTTGGGAAAAATTACAGCTCTAGTGTCCCCTTGCAGTAGTTGCAAAAGCAACAGTCTGGATGATTGACTGATCTGGCCTTGTAACAATAACCAAAATGGCATTGCTGTGCTGGTACTGCAAACAGCTGAAAGCAAGGGGAAACTATGGCTATAATTTTTCCCGAGGGCATGCAGTTTCACTGTATGATTAAGTGATGATGGCGTCCTCTTGGGTAAAACATTCTGGAGGCAAAATAGTCCCCCATTCAGATCTCCGGGCGGGTACTACTCAAGAGGATGTTGTTATCAGGAGAAAGAAAACTGGCGTTTTACGGATTTAAAAAGGGAAATGGATAGGTTAAAGTTAGATATAGTGGGGATTAGTGAAGTTTGATGGCAGGAGGAACTAGACTTCTGCTCAGGTGACTACACGGTTATAAACACAAAATCAAATAGGGGTAATGCAGGAGTAGTTATAATAATGAATAGGAAAATAGGAATGCGGGTAAGCTACTACAAACAGCATAGTGAATGCATTATTGTGGCCAAGATAGATACGAAGCCCACACCTACTACAGGAGTACAAGTTTATATGCCAACTAGCTCTGCAGATGACGAAGAAACTGAAGAAATGAATGATGAAATAAAAGAAATTATTCAGATAGTGAAGGGTGACAAAAATTTAATAGTCATGGGTGACTGGAATTCGAGAGTAGGAAAAGGGAGAGAAGGAAACGTAGTAGGTGAATATGGATTGGGGCTAAGTAATGAAAGAGGAAGCTGCCTGGTAGAATTTTGCACAGAGCATAACTTAATCATAGCTAACACTTGGTTTAAGAATCATGAAAGAAGGTCATATACCTGGAAGAACCCTGGAGATACTAAAAGGTATCAGATAGATTATATAATGGTAAGACAGAAATTTAGGAACCAGGTTTTAAATTGTAAGACATTTCCAGGGGCAGATTTGGACTCTGACCACAATCTATTGGTTATGGACTGTAGATTAAAACTGAAGAAACTGCAAAAAGTTGGGAATTGAAGGAGATGGGACCTGGATAAACTGAAAGAACCAGAGGTTGTACAGAGTTCCATGGAGAGCATAAGGGAACAATTGACAGGAATGGGGGAAAGAAATACAGTAGAAGAAGAATGGGTAGTTTTGAGGGATGAAGTAGTGAAGGCAGCAGATGATCAAGTAGGTAAAAAGACAAGGGCTAGTAGAAATCCTTGGGTAACAGAAGAAATATTGAATTTAATTGATGAAAGGAGAAAATATAAATATGCAGTAAATGAAGCAGGCAAAAAGGAATACAAACATCTCAAAAATGAGATCAACAGGAAGTGCAAAATGGCTGAGCAGGGATGGCTAGAGGACAAATGTGAGGAGTCTTATCTCACTAGGGGCAAGATAGATACTGCCTACAGGAAAAATAAAGAGACCTTTGGAGAAAAGAGATCCACTTCTATGATTATCAAGAGCTCAGATGGAAACCCAGTTCTAAGCAAAGAGGGGAAAGCAGAAAGGTAGAAGGAGTATATAGAGGGTCTATACAAGGGCTTTGTACTTGAGGACAATATTATGGAAATGGAAGAGGATGTAAATGAAGATGAAATGGGAGATACAATACTGCGTGGAGAGTTTGACAGAGCACTGAAAGACCTGAGTCGAAACAAGGCCCCTGGAGTAGACAACATTCCATTGGAACTACTGACAGCCTTGGGAGAGCCAGTCCTGACAAAACTCTACCATCTGGTGAGCAAGATGTATGAGACAGGCAAAATACCCTCAGACTTCAAGAAGAATATAATAATTCCAATCCCAAAGAAAGCACGTGTTGACAGATGTGAAAATTACCAAACTATCAGTTTAATATGCCACAGCTGCAAAATACTAACACGAATTCTTTACAGACGAATGGAAAAACTAGTGGAAGCCAACCTCGGGGAAGATCAGTTTGGATTCCGTAGAAATGTTGGAACACGTGAGGCATTACTGACCTTACGACTTATCTTAGAAGAAAGAATAAGGAAAGGCAAACCTACGTTTCTAGCATTTGTAGACTTAGAGAAAGCTTTTGACAATGTTGACTGGAATACTCTCTTTCAAATTCTAAAGGTGGCAGGGGTAAAATACAGTGAGCAAAAGGATATTTACAATTTGTACAGAAACCAGATGACAGTTATGAGTCGAGGGACATGAAAGGGAAGCAGTGGTTGGGAAGGTAGTATGACAGGGTTGTAGCCTCTCCCCAATGTTATTCAATCTGTATATTGAGCAAGCAGTAAAGGAAACAAAAGAAAAATTCAGAGTAGGTATCAAAATCCATGGAGAAGAAATAAAAACTTTGAGGTTCACCGATGACATTGTAATTCTGTCAGAGACAGCAAAGGACTTGGAAGAGCAGTTGAACGGAATGGACAGTGTCTTGAAAGGAGGGGATAAGATGAACATCATCAAAAGCAAAACGAGGATAATGGGATGTAGTCGGATTAAGTCAGGTGATGCTAAGGGACTTAAATTAGGAAATGAGACACTTAAAGTAGTAAAGGAGTTTTGCTATTTGGGGAGCAAAATAACTGATGATGGTCAAAGTAGAGAGGATATAAAATGTACACTGGCAATGGCAACGAAAGCGTTTCTGAAGAAGAGAAATTTGTTAACATCGAGTATAGATTTATGTGTCAGGAAGTCATTTCTGAAAGTATTTGTATGGAGTGTAGCCATGTATGGAAGTGAAACATGGATGATAAATAGTTTGGACAAGAAGAGAATAGAAGCTTTTGAAATGTGGTACTACAGAAAATGCTGAAGATTAGATGGGTAGATCACATAAGTAATGAGGAAGTATTGAATAGTATTGGGGAGAAGAGAAGTTTGTGGCACAACTTGACCAGAAGAAGGGATTGGTTGGTAGGACATGTTCTGAGGCATCAAGGGATCACAAATTTAGTATTGGAGGGCAGCATAGAGGGTAAAAATCGTAGGGGGAGACCAAGAGATGAATACACTAAGCAGATTCAGAAGGATGTAGGTTGCAGTAGGTACTGGGAGATGAAGAAGCTTGCACAGGATAGAGTAGCATGGTGAGCTGCATCAAACCAGTCTCAGGACTGAAGACCACAACAACAACAACAACAACAACAACAACGATATAGGAGTTTTAATGTTTCATTATATGAGTTTGTAATTATACAGTAATTTAATAACATAGGCCTATGGTGGTAAACGATATATAAATATATATCTCGTGCAGCATATAGTAGAGAATAGCAAAACAAACAATAATTAATTATTTACACTCAATACTATTTTCATACATTTGTTTTTCAGATATGATTTATCATTATCATTGACCACTATAGTAGAGAATAACAGAACAAACAATAATTAATTAATTATAGTGCATGCAGGCAGACTATTTTCATACATTTGTTCAAATATCATTGACCACTATGAATAAAGTAAAAAACAATAATTAATTAATTATAGTGTGTACAGGCTGACTATTTTCATACATTTGTTCAAATATGAATAATCATTTTCATTTATCACTATGTCACTATGTTCTGAGAATACATGTACTCTGAAACACTGTAAAAACATTCTTTTAATTACATTTTTAAGCTCATTTTAAAAAATGTAAACCTTTTCTATCTTTTTGATGCTTAAGGGAATAGCACTAAAAAGGATTTTGGAGTGATATATTGCACTTTTGTGATACTGGGCTGTTTTGTGTGTTTCTCTGTGAAAATCATTCCTGTGTCTTGTTGGGTAGTCATGACACTCAGTATTTAAAGAAGAAAATGGGGGGGGGGGGGGGGGGTGAGATTTGAAAAAGCAGATACTTTCTTAGATATATAAAGATGAAAGCGACATTATCTGAAATTCTTTGAAAATTTCCCTGCAGGGCTCTCTTGGTGCAGCCCCTGTCATTATTCTTAATGCCATTTTTGAATAATAACTACCCCAAAATAAGACACCATACCGTAATAGACTATGCGTAAGACCATAATAAGCACTTATTACTGTTTTTCCTCTGCAGCAGTTTTTCAGCATTCTGAGTATACAGCAGCATTTACTTAGCTTTTTATTGAGCATTTCAATATGTATATCCCACTTTAGATGCTCATCTACCTAGATACCTAAAAATTTTTGTTTTTGAATTTTGTAAAATCCTCTGTTCACCAAGTTTCAAATTTATATTGGGCTTTACTTTATTCAATAGGTGGCTGAAATTCATCCATACTGTTTTTTCCTCATTTACAAAATAAACAGTTATCTCTAAACCATTTTCCTGCTTCTTCTTGTGTTATTTCTATTTTGTGTTGCAAATTAGTCTCATTTTGAGCTTTAATAAAAAGACTTGTATCGTCCACAAACAATACAGCATTAGTTAGTGTTAAACAGTTTGGTAGGTCATTTATGAAAATCAAGAACAAGAGGGGTCACAGTAAAGAACCTTGTGGCACTCCATTACTAACTTTCTTATATTTTGAAAAGTACGATGTTCCTTTGTGAACTATTTCTACTTTCTGGTATCTGTCTGGTATAATTTAAACCAGCTGTGAATTGTACCATGTACACCATAAAAATATAATTTCTCAAGCCATAATTCATGATCAATAACATCAAATGCCTTTGATAAATCTAAAAACACCCCACAGTTTACTTTGTTTTGATCTATAGTGATCAGGAGAAATTTTAGGAAATTATATACAGCTGTTTCAGTTGACCTATTTTTTCTGAAGCCATTTTGCTCACTGACTAATATTCTACTTGTGTTCAGGGAAGTGAAGAGTCTTTCATGCATTATCCTTTCAATAACTTTTGAGAAGCAGGATATCAAGGATATGGGTCTGAAGTTTTTTTACATCATGAAGATCACCATTTTTATATAAAGGTTTTATTATTGATAGCTTTAGTTCTTTAGGGAAAGTGCCAGTGCTGAAAGAGGCATTAATTATGTCTACAAGGGGACAAGCAATATTTATGCTGTGTTTAAGTCCTTTATCTGGAATGCCATCAGTGCCACAAGACAATTTACTTTTTAGTTTGTTGATTGCATTCTGTACTTATTGTACACTAATAGGGTATAAGAACATAGTTTTAGGATTTGTGGAGATGTTATGTTTAATCTTTGTTTGTCTTTGGGTTTTTATGAGGCTTTGTACAATACTTGCATAATGAAGGTTGAATATATTGGCTATACGTAAAGGATCACTTATAGTTTTGTCCTCACTTTTAATAACATAGCTGCAGTCTCTTACTTTTCTTCTGCCTACAGTTGTATTTATCACATTCCAAACTGATTTCATTTTCTTGTTACCTTTGCTTCTACTGATGTATTAGTCATTATGTAACTTTTTTGCTGTATTAATGACTTTCCTGTACAATTTTCAGTAACAGGTGACATACTGTTTCAGGGCTGGAGTTAGCCTGGCTGATTGACTTAGTTTTCTAAGTCGGTTTACAGATTTCCATATCCCCAATGTTACCCAAGTATTAGGCTTGCTTTTTATTTTAATTTTCATAAGAGGGAATGCAATTTCATAGTTATGTTTACAACAAGTTAAAAATGACTCAAATTTCATATCCACGGTGTCGAGTTTGTCTAAATCCCAGTCTGAGTTTTTTAAATAAATAATTGAAAACCATAATATTGTCCTCATTGATACATATTCTGTAATATATTTCTCATGTATTCTAGAATTTGTGCCCAGTACATTATTTATATGGAGTTTTATTGCTTTGTGGTCCGAGAACCCTGTGTCAGTTACTTCAATAACATGATCTAGATTTTGCAAGTCAAAAAATATTTGATCTATTATCATTTCAGAGTTTTTTTCCATATCTAGTGCATTCATGGACAGCTGGTGCTAAATTTTGCGAATATAACAAATTGTTAGGTTTTGATACTTTTTGACAGTTCATTTTAATGTTGACATTGAAATCACCAAGTACAATAATGCTCTGTGTAAAATGTCTTAATTCACTATAAAGTATTTGGAACATAAATTTTCAATTAAGTCTTCATGTCATTTGTTTTAAATTTCACCAAAGATCTATCTTAACAAGAAATACAATAGCACGTCATCACATTACATGTGACAATCTACTGTCCACTTGCATGTGTGAAAGGAGGTGTTCCACATATCATCCTCACATTTGGTGGCAATACTGCACTCATCTCTGCAGTGTGTTTCAACACTGTCTAAAAATGTCATAAATGACATATGCACACAATAATTATTTTGGGTTCTATAAGTTTGCACATACTGCATTCGAACTCTTTTTCATACTTTAACCATGGCAGTATGCAAACAATTTACAAACTTAGCCATCTTAAAAATGCTTCCACCCTTAACTCAAAAACCAATTATCATGCTTTTTTTGGTGTCAGATAAATTGTTCCATCATTTCAATGTTACAACAACAACTGTACTGTTTTATGTGTCCTCCCCCCTCCCCCCCCCCCCCTCCCCACCAATGCACTTTATATACCTTCCATTGCTTGTGCTGCCACCTGTGAGTGGTTATTGGACATTGATGACAAACATAGATGGTGGTCACGTTAATGTGACTACATCATGTATATAATAACACAAACAAAAACATGGGCCTGCAAATGAGCCATTTGCGAGATAATTGCAGATGTATGGTTACGAGCCTCCACTGACTTCATTATCCAAAATTGTCCTCATTAGTATAAATGTATTTGGAACATAAATTTTCAATTATGTCTTCATGTCATTTGCTTTAAATTTCACCAAAGATCTATCTTAACAAGAAATACAATAGCACGCCATCACGTTACATGTGACAATCTACTGTCCACTTGCATGTGTGAAAGGAGGTGTTCCACATATCATCCTCACATTTGGTGGCAATACTGCACTCATCTCTGCAGTGTGTTACAGATTACTTCAAATATGTTGGATGATCTTCCTTAGCTTGACAGGACTGTACAAATCATTGCTCCAGATATTCATCTGTGTCCATGGGAGTTCTGTATACTTCATGTTTGAGATAATCCCTGACAGAAAAGTTCCAGAAGATTGAGGTAGCATTTCCTTGCATACCATAGTACAGGTTGTGCTTGACCTTTCCACCTTGGACCATACTGGCGTCTTATATGTCATTTTACATCAGTAGTACTCGTAAAATGTGCCTTTGCCCCATCATGCATGTACTACATCCCCTAATGTTGCAAAAGGTAAGGTAAGCCAACCATATAAAGGCATACCAATTGTTGTGGTTGGCAGGAGAACCAACCAGTATAACTAAAGGGGGCTGATATGCACGCGTTTTAGCTCACGCAGGCGGACGTGAGGTCTGGAACATGACAAGGGAATTAGAATTGAGAAAAACGGACGTAGCTGGTTGAATACTTAACTTTAATCCATTAATGGAGAACGTCGCTCTTTATGGTACATGATTCACAATATCAATAGTACGGATACTGGCGCCTTGCTAGGTCATAGCAAATAACGTAGCTGAAGGCTATGCTACCTATTGTCTTGGCAAATGAGAGCGTAGAAGTCAGTGAACCATCGCTAGCAAAGTCGGCTGTACAACTGGGGCGAGTGCTAGGAAGTCTCTCTGGACCTGCCGTGTGGCGGCACTTGGTCTGCAATCACTGATAGTGGCGACACGCGGGTCCGACGTATACTACCGGACCGCGGCCGATTTAAAGGCTACCACCTAGCAAGTGTGGTGTCTGGCGGTGACACCACACCAATCATGGTGGGAATTACATTTATCTTTGGTGTAGGCAGAATGTTTGATGAAGAAAATCAAGAGACTCTTCCAGGCTGAGACTGAACACTGGTAAAATTGGCATTAATCTTTTTCGTTCTTTTTTTTCCACAACACAATTCCTGTAGAAACAAGTGTTGCCATTTCAAGAAATAACAGTTATATTCCTTTTTTTTTTTAAAAAAAAAAGTTGGGAATCTCTTAAAAATAATAGAACACATTGGCACTTTTGATGTATTGTTGAAAGAGTACTTGTAGAGATGAAGTTCTCATGATACAAATGTTCATTCTCTCAATAAAGTTCACAAGATGAATTAATCACTCTGTTTTCAATACATATTCAAGAATACATATTAAATAAAATTAAGAAAGTGACATACCACTCAGTTATCTTAGATTATACTTTTGGTGTGAGTCACACAGAGAGAATTTCAGTGGTCATTCATTTTGTTCAGACAGAAACTGATGAAAAAATTACTATCAAAGAACATTTCCTTGGCTTTATTTCAGTCACAGGCACTACTGGTTGTTTTTTTTTTTTTTTTTTTTTTTTTTTTTTTTTTTTTTTTTTTTTTTTTTTTAAAAAAAAGAGAAGGAAGAAGAAAACAGAGTGGAACCCTTCCATGCCCACATGCCCACACCAGTGTGGTGACAAGTTTGAAAGGTCTATTGTAGCCTCTGCATTTGTTAGTAATACTAATCAAGAAAATCACATAAGAGGGGGATCTGACAGTGTCCATATGTGTTGGCAGGACTACTCACTAATACGGCCCCATTGGGAGATAGTAAGCGGTTAAAAAAACTTGGAAAAAGAATGGGTTTAAGGGCAGACAGAAAAAGTGTGAAGGCAAGTGCCATGGGAAACAAACAAACAAACAAAAACTCTGAGATAGCCTGGACAGGTAGTAAGAGCAGTAGCTGATTTCTTGCTCTCTGTGATAGATCATGCAAGGGTATGTTATGTTAATAGTGAGTGTCATACAGCTCAGTACTATGTCATGCCATCTGGTCTTTTTAAAGAGGTCAGTCTGAATCTGAGCTGCAGCACAGCATGCTGGGATTAGACACAGTAGCACACCCACTGTTCAGCAACATTTTGTCTCCAGCAATGCTGCTGCCTGCCTTTGCTGCCCCCTCACAACACCTGGTATTCAGTGGGGAAGTTCTGGCAATGCAACTGTACTGTCAGGCATTGCATTCCTCAGCTATTGCTGCCTCACTGTGTGGTGCCCCCATGTGCCAGTGCTGCCTTGGTGGTCACAAGGGAATTCTGTGTGCAGCTGCTGTAATTGTTGGCAAGCCTCTGTTGTTTCCGCTGCAAGGGTGGCTTTGAAGGCAGCTATTTCTACCTCTATGGTGGTAGTTGCCTTCTCTGGAATGGTGTGAATGTCATCACTGGTCTGCCTCTCTGGAAGAGGAGATGCTTTCCATCTGTCTGCTTTCAGCCAGTCCTGTTACAATGAGCCTTCAATCATGCAGCTCACATGAAATTGCTGATTTGACTAAAGAGATTTGAGAAGAAGAAACTGATATCCTTATCCCCCCTTTGTAAATTGAGTGCAAGGCATTGGATGTTTAGAGCCATATATAATATAATGAGCTACTGCAAGAATGAAGCAGTCATTGAGTCTGTTTACTCTGACTCACTAAGTCCCACTGTTGGTAGGCCATTCCAGCCATTGATGAGTGGGGGAAGTTGCTACCATGCCATCCCTCTGCTACACCACTTTGGTGTTCACCCATTATCACTGTTGACATTTTTGTTGTTTTATCATTGTGGCCACAGCTGCAGCCACCGTGCTGCCATCAGCCTGGCTGTGGCTTGAGAAAGCCAGGCAGCCTTGCCAGTTGGTGGTATCAGGCCTGCCATGCCAAATGCTGGTCAATGTAATTTCTCTTTCGCAGTTGCAATTGCAGCTGTCATGCTCTCCAGAGCACTTCACGCACTGTGCAGACTACAGTACTTGGCTACATGGCCTTCACCCTGGCACCTGAAGCACTGGGGCTGAGGGTCCATGCTGAATGGGAGACCTTCTGTAGTCACAGGGAACGCCAGGAGCTTCCATAGAGAGAAGACATCACCTACCCCACCTGCCATTTGCATGGTCACAGCAGTAGCAATGGTCTTCTCCTGTTGGTCTGATTATGCACCCTTACAGCCCTTTACTGAACCCAGCACATAGCAGTCCTTGTCAGACTGCTCCTTCATCACAGCATGGAGGTAGGTCCCTTAGGAGCAACTTAGTCATCTCCTCTGGCTACTTTGGAGTTGTCTTTTCCCTTGCCTTTGGTGTGTCAATGACAAAGGCAGCCACAGTGCTCTTGACAGCCCTGCGGTCAACCATGCTAGTAGCTTGCGTGGAATTCAGCAAGTCAGGGTCAACAGATTCAATTACTGCTTTTTCTTGTAGCCACTCATTATCTTACCATATAGCTCTGTCCACCCAATGCTTTTGCACTTGATGTACAAACAGGGGGCAGGGATACGAGATTCTTCTTCTTGAATCTTTTTAGCCTAATCAGTAGTCCTGCTGAGTTATATGATCAAGGGCTCCTTCATAGTAGTAGCTTTCCTCTGCCTGCCTTTTCTTCCCATGCTGTGGCATGAAGAAATGTGATGTTGCTTTGCTGTGAAAACAATGTATGACCATTGCTGTGTTTGCCCACAAGCACAGTATGAAATTCTTCACAACCTTTCCTTCATCCCTAGTAGCAAGGTGCACAACAGCATTCTGCTTGCCATACTGACTCAGGTTGAACTACATGGGACTACTGGTGAATGAGAGTCTAACTGATGTTCTATTTAACAAGTTGCTAAGGCAGCTGGTTCCTTTGAAAAATATGTGTGATCAAGTATATGAAAGGCAAAAATATGGAAGTCCAAAAAAAGAATTAAATACCTTGTTTCTCAAATATATTTTGTTCCATGAGTATCTCATTTGTTAAACTTTATATTGAGCAATAAAATGCCATCAGGATCTGTTGCTGATGGCTTTTCCAGTACAATTCGAGAAGTTCTCAATTTCTTTTTTATGCATACCTATTGATGCGGTATTTCAAAGAAGCATACATCTAATCTGAACTAAAATTTCTCAGCAATACCCACTGAGGAAGCTGACTAAATGCCTTGGAGCATCTTAAGATATTATCTGTATTAACTATCTGATGCTATTTATGAAGCTAGCAAGAATGCTAAAGTAGATGTCTCTGAAAGAAACAGTGTCATTATTATTTGCAAGAAGGCTGCAAAAATTGAAATTTCTTTTTTGTACAGTGGTCCAGCATGAAATAATGTTTAGGATCAAGTTTGTCAGCAAAGCTCTCCAAATCATAATGTAAACTTGCAGACTGGTAAACTTGCAGACTGTTGTGAATCCAGTAGAATGTGCAGGAGTTTTTTTTAGGGAGATGAGATTAGAAGAGGACTTTAATAATGTGGTAACAGATGCAAAGGTGGTTGCTGGTGAAGTTTAATCTCATTCAGAATTATTGAAGAAGCAGTTTACTTATGACTGTAAGGATGAACCTATTGATGAAAGCAAAGCAGAATGCACCCTTAAGGTAAAGGTTTTATATCTATCATGTATATAGCTATTTACTCTTACTCTCCTGGCCCCACAATCTTCATTCAGTTATTGGTCTCATTGAATAGCCTCCTCCACAGCATTCTTTTCCTGGCAACTTGTTCCCTTCCTCCAGGTGCCTAAAGATCCTTGGCCATCCAGTCTCCTCATCTTATTTTCGGCCTGCCTAAATGTCCTTGTCCTTCTGGTTTCTTCTCCAACACTTCTCTCAGTCTTGATCTCTCCTCTCTTCTACAGATGTGCGCAACGCAGCCTCCTCGTCTTGGCTTCCGCAACAATATCACGTACACCTCTCTGAGCTCCCCGCTGCTTTTTCTTTTCTTTACCTTTCTTTCTATATACTTATCTATTGTCCATATTTCTGTCCCATATAGTAATAATGGTCTGATTGTGGTTTTATATGTTCTTATTTTGGTTCCTCTTGATGGTAGTAGTTTGTTGAGTGTATATGATGATCTGTATGCCACTTTTATTCTCACTTCTGTTTCTGCTTTCTAATCATTTATGTTATTTACTCCAGTCTCCACATATTTAAACTCTTCTGCTTCTTTAAACACATGGTCTCCAAATCTGTATGGTTTCCCGCCTTTCTGTCTTGTATTTTTTTCCCTATCCTCATGAATTTCTCATCATTTACAACCAATACAACTTCCTTCACCTTTGGAAATAGCTTTGTTGCCAGCATTTTCTGGTCATCTAGACTCTTAGCAATTAAGGATACACACAAGGCTCAGTATTAGGACCTCTGCTATTTATCCTAATGACAAACGATCTACCATCTTACATAAATACTTATTCCATTCTCTATGCAGATGATACCACTTTTTTCAATATCAGCTCAGACATGAGTATGCTCCAAACTGTGGAAATTGACACAATATCACAAGCATCAGTCTGGTTTTGAGCTAATGTGTTCCTGCTTAATGAGAGTAAAACTCAAAATATTGTATTTAGTTTAAGAGATCTGACAGTAGAAGACTTCATGGATAGTGTTAAGTTCTTAGGTATTGTTATAGATAGTAAATTGACTTGGGAGCCACATGTTAAATACATTAGTGCAAGGCTGTCTAGAGTGGTGTGTTTGTTAAGGAATTTAAAAAAACCATGTACCTGTGGCCTATGTAAGATCGGCCTACTCAGCTTTTTTCCAAAACATTAGATCTTATGGGCTTTTAATATGGGGCAATAGCTGACACCTTCAGGACACTTTGGTACTTCAGAAGAAAGTAATTTGAATTAAACTGGCCCACTGAGAACCACTGTTTATCAACTTAAAAATATTAACTGTTATAAACATGTGTATTTACACTGTCCTACTGCATATAATGAGCAACTTATCAGAATACCAGAGATGTACACTCTCATGAATCAGAAATAATAGCCATCTTGACATACCTTACTACAGATTATCCAAGTCACTGGACAGCTACAAAGTGGTGGGTATGAAGATGTATAACAAACTGACACTAGAATGGGTACAAGCTCCATTTGATTTATTTAAAGACAAATTATACAGTTGGCTAGCTGCAAATCCATGCTACTCAATTCAGGAATTTTTTAAATGAAAAATATCATAGTGGTACAGTTTGGAAGTGCAGCATAACTTCTGTAACTGAGTAATTTGTTATACAATGTTTTTGTATTATTTCATTTTAAATATTGTATTTTATGGAAAACCAACAGTGACATATTGATCTTCAACCCACGTATATATGCTGTATGACTTGTATATATGTAACTTGACTTTTTCAATTGCTGTAACGGCTAAATGACAATAAAATTTCATTCAATTCAATTCAATTCAATTTGCAGAGGCCAGTTTATTAATTTTTATTCTTAGGCTAATTCCTACTCTGCTTTACTTGTTGCATCCAGTGCTTCTTGTACTATTGCACTTAGCAAGAGCGGTGATATTCCATCTCCTTGCCTGAGTCCTGTTTTAATATCAAAAGTCATAGAATATTCTCCTTAGTCCTTATCAGCCATCGAGTGTAACTTTTACTAGATTTGTTATCATCTTTCGTATTTCAGGCTTCTACAACTTTTCTCTGTTTATGCTGTCACAGGCTTTCCTAAAATCAACAAACAATATTCCCATAGTTTTTTTTTTCTATTCACAATATTTTGATATGCCTTTTTTCAGCATGAATATCTGATCAATGGTGGACTGATTCTTCATATACCCCAATTGCTTCCCATCTATTATCTTCTTTAAATCCAAGTATGGTCCCAGTCTTTTCTGGAGGATCTTGAAAGGCCGTTACTAATTAACAGGATGTCTATTATTTCTGCTTTCTTATTTATTGCCCTTTTTATGAGTTGGTACTATGATTACCTCTTTGCACTCAGATGATACTCTTTCTTTATTCCAAATGTTAGTCACAAGTTTGTGTGGTTGATTCATGACCGTATCTCCTCTCTCTTTAAACAGTTCATCTGTTATTCCATTTCTCAGTGGAGCTTTGTTGTTTTCAGAGTTTTGATTGCATCTGCAGTCAGTGCCGCTAAGGGCTCTATGTTCTGATATTTATGTTGTTCCTGCATTTCTGCACTTTTATCATCAGCATTTAAAAGCTCTTCAAACTATTCCTTCTACATTTCCATACTTTTTGTCCTTTCCAAAACCATATTGCCATTTTTATCTTTAATGCCCTACATCCATGGTATGCATCCTTTTCTGAAGAGCCTAATTGACCTGAAGTTTTATCCTCTTCCGCTATTTTCACTAGACTTTTGACATGTTTTCTCCTTTTACTTCTGAGAAAATTTCTGACTTCTCCATTATCACTTTCATATACTTTTTTTCTCTCTTTGGAATTGTCTTGTAGGTGTTTTTGCTTTGTTACTCTTGCTCATATTCTCCCAAGAGCCTGTCTTCTTTTCTCCTTTTTCTGCACACTTATACTGCTGCTGCTTCCACATTTGTTTTTATCATTTTCCACAGGCTTTCAATGTCAAGGCTGTCTTCCAATGTAAGAAACTCAAACCTGTTTTGAAACTTAATGATAGTTTTCTGTGACCTTTCAGTTTGTCCATGTCAATATTGCATTCTTTCATCTTTTATATTACCCCCCCCCCCCCCCCTCCCCCCCTGCTCATTGGTTTTTCTATATATAGCTGTCTGCTCACTAATATACAGATTTGAGATTACGGACAGCCATGATAAGAGCTTTAGATTAGATTTATAAACAATATTCATGAGCTTCAGACATGGGATGAAGGAAAACTGAGAGCCTGTGCAAATCATGACAATGAATGTGACAATAACAGAAAGGAACTAAATGATGAAGTTTGGATCTTAATTCCCATTCTTCCTGCTGGAAGTTCTCCATAAAGCTTATTATCTCATGTTATGAGAAGCAATTTTATTTATGTTTATCCCAGTACTTTAGTAAACTGATGAATTCTATTGGTTTTAACTACATCTGTAGGTAGTGAAAGAAATACATTTTCAAAACTCAAAGTAATAACTTTCTCATGAATGACTATGTATTCTGCCAACTTTAACCACTGAAGGCAATATCTCAGAGTCAATAAATTCTGATTGTATTTTGAAAGGTTTTGCTAAGTTATAGGCAAGAATAATGATTTTAGCCAAGGGAAACAGTATCAGTTCATATACTGAACGAATTAAACCCTGCACTATTTTAGAAGATGTGTTCACTAGAATGAACGGTCATGTGACTATCATAATTGATGTCATTGCATAGCTTATTGGATGATTTTATAATGAAATTTTACTCAAAACTGGTCATCAAGTAATAAAGAAAATTAATATTGCAGCTTTGATAGTTCTTTGCAATTTATTGCATAATTTGGCAAATTATACATGACATTAATAGAACATTTCCCGTTTGCACCATTCACTAATTTGAGCTTTCCTTCTGAGTTGTATACATCAAAAGTTTGACAATGTTAATCATATTTCATGGTAAATTTTCTAAAATTTAACTAATTTCTGGTGAATTTTCTGCACAGTTGAACACTGTCTTATGTGTAGTAGGTTAATATAAAGTGAAATGATATAATGCATTTCTGTTCCACTTCTTTTATGGAAAGTAAAATAATATGCTAGTCATGGAAATAAAATGTTACATTCTTAAACTAAAATAAACAAATTTTGTATTTTTTGTTTTCCGGTAAGTTCAATAGGCAGCATATTTTTACTAAAGCTGGAACAGCAGAGTAGATCTATTTCATTCTGCTTTCACTAAAAACTTCTTTTAAAGTTCTCAGAAATTACTTGGAATGGAAATGAACTATATTTTTTCTTTTAAAATATAGCACTACAGTTTGTTGATGTGTCTTCAGTCCTGAGACTGATTTGATGCAGCTCTCCATGCTAAGCACTACAGTAGGATTGAGAAATTTATTTCTGTAATGCAGGAATGTTCCTGTAGCACTTATTTACAAAAGAAAAAAAAATAATTCCTACAAGCACTAGATTTAGACGTATTGTTAAAGGTCTTGCCAAGAGCTCACCAAAAGGCAACTTATGTCTGGGGTGAGTGGGGATGGGGTGTCAAATGATATGTCACATGTGAAGGAAATGTTTTCAAACCAGTCTTGATTTATTTTTATTTATTTATTTATTTTTCCATATAAATCTCTTTTTGAGAACATATATTGTACACAAGATATTGGACAGAAAACCTTTTTAGCTATTGGATTTTCAAATATCAAACATACTTTTATAAATTTTTATGACAAATTGGATCTATACGGTTAATAATTACAAATTTTTGAAATACTTTATAACTTATTTCTATAATTAAAGATACAAATTACATTTTTTCTTGCATAAGATGCTGTGAGATTGAATAGTAGCAGTTTTTCAGAAGGTAGGATGTCACAGACTCTTTAAAGCTTTGTAGTTCAGTAAGAGATTTCATATGTATTGGTAATCTGTTGTAAAGTTTTGTTCCTGCATGATATACACCTTTTTGGCATAATGTGATGTTACAATGATTATCATGTATGTCACTGTCTGACCTGGTACTGTAATCATGGACACTTTTGTTTTTAGGAAAAAGGTTTTCTTTTCTCAGTGTGCTTTTTTTGAGATGTATGACTACTCCCAGTATATAAATGCAGGGAAGAGGTAGGATCTTTAGATCTTTAAAGAAAGGTTTGCATGATTTTCTGCTGCTCACTTGTTTCATTATTCTTATAATTGCCTTTTGTTTCCTGAAAACTGTTATGGCCTGATGTACATTTGCCTAGAAAATGGTACCGTACTTCAGTATTGAATGTACACGAGCAAAGTATACAGCCCTAACTGTTTCTGCACTAGTACTGTTGCAGAGATTTCTTACCACATAACTCATTTTTGCTAGTTTTGAATTTAGGGCTGTGATATGAGTGTTCCATTTAAGATTTTTCTGGATATGAATCCCATGAAATTTAGTTTCATTGACAGCATTAATGTTTTGGTTATCTATACATATTATAGGTTGTGCCGGATTTTTATTTTGATCAGTGTGGAAATTCATTAGTACCGTTTTTTGGGGATTAACTATTAGCCTGTTTCTGGTAAACCATTCAGACACTCCTTTTGTAATATCTTTTGCAGATGCAGTAAGATTTTCTTCATTATTCCCTTCAATCAATAGACTGGTGTCATCTGCAAACAGTACTGGTTCAGAATCCCTAACGCGTGATGGGAAATCATTAATGTAGACCAAAAATGAAAGGGACCTAAAGTGGAGCCCTATGGAACAACATGACTTAGTCCACATGGTTCTGAAAGGTGTACCTGGAGTTCATTTCGTTCTGCGTATTTAATTTCAGTTACCTGAGAGCGATATTCCAAATATGATTTAATCCACTGATTTGGCACACCTCTTACACCATACAATTCGAGCTTCCTCAGGAGTATAGAATGATCAATCACATCAAAAGCTTTTGTTAGGTCCAAGAATAAACCTGAGATATTTCTGTCATTGTCCACTGCATTTAAGACATGGATTATCAGATTGGAAGTGGCAGTTTCAATTGATCTCGGTGGTCTGAAGCCATGTTGACATCCAGAAATTATATTATAATTTGTGAAAAAACTGTATTTTACAAAATATTCATGTATTTTTATGTCACGTTTTAGCAAATTAATTATAAACATGTAGATACTTCTAAATTCATCATAACATGAACAGTACAGATAATAAACAACTTCATATTGATAACTGCACAATTTTACACTAAGAGAATGGCTCATTGCACATTGTAACTTCTTTCATCTTAACTTTATGTTACCAGAAGTTAATGTACTAATAGATAAGCTTTTCACGAAGAACATTCGGTTAATTTTATTTGTGTTGAAGGTCTGAAAAGTACTCCTTGATTTCCTCTCCACAGAACTTCATTAACTGTTGTATGTCTCTATATTTCTCTGCAGATAAGGGCAAATACCCTACAAAGAAATTAGTTTGTTAGTCAGGTATCAAGTACCTACTCTAAATTAGCTTGGCAAACATTGGTTTTATATTAATGTATGAAATAATTCATGACAATACTTTGCTTTAGAATTCAGGGGAACAATATTTTTGTCATTTTCAAGATATGTCCTCATATAGGGAAGTTTACTTGACTGATTCCAGTTTTTCTCAACTTTCGCCAAATTACAAGTGAACTGCAAAAAAGTGAAGTTCTTCTGCTGTCTGCTACATGAGTCACAGAACATACTCAGATGGGTCATATCATAAATGAGAAAGCTGTAGATGTAGTGATGCAACAAGGAGCAAACATTATTTCTTTCTTTCCCTTTGTGCTCTATACATACATAAAGTACACTTTGGGAACTGGACTGTATAAAGACACTGAATGCATATGGGGATGGTTGCCTTTTATAGTAAATGTGTTAGTAAAAATATAAGACACTGTAGAGTTTTTATCACAACTGAAGCAAACTGCTACAATTTCCCTCTGTTTCTCTGATTTCTCATTAACAGATGTTTCCCTAAAGTAAAATACTTTTGGCTGTTTTTCTTGTGCCAGCTGAGGATACTCAGTTCATTTATTTTACAATCCAGTCTTCTCATTTCTTTTTGTGTGGACGTTAATTTCTTCTTTGCCTCTAAACTTTTCTTTTTACCAATATACTCATTGCATACACTGCACATATCCATCCTTGGGGACTGGGATGCAATACTGAACTCTGTAGAAAATATGCTCCTACATATCTTGTAGGTCATTTTTATATCAGGATATTTTTCTTGGAATGTTCAAAACATTTTTGTAATATGTTTTGAAGAATCATGCAAGCTGTAGTGAGTTTGATGATCTTTACAGGAATTTTATGCTGCCACATTCATTTCATTCTCAACATTAAGTTTGTGATGGTGAGTGCCATGTTTTCCACACATCTTAGTTGGTGCACAGCCTGTTTTTTCGTACACTCTTTCATGAGATAATCAATTTACTTCCTTTTTATTTCATTAATAGCAATAAAAGCTTTGTGACATACATGAAATTCTTTCACAGATTCTATCATGTCTTCATTTTCAGTTAGCTTATAACTTTGTGGAGGTAAGAAGCTGAGAAACTACTTCTTTTGAAGATCTGTTTACTGGCAACATGAAAATCAAACCAGAAAAGTAAATATTCTGGTCATAATTTGATTGAAGGCAATTGAACTGTTTTTAAGTCCCATATCTTGTTTCTTTTGCTACTTATTCAAACAACTGACTCATAGATTGGAAGTTATCTTCCATTTCACTTAACTGTAGATTAAGTTTTTTATCCATTGCAGACAACATTCCATGTGATTTATGTTTCTGTTTTGTTTTCATGCCCATATTGTATTTCACTTACACACAAACTATAAAACAATGTATTCTTACTAACTCTGCATAAGAAGCACTGGATAAATTATGTAAACAATGTTGTACTACTGTTAAAACAGAAACAAAAATGTGGTATTATGTCACCAAATGCCGGGATTGTTAGATAGAAGAAGGAAACAAGGATATTATTTCTCTGAAAAAATGTTCGTAGGTCTCTTCTTCTTATGTATGAGTGTTTTTCTTATGCCATTTTATCCACAAGGAACCCCTTTATTTCAAATTAAGAGTAGTCCTTACTGAAGTACACATTGACAGGAAAATGTGATACTCAAATTGGCAATTAGGAAAAAGATGTAAATGAGCTCCTTGCTCCATGCATGCTTTCATGTTGTTATTAGTCATTTCCAAAATTTCAGTCTCATTAGTGATTTACTGTAACTTGTGATATGTAATATTCTCATTGTACTGTGCACACTCATCTGCATCAAATGAGTAGATTTATTTTTCTTTTTCCACATTGGATTATCCTGTCAGATATTTTTAATACCTGTCTGTATAATCCAGTAGGGGAGGGAGGGGGGCAGGCAATGAAATGAAACAAATGGAATGACTCCATTAGTAATATTTCTACGCCTTAGACAATTATGTGTTTTTCTTTCTCTGTTATACTGTTAATAACTGTCTGTCACATTTACTTAAAATGTTGAAATTCTTATCTACACTATTTGATCAAAAGTATCCAGACACCTGGCTGAAAATGACTTACAAGTTCATGGTGACCTCCATGAGAAATGCTAGAATTCAATATGGTGTTGGCCCACCCTTAGCCTTGATGACAGCTTTCACTCTTGCAGGCATTCATTCAATCAGGTGCTGGAAGGTTTCTAGTGGAATGGCAGCCCATTCTTCATGGAGTGTTGCACTGAGAAGAAATATCGATGTTGGCCAGTGAAGCCTGGCATGAAGTTGGCGTTCCAAAACATCCCAAAGATGTCCTATAAGATTTAGGTCAGGACTCTGTGCAGGCCAGTTCATTACAGGGATGTTATTGTCATGTAACCACTCCACCACAGGCTGTACATTATGAACAGGTGCTCAATCATGTTGCTCTTCAACAGTGGGAAGCAAGATGGTGCTTAAAACATCAATGTAGGCCTATGCTGTGATAATTCCATGCATGCAACAAGGGGTGCAAGCCCCCACCATGAGAAACGTGACCACACCATAACATCACCACCTCCAAATTGTACTGCTGGCTCTACACAAGCTGGCAGATGATGTTCACTGGGCATTCGCCATACCCACACCCTGCCATCAGATTGCCACATTGTGTACCATGATTTGTCACTCCACACAATGTTTTTCCCCAGTTCAATCATCCAATGTTTATGCTCCTTACACCAAGCAACGCGTCGTTTGGCATTCACTGGCATGATGTGTGGCTTATGAGCAGCCGATCGACCATGAAATCCACGTTTTCTCACCTTCTGCATAACTGTCATAGTACTTGCAGTGGATCCTGATACAGTTTGGAATTCCTTTGTGATGGTCTGGATAGATGTCTGTCTATTACACATTATGACCCTCTTCACCTGTCGGCGATCCCTGTCATTCAACAGACAAGGTCAGCCCATACACTTATGTGTTTTACATGTCCCTTTTATGTTTCCACTTCACTATCACATTAGAAACAGTGGACCGAGGGATCTTTAGGAGTGTGGAAATCTTGCATGCAGACATATGACACAAGTGACATCCATTACCTGACCACGTTCGAAGTCCGTGAGTTCCACGGAGCACCCCATTCTGCTCTCACGATGTCTAATGACTACTGAGGTCACTGATATGCAGTACCTGGCAATAGGTGGCAGCACAATGCACCTAATTTAAAAAAACATATGTTTTTGGGAGTGTCTGGATAGGTGATATTTCATTCAAAATGAAATACTCACTGGGCTACTTGAGCTCTGTTAAATCAAAGACTACAATTAGTTTATCATAAAACATTTTCTTTAAAGAGAAATCTTTAATTTATGATGTTAAAAAACCATGTTCTCATTAAAATTTAGGAAGCTAATGATAGGTCAGTTGAAAGCCCCAATTTCACTTTTTTAAGTTTCACTTTTTCTGAAAAAGTCATTAACCAAAGAGTTATTGATAAGGAAGCTTTCCACCCTCTAGGACATATTTTTGTTATTTTGACCTTTGAGCATGTTTAATTAAAAAACTAATGTCACAATTTTTTGACCTAATTTTTCTGACCAAGGAGATACCTTTAGTTATAGGAATAATGTGTTAATTGAGAAATTAGGCAAATTAGGAAAATCAATCACCCTTGAAATTTATGTGGATCTTCATAAGCCTCTAAACACATGACAATTGCACTATAATAAAATAAAAGGTATTATTCAGTTGATTTTCTAAATACTCAGTGCTCAGTTTGCCCTTTCCTCGCATAATATCCTACAAAGCATGAATGGAGGGCAATAAACAGGTGCCATATTCCTAGATTTACAAAAAGTGTTCGACATGGTGCCCTGCTGCTATATGTTGATCAAGGTTTAAGCATACAGATTAGGTTCCCAAATGCGTGAGTAGCTCAAACACCTTTTAAGTAATAGAACACAGTACATTGTCCCCAATGGCGAGTGTTCCTCAGAGACAAGGGTATCATAAGAATTGACCAAGGGAAATGTGATGGCACTGCTCTTATTCTCTCTTATTCTCTAGATAAGTAAATTATCTAATGAACTGGGTGAGCAGCAATCTAGAGTTATTTGCTGATGATGCTGCGTTGCATGGGAAGGTACCATGACTGAGAGAAACTGTGAGAGGTACTGGTGTTCAAAGATCAGTTATCATAATCAAGGTGATAGTTAAAACAAGAACGAAAATCAGTTGTGGATCAGTTTTCAACATCTTTCATCAGGATCTGAACATGGCAAAGGTCACCACCCACTGTGTTCCATGACTCCTCACACCAATTCAACAAGCCCACTGAACAGACCACCAGCTTCAATTTTGCTGCTATGTCATATAAAATCAGAAGACTTCTTTTAATTGCCTAAGCACTATGGACAAGCACTGGGTATGTCATAATCCCAAGACAAAGGAGCAAAGCAAGCAGAGACAACATGGATTCACCATTGCCTTTAAATTTGAAGACCCAACTATCACCTGACAAGGAGATTGAGACGTAACAGTCCACTGAAACCCATTTAATCCTTTATAGGCCTGATTTATCATTACCATTTTGCTTGATGACTGACAGTTGTGATTATGGTTTGGGGGTACATTTGTTCCAAGAAAATGAAATCAATGGGGAAATGGAATATCACTCTATAGTGTCTGCAAGTAGAACCTTTCAAAAACATGAGAGAAATTATATGATTACAGAAAAAGAACTTTTGGCAATATTATGGGGATTCAAAAAATTTAAAAATTATTTGTTTGGACATGAAGTCCAAGTCCATGCTGATCATAAAGCATTAACTTACATACAGGAATGTAAATCGTATCATAGGAGAATTACCAGGTGGTCAATATTCTTACAGCAGTTTAGATATACAGTTCATTTCATAAAAGGAAAGGAAAATGTAATTGCTGATGACATGTCAAGAATGCCAGTGGAAAATGTAAATGATAATGAAAATGATAGTCAAGGAAAGAATTTCAAAATTATATACTTTAAACATGTGAAAGAAGAAAATGACACAAGGAAAATCTGTAATCAGTTGAGAAGATACCAAAATGGTGATGATCATTGGAAGCTTGTTAAAAATTATTTAGGGAAGAAAGGATATGAGAAGGTACAAATGTACTATCAAGGCTTCAAAGGCATTCTGTTTTACAGACACAACCCAGATAGTGATGTATGAAAAGTTTCCTCGCCAGATTCTCACATCAATACTTTGATAAAATATACACATGGAAGTTTCGGATACTGTGGTGCACTGAAATGTATTCAAAAAATCCAAGAATGTATATATTTTCATAACATGTCTAGGAGGGTTAGGACTTTACTTACCAGTTGTGATCAATGTCAAAGAACAAAAGTTAGTAACAAAACCAACAAGAGTCTTTTACAAAATGTGATACCTCATAAACAGTTGGATTTAGTGGGAATAGATTTGTATGGCCAGCTTCTGAGAGCTAAAGGAGGGTTTCAGTATAGTTTTGTTATTGTAGATTTATTTTCAAAATATGTAAAATTTTATCCTTTAAAGAAAGCAACTAGCAATAAAATAGCAACCAAATTTGTGAAAGACTACTTTATTAAAGTGGGTATATGAAAAGAAATTTTATCAGACAATGGGAGTCAGTTTCCTTCAAAGTTTTGGAAGGAATTTGTAAAAGAATATAATATCAGTCATATCCTAACTTCATCTTATTCACCAAAATGTAACCTGACTGAGCATTATATGAGGGAAATTGGAAGAGTATGTAGAACTTACTGTCAGAAGGATCATACTAACTGGTTAAATTATATCAATGATTTTGAAAATACTATGAATAGCCTACAACATACTACCGCAGGATACTCTCCTTTTGAGATCATATTTGATCAAATGGCACCTTACTTAATTAAAGAACTTACAGAGTTTCCAGCATGTAAAGGCATAACAGCAACTGAAATAGAGGAAGTAGTTAGAAGAACCATCAATGACTATTATGAAAAAAGAAAGAAATGGCATGACAAACACATAAAAAAACACAGAAGTCAAAGTTGGAGATCTAGTTTTGACAAAAAGTTACACCAAATCTAAAGCTCTAAATAATGAAATTAAAAAGTTCTTTCATATTTATGTAGGACCATTTGAAATTGTTGAAAAGCCACATTCAAATGCATACAGGCTTGTATATCCAAAGTCCAAAAGGTTATTTGGACTTAGGAATGTTACACAGCTAACATTGTACAAACGACCTTAATTACCCATTTAGCAACATGATATTTGTTCTTTGATATTTGACACACCATCATAAATTTATTTGAAATGAATCTTACATTACACAGTCAAGATCATGCTGCATACTTTAGCAAACCCTACAGTGAGTACTTTAACCCGGTGAAAGTGAAATAACTAATAGAAAGAATTTTATCCTCATCTCTGTTAGAACTGAATTTTTGAAAAAAAAAATTAAATTCTAATATCCATCATGCCTTACAAATTAAAAAGTGATTTGAGGAATTGAAATAGTTGAGACTACATTCTGTGCACTGTATAGTCAAGGCAAAATCTGGGGGTGAAAATCCTCTCAGAAACATTTTTTTCAATAATTTTGTGATGAAATTTAACAGGTAGCGGATCTGTGGTACTTTCATGGATAAACCATGTGGCATATGGTGCCTTGCCCCAGCCAGTGACTTCATATTTATTTTCTGGAATCACTCCTCTTCTACTATCCTACCAAGATAGTAAGAGCAGTTAGGTTTCTTCTACTATCCCAGGGTATATAGTGTGCAACATGAAGGCACAAGACTATATCTTGAGCAGTCACTTAACGTACAGTGTGAGAAAAGTAAACAACACCAATTTCATTTTTTGGTAACCAGTGTTTTCAAAAATGATATCCATTTTCCTTATTAAGATTCGACATGTAGTAGCTTGCCACTGTGTACCAGTAAAATGTAACAGAGTAAGAAAGATTTTTGTGGTAAGTGGTGGTAAGATTTTATGCTAATTTTGTAAGCCATGCCTATGAAATGTAAGACAGGGGAACTATGGTAACTATGTATGTTACTGCAGAAATTATTGAAATTCCATAAGTCTGTGAGAGATAATGATGTTGTTGTGGTAGCTGATTTGCAAATGAAGTGGATTATACACTGATATTTGCAATTTTGTTTGATGATGATGACGCGTATATGAATGTAATGGATGTTTAGGTAGGTTAGGACATGCTATTGGGGCACTCTGTTTTTTGCTGACATTCAATTTCTTTGAGTAAGAAATATCTCATACCACCTTTGAGTAATATGATGCACATGTAATCAACTGTTTAACTTGATCCATTTTAACTTCGGCAAGTGTTGATGTTCTGTTACATGTAACATAATTTCCAATACTCATTTATTGTCTACGCATTCTCAAACTTATGGCTGTTTATCTACATGCTCTTCTGCTTGAAGTACCTTTACCTCTGCTATATACACTATTACTTGAAGTTGATTTTCTTAGATGAACTATGTCACTGGACTTATACTTTACATACGCTTTGTCAATTGGAGGGAGGATGTACGTGATGTGTGGACCAGAATTCTGTAACTTGATTTTGTATCTCTCAGACCTGCCTCCTGACAGAAAATACTGCCCAGAAATGATACATATTCATAAGGGAAACAAAAACATAACAAGTTCAATAAGGTGAGATGTTATGATGACTCATGTCCATGTTATGTTGAAATATTATAGATTATGGTTTGGCTCGTCGCAATTTCAACAAAAAAAAAAGAAGGGTATATAATTTTTCTTTGTCACTTTTCACACCTGGCTTTACTTATATGAAAGTTTATGAATACTCCATGACACATATTGCTAATTCTGACAAAGAGATATTCATCAGATGTTGTTTCTTGTGGTAAACATACTATTCATTTAAAAAATAAAAAGAAGTAAATAACTTTAGCTTACCTAATTATGCATGAGAAACTTCTTCTCAAAATGAGAGCATTTTTCAGACTTGGATGATCAGCCCAAAGAGGCATTCCACATTGTTTATTTATTGATCTGAAACTTACAGTGATTTGTATGATATTTGTGTACCTTATTTCTATATTTCCATGTTTATTTGTTAATTATGTTTGATCTGAACCAGTTATCAGAGGAACTGCTTGTAAGTTAGCTGGTTATATCTAGCATTTGATACTTGTATTAACCAATACAAAGTTAAATATTTCAATTACTCTGTCCGGCAGAATGCTATTGTTTACCCTTGATCAATCAGTTGACAGGGAGTGTTGGAGTTAATTTTCAGGGACTGGGAAGGTGAAGCTGTGGCAAGTCCATTCTGTAGGGAACGCTGAACACTCTTCTCCCTCTGGCAACACAGTGAAGTACTTTAACAGTATGGGGTCCTGGGTAGGGGGGTAGGGGGGGTTCCTGTCTTAGAGGTCTGTCACCTTTTCTTCTGCATCTCCAGCACTCTGAATCTTCAATTTCATTTCTTACTTCTCACCAGAGTACCAATCTGTCCTTCCCTATGTCCACATGAATATGTCTCTATTGCTGACACCCTTCTCATTTGCCGTGTCGGTTCTTGTCTTTATGACTAAAGCCTATTGTATAGGAGGATCTGGGTACAAGCCAGCATTTCTGAATTATTAAATATACTGAGTTTCAAAGATGTCACATGTATAGATAATCTTTGATATAACTGATGATACACTTTTGCTAATTTGAGAGCAAGTATACAGTTTTCAAATTGATGTACTGGTAGTTTCAGATAAGGATGATTTAAACATGTATTATGTATAGATGTATAACCATAGTTTCAAAGATGTTACATGTATAGATAATCTTTGATATAATTGATATATTACCCGCTCATGTTTCATTCCATTGTATGTTGGAACCCATAATGGTGAAGAACCAAATTTCAAGAAATTTCTTGCATTATAAACTGTCGTAACAAATTATAAAAATGTTTCTTGTAGTGGTCATTTTCACAGCAGCTGTATATAAATTGCAGTTGTCTCAAATAAAATGCCTTTTGCATGCAGTACATTGAAATTTTTATTTTTATTTATGCACTCAGATGCGTTTCACCTTTTCTGCAAGGCATCTTCAGTGGGTGTCCTGAAATATTACATGATTTGTCCTTTTTACACATAGGTTATGGTTTCACATCTAGGTTATGTATTTAAAAGGTTAAGGCACTATTTTCAAACCTATAACCTAGATGTGAAACCATAAACTATGTATAAAAAGGACAAATCATGTACTATTACAGGACACCCACTGAAGATGCCTTGTAAAAAAGGTGAAACACATCTGGGTACATAAAGGAAAAGAAAAATTTCAATGTGCAGCATGCAAAAGGCATTTTTTTTAAAAACGACTACAATTTATAAAAATGTATTTGATGAACCAAAAAT
Organism: Schistocerca gregaria; assembly: GCF_023897955.1. NCBI lineage: Eukaryota > Metazoa > Arthropoda > Insecta > Orthoptera > Acrididae > Schistocerca > Schistocerca gregaria. Next base: position 536,689,464 of record NC_064922.1, read on the forward strand.
CTTGAAACAGTCTGTGTACTGTGACTTAATCAATATTTGTATATGTAGTCCAAGTGGGCTCTGTGGAGAATTGTCTTCTAGTCAGCCCCAGATGGCAATGTGTGGTAGTATTGTAATATCTCTTTATATTTGATGAATTATTCTGATACAATTCTACCATTGAATGACGTTTACAAATTTTCTATCTTCATACTTGCAGAATCCATGCACAAAATAGTTTCATACAATAGCTATGCCATGAGAACATAATTATTCTTTGTAGTACTCTCTCTGGTGGTTGTTAAAAAAAAAAAAAAAAAAAAAAAAAAAAAAAAAAAAAAAAAAAGGCTTCCGAGATTGTCCTCGTGCCGATTAGCCTGAGCTTTGTTTGAAGAACTGTAGTCTGATTATTGAGATTTATGACAGAAGATAACTGATACAAACTGTATGATTAAAAGGGAAATATATATATTGCTCCTTTATACAAAGGTGTGTATTTGATATTTGAGAATTAATGATATTCATCGATATATTGCGTAGTTGTTAATCAGAAGGGAACTTCTGAAAGACTGGATACGAACCTGCATTTAATAATCCAAGAGCTCCATTACTTCTTCAGAAGGTTAAACTTAATCAAAGCCAAATATCCGCTTGATCTAAGGTTTCCCAACTGATTATACAATGCTCCAAAAAATTATGAGACATTTTATTTGTACAGATTAGCAGACTGCCGCAAAGCACGAGCCTCCAGAGAAGAATCATCGCCTGATTTCATTCTAGCAAGTAAAATTTCTGAATCATTTTGAGTGAATGAGCTATGACTGTGTTTCATATTATGAATGACTGATTGCTCAACGAATTCTAGTGCAATAGCACTTGAGAATTTTGTACAAGTTATATAATTTGAAATCCAAAGTTATAATTTTACTTCACGAAGTTAATAAGAATATATATTTCAGTGATATGTTATCAAAGAACAAATTAAAATTGCAAAATGAGATTTAAGACAGAAAATGTTTAAATATGATCAGTTGGAATTATGATGAATTGAACAATTCTGTTCAAAACAATCAATCACACGAAATATAATGGTCATAAAGAGTGGAATATGACCCACATTCCAGGTTTTGCAACAAAGAACTTCCGATGAGCAGAGAACCACATTGCACTTCGATTCAGTGCTCATTACACATGGAGGAGACTAAACACTTTGGTATATTATGGTCTAATGCTGTGCATTATTAAGACGAATTTGGTGCACCTGCCTACAATAGGAGGTTGCCAAGTACAATCCAATATGGATTTTGAGTATTGTAGTATCTGATACTAATGCTTGTTCCAGAATGCATCAACAGCATAGAGAAAGAGGTATGTACACCAGTGTCTCCATTGCACTCAGGAGAGCCTGGAGGCTCTAACGACTAACATAATTATTCAGAAACAAGAGCAATTCAGCTAACTTCCATTCAAAAAATTTTCTGATTGAAATAGATTTACCTCATTTAGCTACAGACAATCCTGTGAATTAACTCGTTCCTTCTTTGTGCTATTAATCAATATTTTGTCTGGTCCAGTTGAAACTGATAAAAAATAATTTATGATAATCTTACATATTTAGTTGAAAACACAGTTTAAATTTCACTGTGATGTATGTGTACACTTCATTTTTGAGGTTAAGCAGAAATCTGACCTCATATCATATGTAAATTGCTAATCCATATAACTGATTGTAAAATGAGTACTGTTACATGTATCTCCCAGAAAAGGTTTTGTTCAACTTTTAGTTGCACACATACTTTTGTGGATTGTTGAGATGTAACAGTCCATTGACACCCATTTGAAACACGTATTTTTGGATCCAATTTGAAATAAACAGGAATCACTTATGTAAACAAAAGATAGTGATATAGGTAAAACTATTGTTGTTGTGGTCTTCAGTCCTGAGACTGGTTTGATGCAGCTCTCCATGCTACTCTATCCTGTGCAAGCTTCTTCATCTCCCAGTACCTACTGCAACCTACATCCTTCTGAATCTGCTTAGTGTATTCATCTCTTGGTCTCCCCCTACGATTTTTACCCTCTATGCTGCCCTCCAATACTAAATTTGTGATCCCTTGATGCCTCAGAACATGTCCTACCAACCAATCCCTTCTTCTGGTCAAGTTGTGCCACAAACTTCTCTTCTCCCCAATACTATTCAATACTTCCTCATTACTTATGTGATCTACCCATCTAATCTTCAGCATTTTCTGTAGTACCACATTTCAAAAGCTTCTATTCTCTTCTTGTCCAAACTATTTATCATCCATGTTTCACTTCCATACATGGCTACACTCCATACAAATACTTTCAGAAATGACTTCCTGACACATAAATCTATACTCGATGTTATACTCTTCTTCAGAAGCGCTTTTGTTGCCATTGCCAGTCTACATTTTATATCCTCTTTACTTTGACCATCATCAGTTATTTTGCTCCCCAAATAGCAAAACTCCTTTACTACTTTAAGTGTCTCATTTCCTAATCTAATTCCCTTAGCATCACCCGACTTAATCCGACTACATCCCATTATCCTCATTTTGCTTTTGTTGATGCTCATCTTATATACTCCTTTCAAGACACTGTCCATTCCGTTCAACTGCTCTTCCAAGTCCTTTGCTGTCTCTGACAGAATTACAATGTCATCGGTGAACCTCAAAGTTTTTATTTCTTCTCCATGGATTTTAATACCTACTCTGAATTTTTCTTTTGTTTCCTTTACTGCTTGCTCAATATACAGATTGAATAACATCAAGGAGAGGCTACAACCCTGTCTTACTCCCTTCCCAATCACTGCTTCACTTTCATGTCCCTCGACTCTTATAACTGCCACCTGGTTTCTGTACAAATTGTAAATAGCCTTTCGCTCCCTGCATTTTACCCCTGCCACCTTTAGAATTTGAAAGAGAGTATTCCAGTCAACATTGTCAAAAGCTTTCTCTAAGTCTACAAATGCTAGAAACGTAGGTTTGCCTTTCCTTAATCTTTCTTCTAAGATAAGTCGTAAGGTCGGTATTACCTCACATGTTCCAGTATTTCTACGGAATCCAAACTGATCTTCCCCAAGGTCGGCTTCTACAAGTTTTTCCATTCGTCTGTAAAGAATTTGTGTTAGTATTTTGCAGCTGTGGCTTATTAAACTGATAGTTCGGTAATTTTCACATCTGTCAACACGTGCTTTCTTTGGGATTGGAATTATTATATTCTTCTTGAAGTCTGAGGGTATTTCGCCTGTCTCATACATCTTGCTCACCAGATGGTAGCGTTTTGTCAGGACTGGCTCTCCCAAGGCCGTCAGTAGTTCTAATGGAATGTTATCTACTCCCAGGGCCTTGTTTCGACTCAGGTCTTTCAGTGCTCTCTCAAACTCTTCAAGCAGTATCGTATCTCCCATTTCATCTTCATCTACATCCTCTTCCATTTCCATAATATTGTCCTCAAGAACATTGCCCCTGTATAGACCCTCTATGTACTCCTTCCACCTTTCTGCTTTCCCTTCTTTGGTTATAACTGGGTTTCCATCTGAGCTCTTGATATTCATACAAGTAGTTCTGTTTTCTCCAAAGGTCTCTTTAATTTTCCTGTAGGTAGTATCTATCTTATCCCTAGTGAGATAAGCCTCTACATCCTTACATTTGTCCTCTAGCCATCCCTGCTTCCTCTTTCATTTCTTAGCCCCAATCCATATTCACCTACTACGTTTCCTGCTCTCCCTTTTCCTACACTCGAATTCCAGTCACCCATGACTTAAATTTTCGTCTCCCTTCACTATCTGAATAATTTCTTTTATTTCATCATACATTTCTTCAATTTCTTCGTCATCTGCAGAGCTAGTTGGCATTTAAACTTGTACTACTATACTTATAAAATTGTTACAATGAAACTATTTACTGAATTATAATTGTTGTGAAGTATATAAGTCCTGTAATTGGTAGGAAATTTAGGATTAACGTAATTAGGTGAAATCAGGAACAAATGATCAAGTACAATGGTCAAATTCATTTCTTTGAAACTTAGATGGATTTGTGTTAAAACAGTATCTAAATTAAAGTCTGTGGTATTTAAATGAAAAACCAACTGAGAGAATCAAAATTGGTTAAAAAATTAAAATGTAATTAGCAAAGACATTACAAGTGGCATGTAAACATAGGCAGTTCTTTAGGTGTTTTGTCAATAATAAAAAAAGACCTATTTTGCCACATTCAGTGGGAGACTTGGAAACATATACATTGGTAGGAACATTTTACAAACCATATAACTTTTTCATTTTATAAAAATAGTAGAAGTATTGTTAATATTTCACATTTTGAGTATTTACACACTCCTAAAATGTTAAATGCATGAAAACCGATAAATGTATTTGCTCTATAAGAGTCAGTACCACTGTTGAAATATGTCATTCATTTTGAGGCAACAGTTTTAGTTGTAATTTTATTAAAAAAAATTTATAACAATACTGAGGATTGTTCAGATTTATATACAGGGTGGTCTATTGATCGTGACCAGGCCAAATATGGCACGAAATAAGCATCAAACGAAAAAACTACAAAGAATGAAACTTGTCTAGCTTAAAGGGGGAAACCAGATGGCAGTATGGTTGGCCTGCTAGATGACGCTGCCATAGGTCAAACGGATATCAACTGCATTTTTTAAAAAAGGAACCCCCATTTTTTATTACATATTCCTGTAGTACGTAAAGAAATATCAATGTTTTAGTTGGACTACTTTTTTCGCTTTGTGATAGATAGTGCTGCGATAGTCATAAACATATGGCTCACAATTTTAGATAAACAGTTAGTAACAGGTAGGTTTTTTAAATTAAAATACAGAACATAGGTATGTTTGAACATTTTATTTCAGTTGTTCCAATGTGATACATGTACCCTTGTGAACTTATCATTTCTGAGAACACACACTGTTACAATGTGATTACCTGTAAATACCACATTAATGCAATAAATGCTCAAAATGATGTCCATCAAACTCACTGTATTTGGCAATAAGTGTAAGGAGATTCCTCTCAACAGCGAGTAGTTCGTCTTCTGTAATGTTCACACATGCATTGATAATGTGCTGATGCATGTTGTAAGGCATTCTCAGTGGATCACGATAGCAAATATCCTTCACCTTCCCCACAGAAAGAAATCCAGGGATGTCAGATCCAGTGTATGTGCAGGCCATGATATGATGCTTCGACAACCAATCCACCTGTCATGAAATATGCTATTCAATATCACATGTGAGCTGTGTGCTGGACATCCATTATGTTGGAAGTACATAATCATTCTGTCAATAAGTGAAACATCTTGTAGTAACATCAGTAGAACATTACGTAGGAAATCAACTTACATTGCACAATTTAGACTGCCATCGATAAAATGGGGGACAATTATACTTCCTCCCATAATGATGTACCATTATGCCAGTTTACATTTACACTGTTGGTGAATGATGCTTCATCGCTAAATAGAATGCATGCAAAAAACCTGTCACCATCCAGTAATTTCTCTTGTGCCCAATGGCAGCACTGTACACGACATTCAAAATTGTCACCATACAATTCCTGGTGCATAGAAATATGGTACGGTTGCAATCAATGTTGATGTAGCACTCTCAACATTGATGTTTTTAAGATTCCCAATTTTCACGCAGTTTGTATGCTACTGGTGTGCGGGTTAGTCGTGACAGCAGCTAAAACACCTACTTGGGCATCATCATTTGTTGCAGGTCATGGTTGACATTTCACATGTGGCTGAACTCTTCCTGTTTCCTTAAATAATGTAACTATCTGGTGAACAGTCCGGACACTTGGATGATGTCATCCAGGATACCAAGCAGCATACATAGCCGTTGGGCATTTTGATCACAATAGCCATACACCAACATGATATCGACCTTCTGTGCAATTGGTAAACGGTCCATTTTAACATGCATAATGTATCACGAAGCAAATATCATCCGTACTGGCAGAATGTTACATGATACCATGTACTTATAAGTTTGTGACTATTACAGCGCCACCTATAACAAAGCAAAAACAGTGTTCCAACTAAAACATTCATTTTTTTTTTTACATACGACATGAATTTGTGAGCAAAATGGGGGTTCCTATTTTTTTAAAACGCAGTTGATATCCATTTTACCTATGGAAGCACCATCTAGTGGGCCAACCATAGCGCCATCTGGTTTCCCCTTCAAGCTAGACCAGTTTTATTCTTTGTAGTTTTTTCAAGTGATGCTTATTTCATGAGATATTTGGCCCCGCCACTATCAATGGACCACTTTGTATAAAGGGGCAGCCATGTTGGCATTGGGCAGCAGTGTCTTGTGAGATGTTGTACAAGAAGTGTGTAATTGCTTAAGTAAGATGCACGTCAGTGTTGTAAGCATGTCAGTATTTTTGAGTTTTGTCAAAGTAACATAATAATTATGATGTGATATAGACTAAAGGTTCTGAAACATAATCTTTGTATTGGTCATTCTTGGTGTAAGAACCAAGTTACAGTGGACATGAAGGAACACAGTGCTTGTGGCATCAGCAGATAAAAAAGCAATTGGATGAGTACACCCTACATAATTATAACAATTTTTAATAATAATTTCGCAAGATCCTGCCATAGAGCAGAGTTGACAGATCATGCTCATGAGAAGCAAATTTTCATGGGACTGTACTAAGAGGCTGATGAGACAGGTCCCGACCGAGGGCACAGGTACACAGAGGGTTGTGATAGATCATTCTTTTTATACATGCAAGCCATATATAACCTATGGTAAAGAAACAAGTTATTTTGTGCCAATGATAATGAGGTGATACAAAAGACAGAGTAGAGGTATGTTCTTCAATTGATTGATTTCTGTATCTTTTCCTATTTGTTCCCACAAGTGGTAGCGGGTGGACGTATGACTAGCTCCGCGTTGCAAAGATGATGTGACTTACCAAACAAAAGCGCTGGCAGGTCGATAGACACACAAACAAACACAAATATACACACAAAATTCTGTTTTTGCAACTGGTGGTTGCTTCGTCAGGAAAGAGGGAAGGAGGGGGAAACATGAAAGGATGTGGGTTTTAAGGGAGAGGGTAAGGAGTCATTCCAATCCTGGGAGTGGAAAGACTTACCTTAGGGGGAAAAAAGGAAACAAAGATTCCAAGACTTACCAAGCGGGAAAGCACCGGCAGACAGGCACATGAACAAAACACACAAACACACAAAGAATTACGAGCTTTCGCAACTGGCAGTTGCTTCGTCAGGAAAGAGGGAAGGAGAGGGAAAAATGAAAGGATGTGGGTTTTAAGGGAGAGGGTAAGGAGTCATTCCAATCCCGGGAGCGGAAAGACTTCCCTTAGGGGAAAAAAAGGACAGGTGTACACTCGCACACACACACACACATATCCATTCGCACATACACAGACACAAGCAGACATATTTAAAGGCAAAGAGTAAGGGCAGAGATGTCAGTCGAGGCGGAAGTACAGAGGCAAAGAAGTTGTTGAAAGACAGGTGAGGTATGAGCAGCGGCAACTTGAAATTAGCGCAGGTTGAGGCCTGGTGGATATCCAGAAGAGAGGATATACTGAAGGGCGAGTTCCCATCTCCGGAGTTCGGATAGGTTGGTGTTGGTGGGAAGTATCCAGATAACTCGGACGGTGTAACACTGTGCCAAGATGTGCTGGCCGTGCATCAAGGCATGTTTAGCCACAGGGTGATCCTCATTACCAACAAACACTGTCTGCCTGTGTCCATTCATGCGAATGGACAGTTTGTTGCTGGTCATTCCCACATGGAAAGCATCACAGTGCAGGCAGGTCAGTTGGTAAATCACGTGGGTGCTTTCACATGTGGCTCTCCCTTTGATCGTGTACACCTTCCGGGTTACAGGACTGGAGTAGGTGGTGGTGGGAGGGTGCATAGGACAGGTTTTACACCGGGGGCAGTTGCAAGGGTAGGAGCCAGAGGGTAGGGGAGGTGGTTTGGGGATTTCATAGGGATGAACCAAGAGGTTACGAAGGTTAGGTGGACGGCGGAAAGACACTCTTGGTGGAGTGGGGAGGATTTCATGAAGGATGGATCTCATTTCGAGGCAGGATTTTAGGAAGTCGTATCCCTGCTGGAGAGCCACATTCAAGGTCTGATCCAGTCCCGGGAAGTATTCTGTTACAAGTGGGGCACTTTTGGGGTTCTTCTGTGAGAGGTTCTGGGTTTGAGGGGATGAGGAAGTGGCTCTGGTTATCTGCTTCTGTACCAGGTTGGGAGGGTAGTTGCGGGATGCGAAAGCTGTTTTCAGGTTGTTGGTGTAATGGTTCAGGGATTCAGGACTGGAGCTGATTCGTTTGCCACGAAGGCCTAGGCTGTAGGGAAGTGACCGTTTGATATGGAATGGGTGGCAGCTGTCATAATGGAGGTACTGTTGCTTGTTGGTGGGTTTGATGTGGACGGATGTGTGCAGCTGGCCATTGGACAGATGGAGGTCAACGTCTAGGAAAGTGGCATGGGATTTGGAGTAGGACCTGGTGAATCTGATGGAACCAAAGGAGTTGAGGTTGGAGAGGAAATTCTGGAGTTGTTCTTCACTGTGAGTCCAGATCATGAAGATGTCATCAATAAATCTGTACCAAACTTTGGGTTGGCAGGCTTGGGTAACCAAGAAGGCTTCCTCTAAGCGGCCCATAAATAGGTTGGCATACGAGGGGGCCATCCTGGTACCCATGGCTGTTCCCTTTAATTGTTGGTACGTCTGGCCTTCAAAAGTGAAGAAGTTGTGGGTCAGGATGAAGCTGGCTAAGGTGACGAGGAAAGAGGTTTTAGGTAGGGTGGCAGGTGATCGGCGTGAAAGGAAGTGCTCCATTGCAGCGAGGCCCTGGACGTGCGGGATATTTGTGTATAGGGAAGTGGCATCAATGGTTACAAGGATGGTTTCCGGGGGTAACAGACTGGGTACGGATTCCAGGCGTTCGAGAAAGTGGTTGGTGTCTTTGATGAAGGATGGGAGACTGCATGTAATGGGTTGAAGGTGTTGATCTACGTAGGCGGAGATACGTTCTGTGGGGGCTTGGTAACCAGCTACAATGGGGCGGCCAGGATGTTTGGGTTTGTGAATTTTAGGAAGTAGGTAGAAGGTAGGAGTGTGAGGTGTCGGTGGGGTGAGGAGTTTGATGGAGTCAGGTGCAAGGTTTTGTAGGGGGCCTAAGGTTCTGAGTATTCCTTGAAGCTCCACCTGGACATCAGGAATGGGATTACCTCGGCAAACTTTGTATGTAGAGTTGTCTGAAAGCTGACGCAGTCCCTCAGCCACATACTCCCGACGATCAAGTACCACGGTCGTGGAACCCTTGTCAGCCGGAAGAATGATGATGGATCGGTCAGCTTTCAGATCACGGATAGCCTGGGATTCGGCTGTGGTGATGTTGGGAGTAGGATTAAGGTTTTTCAAGAAAGATTGAGAGGCAAGGCTGGAAGTGAGGAATTCCTGGAAGGTTTGGAGAGGGTGATTTTGAGGAAGAGGAGGTGGGTCCCGCTGTGATGGAGGACGGAACTGTTGCAGGCAGGGTTCAATTTGGATAGTGTCTTGGGGAGTTGGATCATTAGGAGTGGGATCAGGATTGTTTTTCTTCGTGGCAAAGTGATATTTCCAGCAGAGACTATGAGTGTAGGACAGTAAATCCTTGACAAGGGCAGTTTGGTTGAACCTGGGAGTGGGGCTGAAGGTGAGGCCTTTGGATAGGACAGAGGTTTCGGATTGGGAGAGGGGTTTGGAGGAAAGGTTAACTACTGAATTGGGGTGTTGTGGTTCCAGATTGTGTTGACTGGAATTTTGAGGTGTTGGGGGGAGTGGAGCTGGAAGTGGGAGATTGAGTAGATGGGAGAGACTGGGTCTGTGTGCAATGAGAGGAGGTTGAGGTTTGTTGGAAAGGTTGTGGAGGGTGAGTGAGTTGCCTTTCCGGAGGTGGGAAACCAGGAAATTGGATAGTTTTTTGAGGTGGAGGGTGACATGTTGTTCTAATTTGCGGTTGGCCTGTAGGAGGATGCTATGTACAGCCGATGTGGATGTGGGAGAGGAAAGATTGAGGACTTTGATTTGGGATAGGAGTTGACGGGTGTGTTCATTGGCCGAGTCGATGTATAGGTGAAGGATTAGGCGGGTGAGGGCTATGGATTGTGCTGTTTGGAACTGGTATAAGGACTGATGGAAAGAAGGGTTGCAGCCAGAGATGGGAACTTTAAGTGTGAGGCCTTTGGGAGTAATGCCAAATGTCAGACAAGCCTGAGTAAATAAAATATGGGAGCGTAATCTGGCTAGGGTGAAGGCATGTTTGCGGAGGGAATGTAAATAAAATTTAATGGGGTCGTTGTAGGGATGTTGTGAGGTTGACATGGTATTAGTAGGTGGAAAGGGTAATATGAGGTTAAAGTGAAAGTAAAAAGAGATTTATATAGGGAGAGATAAAGGTGTGAAAAAAGTCGAAAAAGTGTTGGTTTGAGATGAGCTATGTTGATCATGTGCTGAACTTAGGTTGGTGAACAACAATGGGTGCAAAGGTTGGGTAGTTATGTTGTCTCCAGATCACGTTAAAGGGTGGGGAAATTCAAGAAAATTTCGAAAAAAAAAAAAAAATTCGAAAAAAGTTTCGAAAAAATAATTTGCGAAAAAATAAAATTCGAAAAATTTTTCGAATAAAATCTCGAAGAATATGTGTGTAAATGTATTCAAAGGACTGGTTATGTACTGGCAGGTTATGATAATGAGGCTAACAATTGTTTGATGAAGAAATAATAACGTGTAAACCTGTGGGAAGCTGCTAAAAAATGATCGGTTTTGTGGGAAAAACGGGAATGGAAATAAAATGAAAGTTGATGGAAAGAAACTGAAATGGTTGTGTAATGGGTGAAAGGAACTGAAGCTGTGAAATAGTATTCCATATCAAACGGTCCCTTCCCTACAGCCTAGGCCTTCGTGGCAAACGAATCTGCTCCAGTCCTGAATCCCTCGACCATTACACCAACAACCTGAAAACAGCTTTCGCATCCCGCAACTACCCTCCCAACCTGGTAAAGAAGCAGATAACCAGAGCCACTTCCTCATCCCCTCAAACCCAGAACCTCTCACAGAAGAACCCCAAAAGTGCCCCACTTGTAACAGAATACTTCCCGGGACTGGACCAGACCTTGAATGTGGCTCTCCAGCAGGGATACGACTTCCTAAAATCCTGCCCCGAAATGAGATCCATCCTTCATGAAATCCTCCCCACTCCACCAAGAGTGTCTTTCCGCCGTCCACCTAACCTTCGTAACCTCTTGGTTCATCCCTATGAAATCCCCAAACCACCTCCCCTACCCTCTGGCTCCTACCCTTGCAACCGCCCCCGGTGTAAAACCTGTCCTATGCACCCTCCCACCACCACCTACTCCAGTCCTGTAACCCGGAAGGTGTACACGATCAAAGGGAGAGCCACATGTGAAAGCACCCACGTGATTTACCAACTGACCTGCCTGCACTGTGATGCTTTCTATGTGGGAATGACCAGCAACAAACTGTCCATTCGCATGAATGGACACAGGCAGACAGTGTTTGTTGGTGATGAGGATCACCCTGTGGCTAAACATGCCTTGATGCACGGCCAGCACATCTTGGCACAGTGTTACACCGTCCGAGTTATCTGGATACTTCCCACCAACACCAACCTATCCGAACTCCGGAGATGGGAACTCGCCCTTCAGTATATCCTCTCTTCTGGATATCCGCCAGGCCTCAACCTGCGCTAATTTCAAGTTGCCGCCACTCATACCTCACCTGTCTTTCAACAACTTCTTTGCCTCTGTACTTCCGCCTCGACTGACATCTCTGCCCTTACTCTTTGCCTTTAAATATGTCTGCTTGTGTCTGTGTATGTGCGGATGGATATGTGTGTGTGTGTGTGCGAGTGTACACCTGTCCTTTTTTTCCCCTAAGGGAAGTCTTTCCGCTCCCGGGATTGGAATGACTCCTTACCCTCTCCCTTAAAACCCACATCCTTTCATTTTTCCCTCTCCTTCCTTCCTTCCTTCCTGACGAAGCAACTGCCAGTTGCGAAAGCTCGTAATTCTGTGTGTGTGTTTGTGTGTTTTGTTCATGTGCCTGTCTGCCGGCGCTTTCCCACTTGGTAAGTCTTGGAATCTTTGTTTTTAATATATATATATATATATATATATATATATATATATATATATATATATATATATATATAGTTAGAGATTCTAAGCAGACAAGGGAAATTTGTGTGAGAAATGAAAGGGTGATCATATATCAGCATTGTCATAAGCAGCACTAAGCACAATGGAATGAATGTGAAAAAGTATGTAAATTTAAGTGATGAATATTGATCTCAAAAGTATTGATATTGAAGGTCTGTATTAGTACCAGTTAAAGCTCACCCAGGATATGTGTACCTTCCAGTTTCTTTCAGTTATTCTTTCCAATTAATTTTCTTTAATTATTCAAGCAGAAATTATTAATCAGTTTCCATTATATTATTTTGCCCCCCCCCCCCCCCCCCCCCCTCTATATTTTGCCACTACTCAATTGAGACCGTTTAAAAAACAGTTTCAAATGGTTCTGAGCACTATGGGACTTAACTTCTGAGGTCTTCAGTCCCCTAGAACTTAGAACTACTTAAACCTAACTAACCTAAGGACATCACGCACATCCATGCCAAAGGCAGGATTCGAACCTGCGACCGTAGCGGTCAAGCGGGTCCAGACTGTAGCGCCTATAACCACTCGGCCACCTAGGCTGCCCTAAAGGACGGTGCTGAGTGGAATATGAACAGACCTTTCAATTGTTGAGATAAAAAAAATTGAGCTAAATGATCCATTTTGTTGTCACAAGAAACTAATGAACCTTTTGTTGTATTTGTTACATGCTCGTGAGATTGGAAACAAGAAAAACATCAAAGGCTCAAATTAAAATTAAATTCTGCCTAGGAATGAGATGCGCTGGGAATGCTGAGTTTCAGTGGTAAAGGCAGGAAGCTGTATGCTTATATGGCCACACTTGGCGCCATCTCTCTGGCCATAGATAATCTCTTTTCCTTCCAATTAATATCTGTTATGGGGAGTGCATTTCTATAGAAAGGACAAAAATTTGTACAAAGTCAACATTAAAGAGCAAGATAACTCATCAGTTCTGTAAGACTGTATCAGAGAACAATCATTATTGAATACACAGATAAATCTATTTTAGTGGAAAAGTTACTGATACAGACAAAAATTCATTTTTGAAAAATTTTGTTCCGAATTTTGTTACACACTATTCAGAATGGAGTCAAAGGAAATGGCCATTGTTGAAAATGCATTACAAAATGCACTAAGCCAAGATGTCAGAAATCCGAGCTTGGCAACATTTGAACATAGCACGTTAACTTGTGAAATGGCTGTTGGCTATCAAAACAATGAGGTTGGCATCCCACTATAAAAAATGATGACATTGGTTATACAACTAACCATGATGTCACTTTTATGATGCTCGATGAGACAATTTCTCAATTCTCACTGCGAAACATTTTTTCAGATAGTGAAACTGAGGTATGTGACAGTGAAAATTCCTTTGATTATTTGCCCGTGACATCACAAACACAATAACAGGAAACAATTCATAAAAGCAATGTAAATACTAGCAAGACACACAATTTGTCACAACTCATGCATCTAATAACACAACAGTTTATACAGCAGTTCATAAGACGTCAGGAAAGTATAGGACAACAGTTTACATGGAAAAATGAGGCATTTAATAATTTCAAGAATAGTATTAGTCAACAGTTCATTGAGGTGAACAAAACTAGAAGCCCTCGATAACTGGACGAACTATCTGGGAAGTTGACAGAGCTAGATAAACAGCTGGAACAAGAAATAATTACTGATATGCCCTGCAATATAAGTACATTAACAGATAAAACTATCATCCATAGATAATAAACAGCAACAACTTGCAGGTGAGTTACAAAACCTTAGTGAAGCATATTTTCAAATTCAGAAGATGCAGTCCGAAGTGGATGCGTTGGTAAAAAGTGTGACAATCGCAAACAGCAAGCTGCAAGATGTATGCAAAAACTTATCTACATAAATACAAAAGTTGAGTGTAAGAGTAGACCATTTAAGTTTAGAGTCAGATTTTGCCAAAAAACAGAGAGATAAATTATGTGCAGATGATAAGTAAAGTAAATAACTGAAAAAGCTGAAGCTGGGATGCTGGATAAGGGCAGCACCCATGCTGAAAATGTAGTGTCAGAGTGCAAAATTTATGTAGATACTGTAGAAGAAGCTCTAAAAGAGAAATAAATTCAATTTCTAGCTAAAATAGGTTCAGGTATAAAGGAAGCAGGGAAATGTTATGAGGCAGTATTACTAAAACTACTGACACTCCAAAACAAAATTTGACAGAAAACAAACCCATGCTTTTAGAGAGGTTAGATACTTTCACTGGTTACCCACAACACAGGGCTAGCCTGTCAAAGGAAAATAGTGAAGGTTGTATGTAGAATGCAACAACAATTTCCGGAGGCTGTGCTACGCCACAAGTGAACATAAACATGCCTGTCACTGACAGCACAGCATGCTTGTCAACATTACTTGCAAATGAGGGATTCCTTAAGCATTGACAATTTCTGATATTTGCCTCTGAAGGGAAAAGAACACACCCTGTGATTTTTATCAGAGTATTTGAAAAAGTTTTACCTCATACCTGGACCAAAGCCCAGAAAATTAGAGTTGTTGTTAGATACACAGAGTGAAATTGTGCTATCGGCTATGGACATGGTGGAACACTGCCACTACTATGATCAATTTGAGAAAGCCTTTCTGGATAAATATTGGACTGAGGGTGTACAAGAGAAGCTCAGATGTGAAGTCTTCAACCCAGCTCTGTTCAATAGCAAACATGGAAGCTTAAGGGCCTTTTTTGAAAAATATTTGAATAAAACCTGACCTGGACAAACCTGGTACCTTGGGTAGATGTGCTGAAAATTTTAAAGAGCCATCTTCCTGCCCACATTAGAGAAAAACTCATTACCACTCTGGAACATGACACTGAATACTTTCTATTTGTTTTAGACTCAATAGATTTGATATACAAAAGAGGCCAGTACAATCCAAGCCTGGTAATATGCAAATAGTCCCACTAAGATTTATGGACCAACAAGTGAACAACAGATTCACAGAACAACACAGATGGTAACCTTACCCCACACAAACCTATGGTTATGGTAACGGTTATGACAACAGCAATGCAGAAAGCTGTAAATTCAAAGGCAGATATAAAAAAATCAGCAAAAATTTTTCAAAAACAACTACAACATGCAGGTAGCATATGGCCAGCCTGTACAATATGTATAATCAGTCGATTGCTTGGCAAACAGAAAACAATATCAGACAGACAAATAACCCACAGACAGCGGGATTCAGCCAATAAAATAACACATATTTGTCGAATAGCTAACGCATATATGCTGAATAACACACATAGGCAAAGGGAATTTCAGTTGAGAGCCTCACAGGATACTAATTGGTGTCATCAAACACCAACGGTCCATATAGTGGAAGTTACACCTAATCTCAGTGGGCGATGCCACTGTGATGTTGGAAACTTGAACCGGACGTGGAGGACCACCGTTTATATATTCCAAGACTTACCAAGTGGGAAAGCGCTGGTAGACAGGCACAATATATTAAATAAAACACACAAACAATCACACAAAATATCTAGCTTTCGCAACCGACGGTTGCTTCTTCAGGAAAGATATGGAAGTTTCTTTCTATATATTAAAAACAAAGATTCCAAGACTTACCAAGCGGGAAAGCGCCGGTAGATAGGCACAATGAATAAAGCACACAAACACACA